>NC_064894.1:7275227-7578257 GCF_929443795.1 Astur gentilis | reverse complement strand
CAAGCTGCTTCTTTGTCTCTCTGGTAGAAGGCATTCACAGCATTAGCTTCAGAAGAAGAAGAAAACAAATTCAAAAGGCTTTTTAAATAGGATACATCCATATCCCAGATTGAGGTGGCACTGAAGAAAGTGAGGTATCAATAAATTACCAAAATAAGCATGATTGCCCTGTCTGATACCGAAGAAAAAGGTGTTAATCCTCTCTTCGAAGGCGAAGGCAAAGTCTCTTTGGTTGTATGGGCAGAGGAGGGACAGAGGGACAGTGACGACCCTGTCTGCAGAATTAGTGATGCTGCTACTGGAAGACTGCCCGAGCTTCAAGAGCACGGTGAAGAACCGAAGAGCTGCATAAATGGGTTGAGATCGGCAAAAGCAGGCTTTTTAGTGAGAAACTAGGGATGCTTGATACATGTTCAATCACCAGCTCAAGGCTCATTAGTCGAGTAGGCAGACGTTAATTTTGACATCCCAAGGTTGAGCGAGCAGAGCCTGGCTTCTTCTGCTGTGGAAGTCAGGTGGAGCCTGAGCAGCGATAGCAAGACAGCTCTGGGCTTTGGGCACGTTCCTCCTGCTGCTCCTGCGGGACAGGAGGCATGGGGCTGGTGGCTGCTGCTGCGGAATGGGGCTTTTTCTCACCCCAGCCCTGTTTGTTATCCCACGTATGATTCCTTTCCTCAGGAGAAGCAGAAACCTGGTGGTTTTACACGCTCCTAGACATGCAAATGCTGATGTCTGTGCTGTTATTGCCTTTTTGGTGACCTTCTCTGTGCTTCCCTCGGAAACTCCTCGATGTGTCTGAGTCTAAGGAGACATCCCCACAGCTCTGAAGAGGCCCGGGCTGGTACCCAGGACTCCCAATGCAGAGCTGGAACATGGCCAGGGAATACCCAGCAGAGCAGGCCTGCAGCATACCCCGAGAAGTGAGCTACGCCTACGGCATATACTTACTTTTTTCCTCCCTTGGGACAAAGTTTTATCTCTCTTAAGAAACTTCTCCGTTGCAATATTCTAGGGAGCCCAGACAGATCTGATCTTTCTTTCTGAAACTTACTCTTTTGCTTCATTATCTAAGAGACCATCTGATCATTCTTCTCAATTAAAATAAGTGTTTTTACTTCAGGTCCTTGGAGATGCAAATGTCTCTTGCTAGAGCAAAGTCCTTGACTAGCTAATTAATAACTCCTTGCTTCTGTGAGTGGGGAAAGCTCTCTCTATTCCTCCTCCTTTTTTGACTCTGACATGGTGCAATGTATCTTAAACTTACTTTATATTCTCTAACACTAGGTATACGACAAACACGTCCGATACAAATACCTAACCATGATAAATAGGCCCTCGACTGAAAGCAGACACAATGGTGATTAATCACTTTGGGGTGATTGGACCCCAACAAGCTTCTACTAAGCATGTGTAGCAGCTTCCATTGCACAGTTACATCCAAGGAGGCATAGAGAGCGGCGATGGACTCAAGAGATTTTGATATTTCAGTGACTCCGTGAAGGCCGACAATTAGCTATTGTTGTGGCACCATAAAGAGAGTGGAAAATTCAGAAATAAGGTTATGTCATTATGTAAACCATAACCCGTCTCAGCAAACAGCATTATAGCATCTTACCAAGCTTTGTTAGCTGAGAGAATTCCAGGCAAGTATAGAAGCAGCTACTCCTCTGTAAAAGCTTTGGTGTAAACTGTGTACTTTATGTCATGTCTTTTATTCTTGTCTCATATGGAGGTGTTTTTCAGAATTAGCAGGCATGCAATTCAGTAAATGTGTTACTGGAACTATCACACTGAATAGTGCTTATTGTTAATAGAGTTGCTGGGGTTTTTTTTGTGCTGGGAGTTTAGTGACATTATTAAGAGCTTTGTAACATCATCTATGTGCTGTTTCTGTCTGCGTGGTATTGTTATAGGGAAGTTCAGATTATTAAAAGAATATTAAGATTCTGGTTTTTTCCTCCAGATTTTTTTCTAACATCAATGGACAAAATAGCTCTTGTCTTAACAAATTGTGTACCCTAGCGCATCAGTATTCACCCATGCTGGTTTTGGATAACAAATTACTGTCACCTCAGGTTTCTCTGCATCTTTCCTGAGCTGAAGCTTCTCAGCTTATTTCTTTATAGTCTTACCAACTTCTGCAACGTAAGCAGCACAAGAGAAACCTGAAAGTGGAATATTTGTCTTTGTTCTTCACAAAGTACTGAAGCAATTTCTGCATGAATTAGCAGAAGCATGTAGCAAGCTGCCTGGATTCCCCATTCGGGAGCAGGGACCACTCCGACTCTAGGCAGAGCAGACAGTGCCGGGGTAGCCGAACCATCACGGCCCATCTGCCCCTTTCACCCATCCTTAAGTTTTGCAAAACCCAACTGGCTGCTGCCACCAAGGAAAGGCTGGTGGTGCGAGGGCGGCCCCGTGCCCCAGCTTCAGCGGGACCCAGTTCTGCCTGCTGAGAAAGTAGAGAAGGCACGCAGAAAAATCATATACACACATCAACTTTAAACCCGTTTGTGCATGTCAGCATACAAACAACTTGTAAAAGTGTGATATAGCTGCCTAATTATTAAGCAAGATGCATATTTTTAAAGGCTGAATCTTGTGGAGGTATAAAAGACCCTTTGGTATTTTTTTGTCCTTTTTTTTAAAGAGCAGCTAAATTCTGTTGACCTTTTGGTATGACTGAATGAGAAAGTTTTAAAGCCCCAGAATTTGTTTTTTAAAGTCAATCAAAATTTTGGCATTTCAGTATATCTGGCATTTCAGTATCCTAATTTTCATCACCATGAAGATCAATACTACCCTCCGTCTCTGTTTATGGTATTTTATTTCCTCCAGAAGCTGACTTGAGTGTCAAAGAAGATCTTTAGATCTCTGTCAAGCAAGATTTCAATAAGAAACAGTGGAAAATATTTGTTGTGACTCATTATTAGATACCGCTGGTTTTGGTGCGACATCCTGACTTCATTTCTCTCAAACCTTTCACAGCAATGGGTAGAGGAGTTCGTGGACGTAATAGCAAACATAAATTCTGTAGCAGACAAGTCACCTGAGTTATTGAGTTTTTAGAAGACATAATTCTGAGAGATGGTTTTCTGAAATGAAATGCCATCTGCTTCTACTTAATTTTCCTTGTTTCCTTCTCTAAGAAAACACTGAGAAAACATGCTTGTTCTGAAAGGTAGTTCCTTTGAGGCCCGTTATTTTCCTCCATCTCTCTAAAAAGACAAGATATGAATTTGTTAGTGAGTTACCAGACAATTCAATATACAGCACATCCAAGGAGCCAAATAAATGCACTTTCATTTGATACATCTTGACAGAGCTGAAAGTTTGAATTTTGAAGTCAGATTTACCAGAAGGCCTCTGGGCCCACAGCCAGGAGCAGCTAACAGTTGTATTCTCGAATGATCTTCCCTGTTTTCTCCAAGGGAGATGTATGCACATTTTGTCACACTACAGTGTGCATTGCAGCCCCCTTTTTAATGTGACAGGGGGTAAGACGCATCTGGGCAAAAAGGAATCAGAAAAAACCCAAGGCTTTCAAAATTTCCATCTTCAGAACAGGATCATTTCACAGCATTTCGACAATACCGGCTGGCAGCCAAAAGATACATACACCAAATCAACATCAGGGCTTTAATAGCTCATAATATTTTAATGTTTTTTAATATATTAGATTATTATAAGGGCACTATAATATACCGACATTGTTCTCAATTAATACATAAGAAAGATATTCCTTGCAATTTGCTCTTTCTGTACTCAGTGGAATTTTCCAGACTCTACCTTAATCTGAGGGGAAGATTTGATTTTCAAAGGGCCTTTGCTATGTGTGCTTTTGGTTGAAAGAGAGCTGTATTATCTGCCCAGAGATCAATAGCTGCAGGACAATATTATCACACAAATACGAAGGGATCTGATTAGACAAGGGTTGCCTAAGCTATGGTGTAGTTCAAACTGCAACTAACATTATAGATGGTTGCAATTTAAAAGATCTTGATTCTGTAGTTAGGTTTGGATAACTATAGGAAAGCTAGTAAATTGAGACTGGTTATTCATCTCAACTTAGTTCTTGATTGCTGA
This sequence comes from Astur gentilis, assembly GCF_929443795.1. Lineage (NCBI taxonomy): Eukaryota > Metazoa > Chordata > Aves > Accipitriformes > Accipitridae > Astur > Astur gentilis. The sequence continues at coordinate 7,574,171 of NC_064894.1, read as the reverse complement.
ATTTTTTTAAAAAAAAAAAAAAAAAGGAAAAAAATTAATTTTGGAGATTTTCCCAAGGACTGAAGCATTTGCCTTTTAAAAATGATAAAATAGAAAGGAGGTCCATTACTTCAGAGTTCAGAGCACAATGACAGCAAATTTCTATATTCCATCAAGTTGTTAAGGTCCTTTGATATTCTAATTCAAGTTTACTACAATCAAAATTAATTGTGTAAAAGGCTAGATAGTGTTCTCCTAAGTGTGAGTATGAATTTCATGTCCCTTCCAAGTGAGATGCATGTGGTAAAGGCTTCAAATTACAGGAGAATGTGCCTAGGAAGAAAACTAGAGTAAGATACTCTGCGCTTGCTGCAATAAACTTATTTTGGGGAAGGACTATACTCAGTGGGACATTATGAGGCACCCCGTGTGACAACAGACTTTGTAAGTCCTTGGTTACAAACTCTGGGCAGTTTGTAAACCTTTTTCCTGCAGCCCTGTCGCAGTGAGAAGGAGCCGAAACCGGAGAGGACACTGGAGAGGACACTGGGCATGCTGGGTGAGAAAGCCAAGCGTTGCAAGGAGCCCCGTGGCTGCAGAAATTGTCTGGGAAGCAGAGGCTTAGGCTGAGGAAGTTCTTCAGGGTTGTGAATGTGTGTCCCCCCCAGCCAAGTGGGAATGCCTGGAGCTGCTGGTGGCTGGAATGTCGGTGTCTCCAGACCTTCCTTGATGGAGTCATTCCTTTTCTTAAGAGCACCCACTTGTTGGGTGAAAGGACACTCTATAGTCTAGCCACTCAGGTAGCGTGTGGGAACTCAAGATCCAAGCCCCCAGTGCTAAATATTTAATACCCACCATCATATTTTGACACTAATTCAAGTCCTTGTTGCCAGGCTCGGCAGAAAGGCTGACAGCCAAATGGACATGGAAAAGGAAGAGTCCTCTCACATCTACAGATGGGCTGATCAGTTCAAGGGCAAAGAACTTTGATGGGCTTGAAAAGCTTATGCTGTCTCTGTGTCTACTCTGGATGTTTTGCAGAGCAATAAAGAGTTCAGAATGCAGCTGCTGTCAACAGATTTTTCTAAGTACTAAATCTACAGTGCTACACTTGGAAAAGTGCATTTATCATAGACAAAACTGAGTTTCTGAAAAACATTTATTAAAAAAGACTGACTACAGCTTTCAGTAGGCTTGACAAGATTTCATATTTCACTTTTCGTCTTTACCAAGCGCATTAATAGCTTTTAAGACTAAGTGACATGAGTGCTAGATATCTCAGCAGTGCATTAGAGATGAGGAAAACAGAATTTTGTGGCTTTGCGTACATGCCTGGTGATTGGGACAAAAAGCACCGTGAAGAGGACTGTTGAAAAAATCAGGAGTTTCCCCCCAATCCAAACAGATTCATAAAGAAGTTTGTGATTAAACAGCTGAAATCCGAATTAAATTTGGATTGCCCAGCTGATATTTCTCACTATATCCTAAATACCTGAATGGCTGAGTGTTCCTGAAAATATCTTCAAATCCAAAAGAACCAAGAAATCAATTCTCAGGTTGTATTAGTATGTATTGGTCACTACCACTTTCACCAGTTCACCATTTTTGCTGTTTAGGATTTTTGCTTGCCTGATCAGACACGAGAAACACACCATGTGGGCAAATATTCGGTAGTGAGCCGCAAAAGTGAACAATCTTTGAATAACTCAAGCTTTGAAAAATCATTTATTCTCACTAGCTCATGAACATTTACAAACAGCAAAACTGAACTGGAACGACTAGATCCAAACCCCTGAAAAGCCCAGAACACTGAAAAAACATCAAAGCAGCGAAGCAAGTGGCAAAAACCCCACAATCTTTCCTAAAATCTTTTCCAAATGCAATCACTATTCAAAACTGATTAATGTTTTCATTAGGTGAATTTACCTAATTCTAAGCAGCCACTCAGGACTTTCAGCTGTATGATACAATATAGCTGGTTGCCTAACACAACTAAAAGAAATAAAAATAGCTTCAAGTAAAATAATTTTTCTCAGCTGAGCCCCTCATGAGCTCTGACCGATCTTTCTTTCACTCAAGATAGTAATTTTCATACACATTACATTTTTCTTTCAGACACAAGAGACTTGTTTAATGAGTTGCCCGAGGTGCAACATCTTTACTCTGAAGCAAATTAAGCCACTTTCTATAACAAGATGTAGGGTTGGTTTTGCACGTGTGTGTGTGTGTGCTTAATTTATTGCCATCATCACACTATTTTGTGTACTTATCCTGGTACATGCTACTGCTCCTGGCCCTTCACCAACGTAACTATTTGTACAGCCAGCATGGGTGAATGGCTGTGGAGGCTGAAAACATGGGAATGTGCCTGTTTTTCTGTATCGTCCAGTTTAGGGCCAAGGAGCAGGAATTCTGGGCTGAGCTTTGGGTGTCTGTACACAGAAGATGAGGGGCATCTGGGAGTCGGGCAGCAGAACTGATCTTCCAAGCTGAGTACCAACAGGTTACTTCTGGGAGGGTGAGCAAGGTATATGGGTGAGACGGCTTCCAGGGAAAGAGGTAGATGGTTCCTGGAGCAGCCGAGGTGAGTTATAGTGAATTATTTTAGCAGTTTGACTGACTGAACCAGAACAGATTGCCTCCAGCATGGTCTTGAAGTGCTAACCAACGGCCGTTTGGTCTCACCTTCTTCAGCCCCAGCACACCGTCCTTGCAGAGAGGCAGGATGTCTCACAACGTGGGACTAAGGTCTGCTTTTGTCCCCTCCCTCTACAAATAAGGAAAATTTGCATCTGATTTTGACAGTAAGCTCTGCCTAAAGGATATCATAAAGATTACCGTGTTTTTATGAGACAAAAGAGTGTGTTCTCTGCTGTGGCAGATCTGGTCTCAAACAAGGAGAAAAGGAGTTTGGTGGACATTCCCCATGGGACACACCTTCAACTTCGCAGTGACGTAATCATCAATCTCAGCCCACCGGTCACACCTGGTGAGTCGTTCAGAGAGAGAACCCAAAGGCATTTGCTGAACAGCACTAAAAATTGTTGACACTGTAAGACTGAAGTGACCTGTAAGGTTGTACTTGCATATTCCAAACACCACCTTCCTTCCACTGAGTACAAGTGTACTGTGTCCTTCCTTTGTCGTCAACGACGTTCTGAATGGCAACTGTTCAGAGGGCAGGCACTTTAGGGAAGCTTTGCAGAAGTTTTTTCCTTAAGTCTTGCTGAGATAGATTAGGAATACCCTCACATATGAGCAATTCCCCAAAATACAGGTCAAGCCAGCAGAAACCATTATTAAATTAACCTGATTCCTCTCTGTGGAGCCCTTCAATCCGACCAGTTGAGTGCATTTTATTTCTATTATATTAGAATCTGCTGTAAAGAGTTGTGTTAGAGTGATTTCATTTTTTCAACAAACCTACTCACCATCTGCATTTGGCAAAACTCCTTGACATCAGTCTTTGTTGCTAAGCAATAAATACTTGTGCTGACTCCAGTCACAAAGAGTGTTCATTACTTTGTCATTCAGACTTTTTACAAGCCTTTATGGCCGCAGAAATTGTTTATTTACGCTGGCCTTCTTGGAAGAGAGGGGGAAGAGCTGAAAAGTAAATGTGTAGAATGAGAGGAAAGGCACACAGATCTTGAAATGCATTGGACACAACTAGCAAAAAGCCTGTAGCAGATCCACAAGCTCAAGAAAGAGGGGAAAAACGCCTAAAAGAAATCAATGCAATACTATTAGTATAAAATATTAAAGCAGTTATAGAGCTTGCCAGACATCAACAATCTTGAACACTATTAAAGTGTATGTTTTGTAATGGCATCAATGATCACATTCCATCAATATGTGCTAATCAAGATGTACTAATCTGCAAGAATATCTGATACAAGATTGTGCTTTGTGCTTATATTCTGTGTCTGTATGTAGTCAGAAGGTGTTCTAATTTGAGCAAAATATCTAAAAAATTTACATTTCTATAGAGTTCTATGGTAATTGTTTTGTTAGTCTTAACTTCAGAATTATTTGAATTTGGGAGTAACTTTTAGTTAGTATTAGCTCAGACTTGAGCTGTGTTGAAACCTTTGAGGACAGTTTTTATTTATAGAAAGTTAGTAGAAGAAATGCTTAAAGCTGCACAATTATAACTGCTTTGCTCATTTAGCAGTCACTATGGCTCACTTCTGTTTAGATGTCTAATCATAAGATATTAACCTTTGGCCCTCAGACTAGAAAAAATTGGACCAGAAGGCTCCAAAAAGGCAAAATTAGAATGGAAAATGAAATGGGTCACTTGTTATAGAGCATGTTACATTTAATAGATGAACAAGCTAACAATGAATATGACAATGAGTCATCCGAAGTCAGAAAACAGCATACTGTCGGAATGTCAGATGATTTATAAAATTCTTAGGTTTTGCTTTTATTTGTGGACGCAATATGCAAAAGAAGTTGATCATTTTACATGGCTAACAGTAAAAATGCAGAAAATTCAGAATATGTGATAACAAATCTGTTATGGACAGAGTGTCCACTGCAAAACGTACAAAATACTTGGCATATTTTTTCAGGAAATGGCAAAGAAAACTTCCCAAAGCTGAATTTCATTCAGGCATTGAATTTGGGACTCAAAATCTCTTTTTGCTTTTTTGATGACTTTGGTTCTGATCTGCCAATAGCATTTTCACTGATAATAATAATAACCCAATATTAATAAAAGTAGTCAAGGACTACGAAGTGGGCACGTAGAGCCAGGCTGCTGGTGAAGTACGGTGACCTTAACAGAGACTCCACTCACACAGAAGACGGATTGTGCCTAAACAGCTGATCAGGCATGTTTAAAGACCACGGCTGCTGTTCAACCTTCAAGACCAGAATGAGAGACTGGAAAGTGAACATTGTTACAGAAGTCACACTCTTTCAAAACGTGCAGCAAGGTGAGAAGGAAAAGTGCCTCTTCCACGTCAGGCTTAAGCCAAGACGTAATTCAGGTTCCGCACTTGGAAGGGACAGTGACACCATGTCAGTCCAATACTGACCCGAATTGCTTTGGGAGGGGCAAGGTCACGTTGCCCAGACACTGACACAGAAATCCTGGGTTTGAGTCTCAAACGGCTGCACTTGCTCACCAGGATTTGTCTGGGGACTCTGTAAGGCAGCAGTGCGTTGTGTCGCGTGGCCATGCTCGGTCTGCTGGAGTGCTGTGAAACAGGGAACCTTTATAGCTGTCTGAATGGATGTTCAGTTCAAACAGACGCGGCCGTTAAGTGCTGCAAACTTGAAAGTCTGACCCTCAGCCCTTTTGGAAATGTCTCCTATTAAATACAACACGCTGCTGAAATAGAAAGCGAAACATAAAGGGAGCTGTGCTGCAACAACAAGAGAAAATTTTTGCTTCAGTATGAAGGAGAAAAATGTAAAAGCAACATGGACAGAAGGGGAAAAAACCCCAATCAAAAAGTCACATTCTGACAAAAAAATGATTTGAAAGGTAACAGATGACGCTCTGAGGACTCAGAGGCTGGGAATAACAAGAAACCTAAGGTTCCTCTTTTGGCAAGGCTGGTATTCTTCAATACCCAAGAGCATCTGTGAAAGTTTTCTCAAGGAAAATGCTGACTTTTCTAAAAATGCAGTCAATGTAGGAGGAACAGTGTATTCTCAGTGAATGATGGTTTGGGCTCTGTACTCCTGACAAATCCAGGATCAAGTTGAATGACCAATTGCCCTGATACAGGCTTGGAACATCTCCACCTCTGCAGCACTGATTATATTGACATTTCCCTTTCCTCCTCTGCTCCTTCCCCCTCCGTCTCTCCAGGACGTGTTTTTCTCTTTGCCTGTTTCTAGTTACTTTTTTACTATTTTTCTGTAGTAAAGGAAGGCTCAAGCAGAAACATTAAACACTGTTTTGAGGAAGAAATAAACCCCATGTCAAATTCCGAATCCTGCATCGCTTAGTCAGTTCTGAAATCACGTAGAAAAATACCACCCAACTCAGTCTGAGGTGGGCCAGAAACCCTTTTTTTTTTTTTTTTTTTTTTTTTTCCCCTGAGAAAGGTCAACTTGGATAATCTAATGGCTTGGCCTGGATTTCAAGGCTGCAAATAAGATTAACGAAATGCTAGTGGGACCGCAGGTTGCGGTGACAGAGCTAACACAGCCTCTATTCAGCCCCCAGGAGGACAGGGTACCACGCAGGTCCGAGGCGAGGTCGGGGAGTCAGTGGTGCAATTTGGTATTCACCTTTCCCAGGTTCTCTGCAGCGGTCCCTCTCCCTCACTGGTGCTCCCTGGTGCAAACTCATGGCAGTAGGGAGCAGGTTGGGTCCTGATGTCCCCTCTCTTGGTGGTAAACTTGTCGTCAGCAGGCCCACGGTTGAGCTCCTTGGGTAGGAAGCACTACCTTAGGGTAGTTGGATGCTGTAGGCGATTCAAGTAATGGCAAGAAAAACACATAAGAGGCATCTTTACATGCAAGTTATGCCACCAGGGAACCGTGCCTATAGCTTTCTATGTTTCTAAAAGAAAATATTCAGCAAATATTTGCAGCACTCAGTGGAATGAGTCTGTGAACTGAGGAGATCGTACACTGCCTTTAGTAATAACACCAAATCAAGCACCACAAAGATAAAGTACAAGGGGCTATCAGGAAAATGGAGTTGATTAGCTGTCATTCTTTGACTACTTCTTTTCAATTATGTATTTAAATTTGTCATTTTTACAGTGGTTCACATGGTCAGGTGCAACAACAGAGCAGCAGAAAAAGAATTTTGCCCCAGCTGAGGGTAAAGCTCCAAATTCAACAGTTTATTTCCTCCTTGAGGGATACTTTTTCCGTACTTTTTATCAAGAAAATGGATCAATGACTCACTGCTTGCCAATACAACTCACACTACGTTTGCTCATTTCCCTAGAAACGAGACACTCAGAATAAAAATAAATGTCTGTTCTCACCACTTCCTGTCCTGCTCTCAGAAAGAAGTGTTTCAGGGATTTAATTTCTCATCCCTGGCTTTCCCAATCTCTCTCTGCTTACTGCTGGGAGTGTCCTGGACAGGAAAGGGCCCTGTCATGTAAGCTGCAGTGTGTTAATGACTTCTTCCAACTAAAAATAGGTACCAGAGCTATCTTCTGGTTTGTTCCTGTTGTTTTGTATTAAATTCCAAATGCCAAACATAATATAGAGCTTAGAATAAACTCAACCTTTTATGCCATTTAAATGCAACAAACTGCTTCTAACAGCCTGCTTTGCAAATGTACTTGAAATCCTATTAAGTATTTGCGATGTGGTTCATGATGTGTCCACGCTTCAGAAAGAATTGGTATATGATGCATCTGCTGACTTCTTTTAAAGATTAATATTTGCATTATGGAAGCACTTGTGTGACAATCAAGAATGAGGCCACACTAGGATCAGTGTATGTACTCACCACCTTAGGTCTTCAGAAGGGAAGTGCCTTTGAGTTAATGGTTCATTGTCCCAAAACCTCAGTGGGTTAATGGAAAACATTGTACTTCATTAGTGTTTTTTCCAGTGAAGTTCAAATCCAAAATGTATAATTGTACATTGAATCACTGTTAATCACCATAACGTTCAACACCACGTATCTGGGTTCAGATAGCGCGTATTCATCCTGCACGTGAAAAATATGGTCTAATTAACTTCTTCTAATAGAGATGTAAGATATGCCAACAAAGCGCAATGCTTGCATTTATCGTGTAAAATATTATGTAACTAGATAACCCCTGATAGTGAATGGTTTGGGAAAAAGAATTGGAACTAAGAAAGGCACAGATTCTGATTTCAGCAGCATCTAATTTTATTTGGACATAGTTGTTACTTGACACGTCTTCTCTGTACGGTAGTCAATATAACTGGAAACCCCATTAAAAGCAGGGCTCTTCAAAATGGTTTGTTCAACTCAAAGATAAAAAGTTCTCGTTAAACACGTCCAAGTATGACACTGTGAAAACAGTCTCTCTCTTCTTTCTGGCAGTTCCTTAGTCATCAGAACTCAGGCTGTGGAAAAAAATAATGCATGACACCTGATGCCTTTTTTAAAAAATACCTATTAATAATTACAGCTTTAATGAATGGCCTGATGAACATTTTAAATCCCAGCTCAGTGGAGCAGCACTAACAGTTTACTCCTCCTACCATCACCATTAGCAGGTCAAGGCTGCGGAAAGGGAGAAAGGTTCAATTTTTGGAAGTGAGTGGGAGCGGAGGTTCTGACTGTGTGGTCCTGTATGTCTGACACTCTTGACTTTTCGTTGAGAGTGCAACTGAGGAAGAGGACCTCTCGCGGAGGGCAGCTGTGACAGTGATGAAAAGCAAAACGAACACTTAAGGGAGAAGGGACGGTAAATTTGACAGACAGAGTGGGATGCCTTTGCCAGCTTCAACAACACCTGCCACAGCCGATGAGCATCAGCTGGCCAATACGACTGAAACTTCTACGGCAGCATCTCGGTTCAAGCCATTCATTACCAGTACAGCTGCTGGGGTTGGCTTGGTAAAGAACAGCATGTTGAGCATGTCAATTTTGAGAGGATTTTAGTGGAAGATTTCCTTTTAACTTTTGATCTACGGCGGTTGAGCTCTGTCAATTTTTTATGACAGCGTGTCTAAAGCTGCCCCTCCCCATGTTGGCGGACCTCCCAACCCTCTCTTTGCCCTCCAAACCATCTCTTTGCATCCTCTTGTATTCTTCTCTTTCTTTCATCTGCCCAGCCCTTATTTTTAGAACTTCTTATTCAACTTTGCATTTCTGATGTCCATATCTTTCATTCAACTTTTTCTTACAGTTCACTTCTGTCACAAGCCTACAAATCTAACAAGGACAGGAGACCATTATTCATTTTTTACTTCTAATTTTCACTTCTAATTTTTACTTTGGTGTGATTTTGATGATCCTACATGTGAGCTGCAAATATTGAAATGGAAATAAGTTAAAAAAATATGATTAGCTAAATCATAATGATCACATTTTGATTTACAAATCAGGCAAGTGATCTGAAACTGTATTATGGTTTCCAGCCAATGATAGACAAATTGCTTAATGACTTGCTTCTAGGAATGTACAAATTTTATTGCATTAATGAAGGGTTTTCACCTTCTTGACTTTGTGAATAAGCTGATACAGACACAAGTATGTCTCAGTCTGAAGATAATCAAATGTGTGGTGGGGAGAAATTTGCTTACCTCCTGCTATGCAATATCTAGTGATGTTAAATTCAGAATTAAGATGCATGTCTGCACAGTTCCTTTGCAGATAAGAATGTTTTCTTTCCATGAATGCTAAAACGGTTCCATGGCATGAGGTAGAAAATTTGTGGTACAAAAGATCTCAAGAAAATAATTGACTCAGTGAATAATTTATTGAATTTACTGAAAATATTGACCTAGATTTAATGTTTCCACATTCAGAACACAGAAAATGAGTTAAATTGGTATGTTGAGTTAGCCTAGAGTGAGACTGTTGCAGCATGATTAATTTACAAGTGTGAGTTGCTACTCAGGAAAAGCCATTTAGCTATTAAACGCTCTGCTTGGGTTATGCTGACATTTTCTTCGCACTAAGTTGATGACCTATGGTCTGATTGTGCCAACCATTAGTGAAGAAAAGAGCTGTGAAAAAAGAAATCGGGAGTGATTAGCAGGCTGGGCGATAGGTAAGGACTGCAGTTCTGGGTCTTCTGACTCTTCATTTTTTCTCCATCACCTTTGAACAGATCTGATACCAGGTCCCAGCAGACTAATATCTTGTCTTGACCACTTCTTCTGTATTCAAATTGCAGATGCCATTAGAGAGTCTGGTGCACCGAAGTTTAAAGCACCTTAATAGAGTGCTAGCCTACTTCTCAGAAGAGTGGCTGCTATACTTTTGACAAAAAAGCATCCAATAGCAGAGAAAGTTCAGAATGGAAAATATTATTGAATGTCCAGCAAGGAAAGCAGGAGCTGGAGATGGACAACAGGACAGTTGGGTAATACAGAAAGACTATGAAACAAAAACGATCCTAAGACGAATGTAGTTTTCTATTCATTGTGTAGATTTCTTTTGACAGAAACCCCTTCCATTAGCAGACATCAGATAGCCAAGCTTACATGATATCAGGCCTTCCTAAGAAGCAGAATAGATCACACAGAGTACAAAGCTTCCAGATTAGAGATGTACTGCACCTGTAGGCATCTGCCTCTGTAGACATACCCTTCCTTACCACAAAGCATTTTGCCCTGCCTGATTTACATGAATTAGGCAATTCTCGGGTATGTACAGCAGTCATCGAGCCAGCCTTGCCCAGCCCCAGGCACTTGAGCATGACTGTTGGCAAAAATCTCCAGAGAAAGAAGCTGCTTGCTGCAATCTGTCAGCTGGTTGAAGCTTTCAACAAATATTATTCTGCAGAAATGTTGTCTGCAGGAAGAAGTTCACAAGGGGATCACACTATTTTCAAGAAAAAGAAAAATTGTGTCAGCAAATGCTGGCTACAAGGGAAGGGTTTTAAGGGGCAGGGGATTCGAAGATGGGTTGTGGTATTCATGAAGGGAAGTGTGGAAGTGTGGAAGAGGAAGGATGAAGTGAAAGGGGGATAGATAGCACAAACCTGATGGGGGAAGCAGTGAGGACCTCCAGGAATGTAGAGGGATGGGAGTCCAGGCTTGGATGCTTGCTGGAAAGGGGTCTGACTGGATTCCAGGCTATAATATCACTGTGTTTTCAGTCACCCTTTAAACTGCTACTTGCAACACTTAAGTCCGTAAGCAGACAAGGAAAAACAACTCTGTATGTGCTAGTAGCTTCAAAATGATAATGATTTAAAGAGAATGGTAGAAAGCGTTATGTGTTGTAACTGGATCATGGGAAAGAGAAAGGAAAGAGCATTTTCATCGCCTTTGCTTCATAAATAAGTGGCCAGGAGTGAGAAGAAGGATTTAGAAATCCCACAGAGTCCCTTACTTTGCACAATAGTACCCCAAGCACTCCTGTACAGCTCCGTTAACTCCTACAAAAGCAGGTCCCTTTCAGGGCAACGATAACAGGAGATTTGGGGAGGTGTTCTATTTGCAACTGAAGACAACCAGCCCTAGTCGTCTACTTACAGGTGTTATTGTTTCAGAGACGGGTGTCTGACCTCTCTTCCGAGTCAGTGGAGAGAGCCCAGGGAGCGAGTCTCTGCCTCAGGATGAGCCGAGTCACTTACCAGACACGTTGGTTTTGTGGGTTGGATGTCACTGACTATTATGGGAGACTGGATGCCTACTTTGCCTGTAGACACAAATTAAACATCTTAATGATTCTCAATGTAAAAAATGTATCATCAAGTTAGACTCAAGATACCTTTTTTTGGGGGATGTTGAAATGTCTTAGTACATCTGCAAAACTTATCAAAAGCAGGAAAGCGGGAGTTAAGTTAGTCTCCAAGCTCCTTTAACTCTGCCGTCTTTGTGCAATGCTGCCACGCACCAGCAACCTGCGTATTTTGTGTCTGAACTCTTCTGAACAGGAACTACCACCTATAGGCAAACACAGTCTCCCCCACAGACAAGATACCAACCTCTGCTGCAGAACTGCAGACCCTCTTTCACTCTTACCTGTGTTCCAAAACCTGTCACAAGCTGAACATACTCATGGAGACAGTCCCCACTGTCAGACTCTTGGCCCTCGTAACCAGCAAGCCCTGCAAAAAGCAGTAGTGGAAATAAGCCTACTGGGTCCTCTCAATGTGTAAGAATCTCTTTTCTTTGATTGTATGTAGGGCAGTCGGCCTGAAAGGATCCTCACAAACCAAAGGGAATGGCGTGCCCAGACTGATCGTTTCCATAACCAGACCTCGGATACTCGGCGTCTTTTGTACGGCAGAACTGCTGCTGGCATGTCAGCCAAGTTGCAACACTTACAAAATTTCAGGAATGGTTGAGGAACCTATCACAGAGCACCAGCCACCAAATCTCTTTTGGAAAGCACATCCTTTTTAGTTCACAGGTGGCATGTGGAGAAAGAATTGACTTGAAAATTACAGCAGTTCTGCAATTTTGTCAAATTGACATAAATCAAGGAATGACTACTTAAAATAACCAACTCTTTACTCCAGTACGTGATCAGAGCTAGAAAATGAAGTTGAAGCTGGGAAGATGAAGAGATGTTTAGATATGCTGCGATCACAGTTTTCAGCTATAAGCATGGGAGTGCGCGCTCTGAGAATGGAGCAGATGCTTCCAATTATCTGCAATAAGGAGAAGAAGGGACATTTGAAAATGTAGCTGGTATTAGGTGGTTGCAAGAAGACTCTTGGATAAGGAAGCAAAGCATGCAAAGAGTAACAAAGTCATTTTACTTTCACAGCACATTAATTTTGAGAGACTGCTCTACAAGTTGAAAAACTCGTGTATTCTGATGTTTGAAAGCAAAACAATCAAACTGGAAATCTTATTGTAGAGTTTTTTTCCTATTTTAAACCATGACAAACTTTATTCATGAAATATTATTTCCTTTGATATTCTAAAATGCTATTCAAATTTACATAGATTTACATACTTAACTGCGGCTACTGCTTGCTCATATAGTGCTCGTATATGAACTGGAAATAAGATTCCCATAGAAAGGGACAGCTTGTAAAATACAGAACTGTACGACATAGAAAATAAGACACGTGAATGTAGCCCTTTTATTCACCCTTTTGTAATTACCCGGGGCGTATTTCTGATTTGCTATGTGCTTAGCAGGGTGATGTTCAGGAAGTCGGAAAGGCCTGCCCAAACCATGTATGTGCTGACCGGCAAATTCCTTTCTTGTCACTTGTTACTTCATCTATACTAGCTCAGGCTGCCTGCACTCTCTGCTGATGGCATGCCCCTTTTTTTCTCCTGAGCTCTGTGAAAAAGAACCATAGTCAATCTTTCTTTCGCTCCAGTGAGGTAACTTGTGTTAAGCGCGTGTTCCAGCCAGACCTTCACGCTTTCCCACCACCCTGCTAGTTTGGCTGTTGTGAGCTTGTCCATGTGACGCACGGATGTGTGAGGTGCTATCAGAAGACACAGCGGTAAATGCCAACAGGTTTTGGACAAGGGTGCCCTGGACAAGCCAGCACCGAGCTCTGGGTCTGGCCACATCCACCCACGTAGCCAAGCACTTTGACCGTATCAACAGCATGTGCCAAATGAGCCAACGAGGAAGCCACAGTTGTGAGTTTCTTCTCCTAGACAATCCCAAATGCATTTTAAGCTGTTCAGTTCCAGCACTCTTCTTTGCCTCTTTAATTATTGGGGGTGGGTGGGGAAGTGCAAGCAACTAGCTAGATGTGAAAGCAGCGAGCTACATCTAATTTCCTGGGAGTAGCTCACCATTACCTGGCAATAAATACGCTGCAGCTTATCTGTCTTTGTACTTATTTTGCTACATCTGGGACATCTTGAAATGCACAATGGTCAATAAAACAGAAACAAGCTTTCAGCAAAAGTTTCATGCTCTTAGCCTTGTTTTTATTTAAGATGGATCCACCTTGGCTGTATGGAAGGAACTCTCATTCCAATTTGCCTCTGCAAAAAGTATGAGAAAAATACTTCAAAGATAAAATTAGTACTAAAAATATGAACTTATTGACAATTGAGATAACACTTTCCTGATAAAATAACTATCACTTTTTAAAAGGTCCTCTTTCACTCCATTGCTTTTAGATGTGAGTGCTAATTTATATGCAGTACCTGCACACGCTAAAGCTTATCCGCACTTCAGGGGCAGCTTTAAAATCCTATAGGAAAATGCTCTTTCCTTGGCAGTGTGTGCAAAACCTCAAATACTAATGACTGAAATTAATTTGAAAATCATTGTTTAGTGACTATATGCACTCAGTAGTACTACCTAAAATTCTGTCTACGGACAGGAGTGTTGAAATTGATTTTAGGTAATACATTCTTCATTCAACAAACTTCTTGCTGATTACTCTGAGTCAGATAATTGTTCTGACTCTTGATGTTCTGTTAAGTTCCCCAGATGATTTGACATTGGCCTTTCCTGGCTAATTTGTGGTGGCCTGTAGAAAGAGTAGATAATGAATTCTAAATTGCAATTAGATGCCTCATTTCAATCTTCCTCAAGAACCACAGGAAGCTGCTCAGCAATGATAGGGAATTAAAGGAATTCTGAGCAGCTGGGTGTCACTCCTTCCTCCAAACTCTGATCTACTATGGGCAAGTCAAGGAAAGGTAACTGCTTGCTGATTTGGATGGATGGACAGAAGTCTTGGGGCTTATTATTAAGACTTCATTACTTGCTATCAATGCCATTTTGTAAAGAAAGTGAGTCCAAGTCAGTAGATTAGGTACACGATAAACAAATAAGATCCTATGTCCTCATTTACCTGCTTGGGGAAAAAAGACAAGCAGTTCAATTCAAGGAAGAAAATCTGAAAGAATTTTATTAAAAAAGTTTAAAGCTTCTTCAAAAACTTTGCAATAGGCCTTTTAAAATATATCCTGATGTCTGAAGTTTGTTAAACAAAACAAGGTTCAGCAATGATTAGTGCAAGAGGCTAGGAATTCAGATGGATAGTCTGTTGAAAGTGCTGCCAGTATTACGTCCTAGCTTTGTTGGCTTCACACACCAGCCTCTTCTGCCTTGCCAGTGTACACAATGTACACATCATTCCCCCCCCCCCCAAATACTGTATTGCAAGAAGTTTAAAACAACAAAATATAAGAAAATAAAGACATAAATGAAAATATAACCAATGACATTATTTTAACTTAAATTTCAATTAAAACTTAATTATATTGTAGTATAATATCAAGAGTACAAGGGGCACTTGAAGGTGAATTCATTGGCCTTTAGTGGCATTTTAGACATCCTGGAGTATCTGAGACACCTGCACATGGTTTACTAGATAACATAGGACCTATGGGAGACTTCTGTCCTTCTGGAGCAAGGAGGTAGGAAGGATGACCTAGGATGTCTTAAAATTATGCTGAATATAATTTTGGCTAGTAAATCTCACCCCTTTTCTCTAGGATTACCTTTGAAAGGCAACTACAAATAAAATTCCTCTGTATATCTTTTCATGTCTGGTTTCTACTATACATAGCTGCTAAGTAGCTTTACTAATATAGATAAGTAAAACAGTGGAAACAGAAGTATCAAATTTTCTTTTCATTTTCAGAATTGGCAGGAGGTACATTATCTTCTGAAATTCTGCATAGAGATATTGCATAGTTAATATTCTTTAATGACAATTCTGTGTGTTAAATAGAGTTACTGAGTGATTCACTATGTAAGTAAAGGTAATTTTAATCTCAGCTGGGCACCGTCCACATCTACTGTCATGTGACAGATGGAATGAAAGATCTAGGGAGGATCTAGCTGGGACTCCTCAACCAAAATGCCAGTTATATGGAGACTGTAACTTTCTTGTTCTTTCAGGGCAAGGCTAAAATAAATCAGGAGAAGAAAAAAATAACATTAGTGATATCATATACATTTTGGCATAGAGGTTAAGGGAGTTCTCTGCTATTATTCATGTACTTTCTGTAAAATGACATTATGAGTATGTCCCAGGTAGAGAGATACGGGAAAGAGCCCCTTACAGTATATTTGCATATTTTGATGAACACCAGCATTTCAAAGGCCATTTCAATCTAGCACAGGTGTTTCAATGTGGTTTGTCAATACATTTGCATCAAATATACATCAACCAATTTGTTAAGAGAAAAATTATTCTCCTACAAAATTGGCCATGATGAATATGTCATAAATCCAAGCTAAGTAGTAAATATCTGAATTCAGATAGACTTATCAAAAGCAAGAAATAATACCAAATTAAAAATTAGCAGCTGAGCAGATTTCCTCTGACTGGAGTGCGAGTGGAACACAGTGCAAGTTGACAGGCAACCGATTTTTGAACATGATATCTCGTTGCTCTATTCAGTCACCCAAGCAAAGGAAGTGTTGAGACCCATTTTCCCACTTTCTGGTTTGACTACTAACTGCTGCTAACTTTCTGAATCAGATGTTCACATTCAGGTGGATAGATCATTTCTATCGCACAGGAGTCAGGGTAAGGAACAGTAAATACTGTTAAGCGGAGGCCTAGGCTTTGTTGTCATAGACAACTTAGATCATAACACAGCTTGCTACATAGAATTGTCAAACTCAATAGAAATTAAAGACACACACATAGCGCTATCCAAATTCAAGGTTTAAAAAACAATTTTTAAAAAAGAGAGTCTTCTTCTAGAGCCTTCTAGAGGGCTGAGGCTGACTTCTGGCAGTGCCTGTAGGACCAAGACATATTTTGGGTAAGATATGAAGAAACTAAAAGTAGTATGAGAGGATCAACAGACAAATTGAAAACTAAAATACTGATGTGAAAATTTTCTTTGTGACAGCAGCCATTTATATTAACCATTTTGTTAGTCTGCACACATCTTCAGTGTGCAGATTAATAACCTGGGTGGAGAACCTGGCCATCCCAAAGACTCCCCAGGTCGTTCTTGCTGTAGAATTGAGCAAACTGTAAAAGATAAGATACTTGACAATAGTCAATAGAAACTGTTCCTTCAGGTGTTGAAATGATAGTGTAGGACAATCGTACGTACATAGTTAAGATAGTTAGGATATGCTTTTATTTAGTTTAAGGTACTCAATAGTGATGGATCACACATGTGCTGGCATGGTCACTCAGGACCGTGGTTCAACTGGCTATACAAGTGAACAGAACATCGGTTTGGGAGTATCTCCTGATCCAGTTGAAGGTGCTGCTGGAAAGACCCTTGCAACAGAGCCTCCTGTTACCTCTCAGACTGCAACTGGCCTGCTTGTTTGTGAATTGTTTTTCCCACCTGTTTACCCTACGCCAAAGGTTTTTCAACACTCAGTCCATGAGTGTCTGTGCTACTCTGCACTTGTTCTTCTCCGACAGCAAGACAAAGTCAGCCTAAGCTTAGATTGTGTAATGTATGAGCTGGAGGTGAACAGGCTAGCTCAGGCACTGGAGAAGTACAGTTGTATTGCCAGGGTGATTTCCCTGGGCTAATGGTACTCCTCAGCCGGATGAAGAGACCTAAGGGAGTACCATGCTAACACAATTAAAGCACTTCTAGCATCCTGGGCTGGCTGCTTAGAGGTAGCCTGAGAATTTTTTCAATACAGATATTCTCTCTGAGACACTAGAAAAGGTGGGCTACATTTTCTTCCTTTGCAGATATTTTTTTCTTTTCTTTTGTGTGCAGATTTTTATTGCTTTGGCTTCAAAGAAACAGGTCTACAAGAGCAAAAGATGACAGCAGCTTTAGTCTTTCTAAATTAACTTTATTCCTTTTTCTCCCTAAAAAGGCAATTATTATCTTCCTAACACCATCTGAAAAACACCAAATGGTTTCTTTTGATAAACCTTTCTTTGCATAAAGGCATAAAGGCAGAGGGAATTAACAGTATTGGTGAAATGAAAGCCTTACATGTCAAGTAGTTTGATTGATATGTTTCTTCTAACTCTCTATCTTGAACTACATGGTACTCCTGGTGGTAGCTCGCCAAAGGAAGAAGCTGGCCAAGATCTCTTTGTTTACAGCCAGGAATCTTGGTTAATTTAGTGCAATGACAGGCTCACATAAGGACTGTTTATTCTTTAGAGCCATCTTCTTCTTCCACCAAAATTAAGACTGCGGTGTGCCATGGTAGGGGTTGGTTTTAAGTACTGCTGTGAATGTCTTTCATTAGTTAATCGTTAATGTCAGTGCTGTGTTTAACTGCCACGTAAATTTGCAATGAGTGGGAAGGGACAAACTTATTTTATACTTTTTGTAGTATGAAAAGTGATGAAACCCTAATCTTGCTTGGAACCTCCAGGTAATAATTGTAATTGTCACATAAACAAATAGGGATGATAAAACTACAGCAGTAATCACGTCAATTCAATATGCCATACCTTAGGTCTCCAAGGAAATCTCAGATCCCTGCTCCTGTAACAGCATCTATTTTCAGTTATGTTACCTACCATATGCCATTTATTAAACACCCTTTTTAAACAAAGGTAAAAAAAGATCTACATGATACAACTATATTCCAAGTCATCTCCAGTTCCACTCCAGCGCTTTCTTAAGTAAGAAAGTAATTTTTGGTCTGGATTCATGCAAGAACAAAACAGCCTGCCCGTTTCCTATCTTTAGGCAGATTTTCCGAAAATAGCTTCAAGTTAGTTAGGCCAGAGTGCCTACCCTCCCTTTCTCACTAAACAAAGAGCATGGAACAAAAGGGAATGACAAAAGAGACTCTGGCCTTATGGAAGAAAAAGCAGTTTTGATATCAGGTAACAAAGTTGTTCCATCTAATTGGAAAAATGTGGCCCAAAAGGAGAATTGGAATCGGGGCGAAAGATATTGAAATTTGAGTCCTTGCTCTTGAGGAGCTGGTCTATGTGGAAAAGCCTGACACTAGGGGATCTTTCTTAAGAAATTTAGGCTTATGCAACCTTTATGCAAAAAGAAAAACCCCAAAAGATTTCCCATAAAAAGACAGCACAAACCAGAAGCAGCCAATGGGTTCATGAGTCAGAAACTTTATACTGAGATAAGTTTCATGCGGAGAAGGTGGATGGTGAGGAACTCCACTTATCCATGGCTCTGGGAACCCTCCAGCTTCTTGTAAGACCATGACAAGTAGAGAGAGGGAGGGTGGTATGGAGTTCCTTTCGTCCGGGGTTGTAAGGACTTTCCAGGTGCCTGTAGGACCATGATAGTGCACAGACTGGGGCCGTGTGTGTTTTCTCATCCTTAGGTCAATGCCTTTGCAGAAAATTACACCATTCTCCACCTGAGTGGCAGAGGAGGGAGTGGACAGGAGCGTGCCATGGTCTGGTCACATCCCTGTCCAGGTGTCCAGCCGTAATAGACAGGAGAAACAGCAAAGGAGGAGCAGCCACCCCGCCACTGCTATGGGCAGCAGCCCCTGCCCTCCCCTCCTTGCACTCCTCTCCCTGCCCTCTCCTCTCAGTCCTTGCTCGCCTGGATATTTGCCTGCTAGCCCGGGTTTTTGCAGCCCTTTTTATACCCATCCTGGTCCTCCCATGTCACCAACCCCCCCCGTGACACGATCACCACCAGAGACACAGCCATGACATCAGAAGGGCTGGTGCCTGGAGTTAGTGCTGCATCACTGTGACATGGCTATTATCTTCCACCGTTCAAGTGAAAAGAAAAAATTGATGAATAATAATGATAATAAAACCTGAACAACTGGTAATGCTGGGGAGGAAAATTAAGTAGCTGTAGTGGCAATTTAAAGGACAGCAGCTCAGCAAAGGTTGAAAGAGAATTAAAAGCAGCAGGTTCTACCTACTGCTCAGTTTTAAAGATTTATGTGGTACTTGCTGCTGAGATTTGTGGGTTTGAAGACTAAATGATGGAAGAAAGATGCTTGTCGAGTTAACTGAAGGTAATATTTCACACCTTTTGAATTAAAAACATGTCCAGTGCCAAACCCTGCATCCATGAGTGGCTGACAGTGCTGAGGAGGTTTCATCATGCAATTTCATTTCTTTCCCAGAAATGAACCAAGGATTTTGCCGGACACTCTCATGTGCTACATACTTTGGTTGGACACTACAATAAAATAAATGAATTAGCTTCCATCTATTTGTTTCACTGCAGGCTATCACATCCTTTTTAATTGACAGGACAAGAGGCTATGGGCATAAACTGAAACACTGGAGATTTCATCTAAATATCAGGAAACACTTTTTCACGGTGAGGGTGATTGAGCACTGGCACAGGTTGCCCAGGGAGGTTCTGGAGCCTCCATCCTTGGAAATATTCAAAACGCATCGGGACATGGTCCTGGGCAGCCTGCTTCAAGTGGCCCTGCTTGAGCAGGGGGTTGGACCAGATGATCTCCTGAGGTCCCTTCCGACCTCAACCATTCAGTGATTCTGTGATTTTTGGTGCATGAAAGTCATTGCTTTCCCCATACTTAATTTCTCATTGATTGTTTTAGTTTGGCAGATGTTAAAGTAAAAAGAAAAGCAAGAAAAACTGATTATGTAGAGATGAGAGGTGACCTTTAAATAATCAAGCACAACTACAAATTACAATAAACTTCTTCCAGCGAATTGTTGCAGTTCCTTTAAATGCTTCAACTGCTGCGTGTGTCAACTTTACCTACTGCTGACATTCAGAGACAGGCAAACAGGGAAGTGGTTGGAAATTACAGGATCCTGTTGGTAAGAGATAGGGTAGAGGAGTATTTAAAACATGTCCCTGGGTTCCTCCCAGGGACCCAGTATCCAGCTCGCTCAGCTGGCGTGCAGAAGATTGCTGGTCGGCGTCTGTTCCCTTCGCTGCTGTGTTTAACATTGACCTGAGAGGACACACTGACTGGCAAGGTCATCCCAGCTTCCCCTTTCATCATTCTTTTGTTTCATTTGCTTCTAGGATTCCTCATCTAATGGTGTCCAAACAATTTCTGGGTTTCAAGAAGCTCCAGGTATTTTGCCTGAGA
The DNA here is from genome assembly GCF_929443795.1 of Astur gentilis. Taxonomy (NCBI): domain Eukaryota; kingdom Metazoa; phylum Chordata; class Aves; order Accipitriformes; family Accipitridae; genus Astur; species Astur gentilis. Next base: position 7,553,695 of record NC_064894.1, on the reverse strand, counting down.
TCAACTGCACTGTACTTTGTACACTCTACACTAGACAAGGCAAAAGATGCATTAAGAAAATCACTTGTGATCAAGTGAAGTGTGGTGCTTCACTTCCAATAGCTGTGACGATCTTGTGCTGATCGCTGTCTTGTCAGCCCATTGTCAGAGGCAGCATATAATAATCAGGCGTTTTATCTCCCAGCAAGTATCACACACTTTCATTTTCTGGTTTAGCGGGGTATTTTTTTTGTCAGGATGGGACAGGCAAAAATAGAAATGAGAGAGCAAGCACCAGCCAGTGCATTACCCCCATTCCTTAGCTGCCTCACTTGCTTAATGTGCTAACTTTATCTGCTGCTGGCATATGCAAACAGTCTCTGGAAATGCGGTTGCTGTTCAGGAAGCAGGGTTGTATAAAAATAGTCACTGTAGTAATAAAGTATGGTAGATGTCTTCCAAGATGGAGAGAAACATGTATCTGCTACCCAGAGAAACCTATGGTCCTACACAGTTGATTGCTGCAGAGTTGTATTGATTTGAGAGAATTTTAAAACTTGCTTATCAGTCCACAAAAAAAGAGAGAGAAATAATAATACTTCCAGGAGGGCAAGGGTGGAGCAGGCTATAAACAAGAGCAAAACAAAACAGAAACCACAAAAACCTAGTGAACAAACTATCGGTCTGTTTTGTTTCTTTTGGCTTTAATCAGATTCTCATTTTCCTCCCCATTTATGGATGATTTGGCTTTTGGGGCAGTTTGAGAGGACTGGCATGGTGATGTCACCAAAAGGCTGTGACCTACTTCAATCCTCCCTCCTTCCTTTCTTTTCAGAAACTGGTAGTCTTTCAAAGGGAAACAGGAGAGAAATGGGCCTGTCAAGTTTTAACGATGCAGAAAACAATAAGGAAAACATGTTTTAATGTGGTAGTCTTCATATTTTACACAGGAAATACAAAAAGGGAAAAAGGGATTTAAAAGATCACCTTTAAGGCATCCAGTTCTAACGTTTCAATAAACAAGTACACTGCTCACTGAAAAACAAGCTCTTTGATTATTTTTCTAGCCCCCAGAGAAGTAGCAGTAAAATCATGAGGACCATTATAAGATGTGAGTAAGAAGCAGCACCCAAGGAAATGAAAAAAATATTAGAATTGTTATTATCTATGCTTACAATAGAAGTATTGCATAGTAGATAAGAACACTGGAAGGATGCTTTTTTCCTATCTTGCATTATATCTTTCTGAACAAAACCCCTGTGTAGACAACAGAAGCTTGTTCTAATAACAAAAATGTTGCCTGAAATGAAATTCTTGACATACCAATCATTCTCAGTAGCAAAGCCATTTTTCATATAAAACATGGTTTGGAGTAGGCTTTAATGAATGTCTCAAACCAACTCACCTAGCTTATTTTCTCAAGAATGGGAGTATTTAAATAAATTTAATAGAAAATCAACCACAGAAACACCACAAATGTGCCCTGCCAAATCAGATTATGTATTTTTAAAGGACAAAAGGGTGCAGACGTTCTTCAAAACTACTTGAATGTATATGTTTCTTAGCTAAAATGGATGATAGTTTTGATTAAAATTAATTGCCCACTGTGAAAACTTGTCCCATTGCACCACAACCAAGGAGAGAGTTTCTAAAGCGAACATGCTTCAGACTAAATGCTGTGAAAAGAGAAACTTTTTTTCTGCTGTAGCTACAGCTTCTCTCTCACTCTGAAGGAACCCTTATAGACTAATATAACATAGTTGAATAACTCCTTATATAATCTGTTATGTCAGTCTGTGAATTCATTTGCTATTATAACTTAATGGAAAATTTAAAGTGACAACTTAGGAGAGAATGTACTAAGGTCTGTGGTGGTCTTCATTTTAGCACTGCTAAAAGTGAATTTGGTGCATGTTCTGTGATACATCCCCAGGGTATTTCTTTGCAAGTGCATAGTCTCCTTATCCGTGTTGTAGTTAAATCAGAACTTGTAACTCAGCAGTGGACAGCAAGTGTAAAAGATCATGTTAAGGACCTTGTCTTAGGGTAAAAAATCATCAGCAGATGACAATGATTGAATTTCCACTTCTGTAAGTGCTATTTTAGATGCACGTGCACACATGCACAGACATGCGTGCACGCACACACATAGATTTATTTGTTGGCCACCAGCGCTGTTACTCACTCCACCCCAAAATGGTCCATGCTGTGTTACCAGAACTGTATGTAACAAAGCTTTTTCCATAATTTCTTCTTCTGAAAGAAAAAACCCCAAACACTTACAAAACCTAGTTTGATTTTGACATGGATAAACAGAATGCCAGATTATACCTCAGCTAGCTCCTAAAGATTCACAAGAAAAACATATGGGTATTTCATCTCACCAGAAAAATTAACTTGTATATACCAGCCAGCCTGGAACAAACAAGGAGCAAAGAGTGATCTTTTCTATCAGGGGGTGCTTCACGAAACATTTGAAAACAGGAAAAGGAAAGTAGAAAATAGAAGTGGAAGGCTTTTTGAATTTCAGCTAGCTCAGTGGTTTTCAGAAAGACAGAAGTGAATTCCATTCATCTCATATGAAAAGGAAATCGCATTTCCTATATTCCTTAAAAAAGAAAGAAGAATTTTAGCTTGTGAGCTATAGCTTTGTTGTACTGTGTGTCTCTCGGACAAATGAATGCTTCCACGTTGTCTTTCTCGACATTTCAGAATTCCTCAGGAGAGTGAGAAATCAGCAAAGATATAAAGAAAACTGCCCTATGGCTTGAGGCTAGCAGCAGGCACCAGGAGACCGCGCCGCCAGGCAGTGCAATGCGTGCAACGGTAGCTGCAGCCTCCTGACTCCACGGCGTTCAGATGGCTGTATTTGGCTCATAAAGCAACATTTAACACGATCTTTCCCTGGCCTGTGTTAAATAATAAAAGCACCATTAAGACAAAGTAGTGGGCCTTTTAAAGGCAGGGAATCTCTGCCAAATATAATGATCAAACCAGCCTGACTAGGAGATCGGGGGCAAGTAGGAAAGGCAGCAGCAAAGGGTGGCAGAAGAAGCAGAGGTTTCTGCGGTAGAGATCCAGAGAAAGGAACCTACAAATTCTAAGCAATTTAAAAGGGGAAATTGCTTTGTGTCACGTTGCACTTACATTTTGTGCTGGAAAATAAAACAGGTCCCTGAAACACAACAGTTGGCTGCAGCAGCAAGTTCTTCCTGAGCTGAGGAAAAAAGCCAGATGTCTTACAGACAGGCAAGCAGCTGCTTTCCAGCCATTTAATTGCTATTTTATATCCAATACCTAGCTCAAATGTGCCACGCAGCTATGATTTATTTATGTCACATGGCTCTTACTTACAGGTCGGCATCTGACTTTTAAGTTATTGTTACAAATTTGTGTTCAAGCCTCCTTCACCTGTGCTGTTTTACACTCCATCTGTCCTCCGAAACCAGGGAACAAAACAATTACGTTTCTCTATTTAATAAAATGTGTAACTCAAGTTCTTATTCATCTTTATCTAAAGGACAAAAATAGTCAGACCTCCCTTGACAAATGAAATTGTTATTATAACTTTCGTCATCACTGGAATAACAACATATTACTGTTTATTGGTTTTGGCTATTGGCAAAAATGAAAAAAATATCTCGGTGTAGTTTTTTTCCTTAAGCAAGTTAGTTCAGTCCATAGACCATATCCAATTATTAATTGTCCTTCTAGTTGGAGATATGCACAGAAACATGCTGGGGAAAAAAGTGGAAGGAAGATTCAAGCCTGTTGCACAAATCTTTCCATTGGCCCTAGGCGGCAGGTTCATTACAAGGACTCCACCTCAGATTGACCAGCCTGGTGGGCAGCAGATTCTTGGAGATCAGGAAACTTTTGGTGAGTGTGCTACTTCCAAGCACCTGCCAAAACAATATGTAGATTTTCACAGTCGTGATAATTTGATAGAATTCCTCAAAGACTTTCGTACAGTTACTGAATTCTTCTGATTCCTCTTCTACAAGCAGAACACCAAAAGCAAGAAGAAAATGGTATTATATCACCTGCTTCCTTTAGAAATACTGGTTTATAAATGTCTTGGAGATATACTGACTACACAGTTTGATGCCACCTTAAATTTCAGGGTCACATGACAACAATTCATGATAGCACTTGATCTCATCTGCCCACTAATCCGTCATCTCTGATTAATTTAACATTCCAACCTCTTAAGCAGCTTCCAAATGCTTTCAGATTTAAAATGATAATAATAAGACAAATGTAGAAGAGTGGTTCGCCAGAAAATGTATTTCTCATTTTCTTATCAAATATACATTTTTTTCCCAAAGACATGACATCAGCTTGAGGGCTTGAAATGGAGGATTTAATGTGCTTTATTCATGCAAAATCCATTTGTAAGGCCTTAGTTCCTCAGTATTAGAAGCCAGATTCATTTCTGTAGAAGGCCTTAGCACTGACTGGTAAGGTCGGGTATGGATAAGGTAATGCATTACACGCTGACTTGGTCACATAGCAGAAGTGCCTTCTGTCATTACAACGCTTTCATATTTCTCCTTCAGAGAGTGCCTCGTTTGGCCGTGCTGCAACTAAACCATCTTTTCTGAGGCACGGAAAGGAAATCCAAAGTAATTCCAATGTAATTCATAAATATCTTTAAAATTTTCCTGAAAACATTTACTACACATTGTATTTAACAAACAGAACATATGCCAGTCCGGTGTGGTACAGTAACCCTCCAGATATCAGCAGTACTGCGAAAGCTTATCTCACTTCTGTTAGTATGATATAGATGGGAAATGACAGTGGCAGAATCCTTCAAAATCTCTCATATTTTTAAAGTGTATCTGCCTGGTGAAAGGCTTTGCTGGAGTTTGGAGCAGTCTACCCCAGTGACAGCTCGGCTATCTGTTATTGAATTGCTCTGGTAACACTCTCTATTATCAGTTCTTCCACCCTCTCCCTGAAAATAACATTCAGCCACGGTGGCGTTTCAGGGACTGAAATATCTGGGAATAGTCTTCGAGCCAGGAACCGGTTCCAAAACCAACCTAATGGACAGTTCTGGATAATGGATATATCTGGGGTGGGGGGAGTGGTGTAAGGGTAATCAACTGCTCAAGGACAAGCCTTAAACCGAAAAAGGGTAAACTTCCTATGAGATGTTTTAGCTAGTTCTAAAAGTGAAAGTATACACTTTTTACAAAATGCTGTGTGCTTTTCAACAAATCTGCTTACCATTCTAAAGCCCCCTGTCACACAGATGTTTTGTCACACACTCTAGTGGTGGAAGAGTTACAGGATGCTACCACTCCTAGGCAGGCATAAGCTACTGCATAACTATAGGTTGGCATATTTTCCATTGAGTTAACAGTTTTAAAGTAAAAAGAAAATCAGGACTTTAGTAGATCAGAAGCAAAAGGAGCTAGATGTACAGGTCGCCCATGAGGATGCCTATAGTCTGAGGTGACACAGGAGCTCACCAATGCCCGATACCAAACTGCAAGGGGCAGCGAGATGTTGGGTCATACCAGGGCAGGCAGGGAGCCCAGGGAGCTGGAAACTGATTTCTTTTCCTCCAGGATTATCACCACAATGCAGGACGGCAAATGCTTTTTCGCAGCTGCATGGCCTTACCAACTCCCGTTCATCTCACGATCTTCTACAAGCTCCTCACTCCTTTTCTGAAAACAAAACCAACCAAAACAGCTACTTGGGCACTCTGGTGCCTGTGCTTGGGTAGATGGTTATTGTTGTCTAAGTACAGAGCCATACACTTTTTCTTATTGAATTACATCCTGATTTGTCTCAGATCTTTCTCTAAATTATCATGAGTATTTTGAGTTTTAATCCTCTACCTGCATTTCCTCCTAACCAGGTATCATTTGCAAATATAATAAACACCCTCACTTTTGCCCAAGTCATTGAAGAAAATATCAACTAATTCTGGAACAAGGAGATTCTGGGAAAAAAACCCAACCACTCAATGTATTGCTGCAGTTTGATTTCTTTCTCTTGCAGCATTTTCACCTAGACTGTATGTTCCTAGCTTACTTATTTCAAGATTCCATTTATAGATTGGTCTTTCCACAGACTTCATCATAATTTACAGTAATATACAGTAACATTATAATAAGGCTATAAAATAAAACTTGAAAAGACAATCTTTGGAGCAAAAGACACATCTGAAACTGGCCACAACCTTGACCAAACATTGTTTTACCCTAAGCTGTCATGATCATTTGATATCTGCAAAGTACAGTAGTTATTGAAAAATGATCCAACCCAGCACTATCCTGTTGATAGATTGTATGTGGGTTGGTGATTCACATATATTTGTATATCACCTTGCTTTTAGAAGGTATTTGCCAATTCTCATGTTCCAGGAGACCATGTCCAGAGGCTCACTAAAATCAAGATGTGACATCAGTTGTTTTTCTGTAGCCACATGAAGTGTTATCCCATGACAGAATGGAATTATTTTGGCTTGACATATTTTTTATTGACCACTCCTTTCTCTTTATGTACTATTTTCTAAATCTTCGCAACCAGTATGTTAATTACATTTGCCACCATTTCTACAGGAACTGAAATTAACTATCTGGTTTACAATTTTAACCTCTCTCTTCTATTTCTTTTTAAAGATAGGCACTCTTTCTACCTTTTTCTAGACTTTCAGAATGTCATTTTGGACTAGCTGATCAGAAAATATCTCATTTACTTGCATAACTTCGAATGCTTTCTTTCCCCTTTCAAATTCTACCCTTTTTGTCATGGTGCAGGTTTCATGTTATCATCTGCTCACGACTGACCTTTTGAGTGAAACAAAGAAGGAACTAAACCTACCAGCTTTCCAGCCATTGTTTGCCAATAATCTTCACTCTGCAGAGAAGTGGACCAAGGCGTTCCTTAGGCTCCTGCACTTGTTAGTGCACTAACATGCTGAGACGAAATGCCACTTGTGCATCACATGGTTTCACTCTCTGCTTTTGACTTTCTCTCTTTGGCCTCAAATGTTCACCCATTCATCTTTCTTAAAAGTCTTTTCCTTGGTGAGTGATCTGCAGCTCCTATGCTTCCTCCGCACTGTCATAACTTGCAATTTCGCATAGTTTCTTTTGCATAGTTTTGCATAAACTTGCATTTACCATAGTTCTTTAAAGAACTGCCTACTGTGCTTAACTCTCTCTCAGAATTGTCTCCCACAGGATCTCACTTACTAGTTCTCTGAATTTCTATAATCTGCTCTGCTGAAGCACATTGCGGCTCTTCCTGTTTGTCATGAATTCTGCTGCTTCATGACTGCTCATGAAGTGCCCGAGTTGTTTTTAACTGTTACTTTTTCCTTTAGGCTCTACCAAATTATGAAGATCAAATCTGGAAAATGTCATCTCTCTTTGCTTTCTCCAACTTCTATAACAAAAAGTTTCCACGAAAACTTTTCAAAGATTAGCCAGACCGCCTGAGGGCAGCCGTATTCCTTGCCCAGCGTGGAAATTCTTTTAATCAAAGTATGCTGGTGGCACTGAGTTTGGCTAATTTTGCTCACAAAAGACTCACCACGTGATTTCCTTGATAGGTGGCCCACTATTGACTCCCATCAGGATGTCATCACTTTTTCTCCTTTACATGTTACTCAGGAACTATGAGGCAACCTATGTCCCTCTTTATTCTTAACCTCAAAGCAAGTAGCACCCGCATGTAAGGTAACGCATAAGGTAACGCCTACATCCTTTTCTGTGTCTACCCACCCTGAACAAGTTATACTGTTTATATTAATGTTCCTGGTTAGACGAATCATCCCACCAGGTCTTTATTAGGTCTATTAAGTCATAACTTTGAAATGTATTTATACTGCTACTTCCTCTTGCTTGTTCCCCATGCAACTGGTGCTCAGACGTCCCAGGGACAGAAAAATGAACCTGATTACAGAAGGCAGATGGAGACCCCTAGAGAATAGCAGACATCGGGCTCTAAGAGACAGATAGAAGAGCAAGAATGTCTGGTAGGACTCCCTTGTATTCAAGATATGTGGCAAAACCCACCATTGAGGCTCCTGGACAGTCTCCACCCATTCAGCCTGCAGCCTGGCTGCAGCCAGTTGGCAGCACCTGAAGCAGAACCTGTTACAACCAGCTCCAGATACAGATTCAATCCTTATGCCTAGTTTTGATGCCTGTTGTTCAGATCGTCAGCGGTGACTCAAAGCCCTGTATTATATTCTCCTCCACCTGAGAATGATGGAGTATTTTCTGGCAAGAACAATGTGAAACATCTTCTGGAGATAAACGTTGTAAAACTAGCCCCAAATCCCTGAACGTGTTGGACCATCTGGTAACCTAAAAAGGTCTCTGGTGTTAATTTATACTAAATCCCCGAATATCAGATATATCCCAAAGATTCAAAAAGTATTCATATTGCACAAGAAAGATTAACAAGATGACAAGAGTACTTACAGGTTAGCAGTCTGTAGCTGGTATAAGAATAATAATGGAAAAGAAGCAGGATTAAAAATGGATAGAAAATCACCTACAGCACTGACTGTTAGATGTCTCTCATATGTACATGTCTGAAAAAGACACATTAATGACAAGAACACTCTTGTAAATCAAAAGAGGTTTACACTCGATCAATCCTAGATTCACAACACAATCACTGTGAGCAGAAGCTGACCAACCATTTGATTTCACTTACTGGCATAATCTGGTGTAATCTGGGAGTCATTCCAGTGACATCAAGAGAGTGAAGAGATCCAACAGCACAAAACCACACCGAGACTGAAATCAGATCTAGACTGTGCAAATCAGACTTGCAGATCAGTATCGCAGTTAGAGCACTTAATGTCACATGATGATCCTTAGCACTGAAGGAAAGGGAGGTTATTGGCTTGACAAACAGCCAGTGACTCAGGGAGACTGAGAGATTTTCTTTCCCTTCAAGGATTTTTGGATAGAAATCCCTCTGCAAAGCTGAGAAAGGAGTCATCTTCCATTCTGGAATCCTGGAAAATCACCAATCCATGTACCAAAAGGAACACATGTTATATCTGTTTCCAAATATTGAGTTTGCTTACACGTTTGTCAGATTTTACATACGTTCTTAGAAGTAACATTATTTTGAATAGTGTGCATGAGAAACTGCTACTAATCACTTTCTCTTAAAGGTAAATCTGAGAATTCTTTTCATTCCTAAAGAAATAAAGATGTATACACAGAAAAGCTTGCATTGTGCCTCCCAGTGACAGTTTTTCAAATTCTTTACTGTTTTGGAAAGCAAATAAGTGCTCTGCATTCTTTGACAGTACTGATTTTAAAATAATACATTTAAAAAAATAATCTGTAGTTCTGTAATGTTGATAATAATTCAATACTTATACCTGGCACAATGTAAATATAGTATTTTATAAACTAGTGATTTTTCATAGCATGAAATTGCTGCTCACAAATCTTAACTTTATCTTTCCAAACTATCTACCAGAAACAACCCAAAACCTAGCAGACTGGATTGAATTATTTATTTTAGAGATAAATTTGAAATATAAATATTGCCAAAATAGCCTCAGAAGATTCAGTGCACATTTTATTCACTAGATACTAGCAATTACATTAAAAATATAGTACGCAGAAAGAAATCAAATGTTCTAGAAGAAAACTGTATCTTTCCACACTCAAGACATTTGAAGTACCTGATTAGGTATAAAAGGCTTCCAGTGAAGGCAAGTTTCAGAGCGTGCTGTAGCTGGTCACTGCAATTCATAAGTTACAATGCATCACCTTCCTTGCACTCTTTTACTTGTGTTGGAGAGCTAGTGAGCAGAGCAAATATACCAAACAGGTATGTGCTGCTGACATATCCCCCAGGAATTTGCTCTCAGCTTGTGGAGGTGGCCTCACTCTTTGGATGCTACTGAATGCAATGTTGCTGGATGCTTCTGTGGCAAAGGTACCAAAAATATGTCAGCTTCCACCTTAGGCAAAACAGAAAATAGTGCTTTGTCCTATCAGACCTGGCCACAGCCATTATGGTTTTTTTGTGATTTCTCTCTATATATTTTTAGTATATGTATCTTTTAATTTAGCATGTCTTCAGTAACCTGTTCACACACCCACAATTCACACAGGCAGAAGGATACAAATCAGCATTAAAACCATCACCACTTCATGAAACAACACTTGTCATGTTTTTATATGCAAATAAAATCAACATTTTGCAGGCAGCTCTATGACAAAAATAAAAGTATGTAGGGTTTTGCACAACCCAACAGATGCTATGCCAATCTGAGTAGTGTTGTCCTTCTCAATAGCTGAAGCGCAGCAATACAAAGAACCTTGTTTGATAAACAACCCGTAATACACGCTCATGAGGTGGTGAATGTACTGGAAGATTTATTTCTATCCATCAATCACATTTGGAATGGATGCAGATAAGAGAACAGGCTCTTTTTTGAAAGCTGTATGAAATTCACTGATGATCTCCATTCTTAGCAGATGCAAATTAAAGCCCCTAAGATACTCAGCACCAGCAGACATCTGAACTTGTCTAACAAGGCAGTAATTCAATGAAAGCAATAGAAAGTAAATTTATCTCTGGGGCACTGCAAAAAAAGAGTCTGAATGACCATCTTCCAGATATAACTTTTCTTTGAGTAGTCAAACATGTCAGTCTGGATTTCATTCTGGCACAATGCACAAGCACCCACTTCACTGTCATGACGAGTTCAAGATTTGGTCCGTTACAGAAGCTCATGCCACTCTGAGATTTAATTTGGATCACCAGCAAACATTTAAACATATAAAGTCTTAGATAAACTTATAAACTCTTCAAGTGCTCTGATCTCTCTCTCTCTCTCTCTCTCTTTTTTTAAATAAAGGAAACTCTTTCAACACTATAGATTCATTTCTTATACTGTGACAACAGAGGGCTTTTGGCTTTCACATAACGTCTGCTTTTGAACCCTGCGCTTGTAACAATGTTGTAATGTTGTACTTCAGTAGGATCTGTAGGACTGTAAACACAACTTAACATTGGCTACTGTAAAAATAAATTGTTTAATGTTTTTTAGGTTTGCTCTCAAGTATTCTATGCAAAATATCCATTATTTATTACAAAGACTGATCAAATTCTTGAGAAACATCATATGAGCTGGTCATCTCCTCTGACTCACTTCTACTAAACCCCATAAGTGTTTGCTGGAATGAAGATTTCAAGATTCCATTTATAGATTGGTCTTTCCACAGACTTCATCATAATTTACAGTAATATACAGTAACATTATAATAAGGCTATAAAATAAAACTTGAAAAGACAACCTTTGGAGCAAAAGACACATCTGAAACTGGCCACAACCTTGACCAAACATTGTTTTACCCTAAGCTGTCATGATCATTTGATATCTGCAAAGTACAGTAGTTATTGAAAAATGATCCAACCCAGCACTATCCTGTTGATAGATTGTATGTGGGTTGGTGATTCACATATATTTGTATATCACCTTGCTTTTAGAAGGTATTTGCCAATTATCACCATATAGCTCAGCAGATATACAGCAGAAGCCGAGAAAGAAAATGCAGCAGTCATCTGACACTTTAAATGTCATTAACACCTCACAAAATCCACCATTCCCACTAAAAAAGGAGAATATGCCTGAACACTTGGAGTTTGCCTACTTTTCTAGGGTTTCTTGAACAGCTGTCTAAGGTTTGAACCCTATTTTTCAAATCTTAAACCTATGTCTAATCCACTGAACCTCAGTGTGGAAGTAGAATACATCCACTGACTTAGATGTCCTCTTTGCTGTCTGCAGTTCTGCTCTTTCTAGTCATCTGGTCCACTGTAGTCTTTAGCTAAGTCTGTACCAATAAACAAACCAAGACCAGGGCATCTGTCTGGTCATTGGCATGTATTTGTTCACAGCATTAATTTGTTAGAATGCTCCATGGTTTTGCCCCACACCAGCTAAGGGTCCTCCCAGGTGTGATTTTAGGTTTAGCATGAGCCAGTGACCCTGTCCTGTAGGCGGTATGGATGCTGCCGCTTTGTTTTGAGATGTAAGAGGATTCAGCCCTGTGGACGTGCTGTGCCGGGTTGCCTCAGGGATGGAAAGCAGCCCTTGGCCTGCTTTATTTACTACTGGAGATGTCGCCGCATTTTCAGGCAGTTCTTACACTTCCACAGATCTGTCAAAGTTCATCCCTTCCAGGAATTAGTGGAAGGGTATTTAAACCATCTTCCAACCTCGGTACAGCACATCCCTCAGCCTATTGTATCTTTACTAAGAGTCTTTAGCTCTGCAATGTCCACCGCAGTAGAGCCCCAAAGCAGCCTTTCTCTGGGAAGGCTGGTTAAGAAGGACTTGAAAATGAATGACATAACTCGTAAAAAGGGTTAACTCCTTTATGTTAACTCAAAACTTGTGCTTTTGAAGACTGTCCCTATTATCAGTGGACTACAAATTGTATTCTCCACCGCTCACAGCCAGAACTGGTGGTACGAATTGAACCTCAGTGCACCAAACTAGTTAATGCCTTTAAATACTGTTCATGATTAGGCCCATAGATAGGGTGCTGGTGCCTGCTGCTTCTTTGTTATTGAGAATGTACCAGATTGTCAGAAGCTATTTGGTAAGATTTACTAGTCCTGAGAAGTCCTTGCACAGTTACAAGAGACCTACCTCACCTCTGTGTTCGTTATGAAAAGTCATTTTAAAATGAGTGGGAAAAAAATGCCTAATGTACTACTGCAGTACTCATCAAAACCTCCAGCCTCTAGTTTAAGCAAAGAAAACTAACAAACTCCAACCTACTCAGGGTGATAAAATGTGCCAAAGCTACTGAGCCCAGAAGAGGATGTAATTTACATAAAACAGAGACTTAGAAATCGTTTTTCAAAAAGTTATAACCTGGACTGTCAAATTCCTGTAATGCACAGACCGGAGAGTCATAATTTCAGAAAGTGATTTTAAGATGCTGTAGTTACACTTCATTTCTAATATAATTCTATTTCTTTGTTCATTTCCTGCATGACATTTACCACACAGAAAGTCATCGTGGGATGTATAGTTATAATTATGTATCTACTGGTGAACTACATGCAGTTAGACTCACAGAACTGTTTACCCAAAAGAAATGACTGTTTTATAAAAGATGATTTTAAGTATTATTCACAGAATTGTTCTTTTTAAGGGACAGTGAATATAATAACTGTTCCCTGGCTTCTCGAATAAGTGTTTTAAAGAGATCTTGCTCATACCAAGCCCAGTACTGAACTTCCCGTCATCTCCAGCCTCTGCATGAAATACCAGCTTGTACTTTCTAAATAATTCTTAAGCAGATGAAGAAATAGCTAAAATTGAGTGCCAGAGACATTCGTTATGTGATTAACAGTAAATGTACTTCTCTGTGAAATGCACTGATGCTAATTATCGGTACACAAGATACTATCCAATTTCTACTGATGCTATCTGTATCTGGAATCTTCAAGGCCTCTCTTTCAATTGCTACTTTTTCATTCTATTTTCTAGAAGCATATATAATTTATCTGTGCCATAAATATTGTGTACACTGATGTATCCTATTTTTTGGCAATGTTTTAATATTTCATTATCATCTCCTTTACTCCCTCTTTAGAGCACCATTTTGCTTCATTTGCTCCCAAAGAAGGTCTTAACTAACCTATATCGCACCCTCTTCCCCATAAATAAGGATTTTTCTGCAGACTATCCTGCTCTACTGCTTCCTCAGCCCCCAGATAATTTGCCTTCCAAACAGTTCAATTACACCTCAAGCTGTAGCTTAACGAGTATTTCTTTAAGCAGCAGTCTCATTTAAGCAGCTATTGTTCCATCCCTTTCCTTCACTTATTCCTACTCCAGATTTTTGTGCAGCCACACAGTGAAACAGCAAATGCATTCACGTTTTCCCATGTTCTTTTTAACCCTGCTCAGCCCCCAGTTTGACTCACGGTGCAGCCCCCCACCAGCTAGCCCAGCATAAACTGAAGCAGCATATCAACGAGAGCCAGCACCCAGTGCACCCTTCACTCCTCCTACTTCACTCACATTTCAAATACTACCATAGTGGAATACTTTAGCATTATTAGGGTATTTTCCTCAACAAATATAATGCAAATTAGGTCTCTGATTCATTGTATAGGAGAAGAGAAATTCACAGGGAACAGTTCTTTCCTAAGTATTTAGAAACCAAGGACTGGAAAGACATCTTATGTTACCAAGTCATGATGGTGGCAGACTCCTCGTGGTGATGTCAGAGTTGCTACCCAGCATGAGGTTGGGTTGGAGTCATGGAAAATACATACGATCTGGGATGGGGACAAGAATATCTTCAACCTTTGTCAGCAGTCTCATAGTTTGCCAAATTAATCTGATCTTGTTTCACAATGAGACTATCTCTGTGTGGGCATTCGCACCGGCAGCTACAGCTCAAGTTGGCCCTTGCTGGATCCCATGACTGTGCTGCTCAGGTTGATAGCCCTGTTTTGCTGGAGAAGTGAAGAATTGCCATTTCTGCAGTAGGATGTCCTTAAACTTGAGACGACACAGAGAGAGGTCCAAGGAAAGATGCACACACATATGCACAGAACTTGTTTTAGGCAGACTCAAATAGTCATTGATCTCAATAATCCCCTCTGAGGTCTGCAGAGGCAAGACTGCACGTACGCTTTTGAGTTCCGTGCTGAAATCGTGGCGGTGAGGGAAGAGGAGGCTCGGGTGTATTTTGGAGATGCTGTGATACGACACTGCTCCACCCTGGAGGCCTTGTCAGACATGCTGAGAGCGAAACTGCTGATAGGTATCCAAGGCACTAGTTTGTTGCTTCTGCTTGTCAGGAAGCTTTTAGTATTATATTTATATTTAGTATATTTAAGGCCCTGAAACGTCAAAAGAAAAGACAGGATGCGTTAGGGGTTTAGTACCCCGTAAGGTCTGGAGCCAAATTTTCTTCTCCTTATCCCCTGACAAAAATTCTGATAAGATAAGTAGCTGCCTACTGTTGCCAGTGCCTAAAGCCAGTTCTGCAGGCAACCACATTGCATAATCCCTTTCATAAACTGATCAAACTCCAGTCTAAAACGGGTTAGGCTTTTTGCCCAGCTTCTCCAAGTGAAAAGTCATTCCTCCTGCATTACAGTACTCTGATAATTGGGAATGCCAGTTGAACTTCCCACCCAGATTTACTCACGGCTGATTTAAACATATATATGTAGTTGTGCCAAAACTACCTTAAGTAGCCCTTTTCCTTCCCTGATGTCCTCCTCAGTGTGTTTATGGACAGAAAGCACACCCTTTCAGTCTTTCTTTCCTTGGTTGAGTAGTCCAAGCTCTTCTACTCTTCTCCCTTAGACTCCCCATTTACCCAAGCATCATAATAACCCGTCTCTGTACCTGCCTTGGTCTGAATTCACCTTTCCTTGAGCACTGGCAGCTAGAGGTGTACAGATCTTGACGAGGCAGACACAGGCAGGATTTTGATGAGTTAGGCATTATCCACCAGTCTGGCTATAACCCAGCAACTTAAACACAGTCACAAAGACAGTCTCTGTGGGAGACCAGACACTAACAGAGCCTGAAATTTCTCCCCTACTTCCTCTCATCTGCTTCTAAAGTAAATATCACCCCTCTGAACCTTTTGAAAGAATCCCAGAAGTCTAGCACCGCCCCCCCCTTTTGTTCCACAAGAATTTACAAGGATGTGAACTCTCTTCAGCACAAGTATTCTTGATCCTCCCCTTAACAATATAAATTATACTTCTTTACTAGAGTGCTTGGTCCAGATCAGTTTCTGAAGATTCAAGCAATACCGTGTAGGAAAATCTACCAGTCTTTTGCTCTAGGTTGGGTTTTAATGAATATTAAATTTAGCAACAGTTTGGACAAGAAAAAAAAAAAAAGTTGAAAGGAAATTAAAACCTGTAGAATTCTTATCCTTTTTTCTTATCTGTTATTCCCTTATTTTTATCTGAACTCACCTCCTTTATGCAACAACAGAAGTCTGGGATGTGATTTTACTGTAGGTGCTTTGACTGCTTGCTGGAGCTCTAAGCAGAGGAGGAACATCTTCCAGGTTCAGTATTTGGACAGCCTTGCTGAGTCTCGGCAGTCTGAGCTTTCCACTCCAGTCTTACTGAGACTGCAGAGTGAGCAGATGTATCTCTTTGCAAGAAAAGAAGCTCACATTTACATACAGTAATGAGGTGATCACAGTTATAACTACCCAATTTCCAGTACAAGGATTGATTTACTGGTAGGAAGGTACAGTCTGACACAGAGTTCCAAGAGCGAAGCTTTTTGCTGAGGAGTATCAGAATATAACCATAACTTTTTTACTAAAAATGTGATCCACTCATTTTGAGGGCATCACTAAAAGAACCACAAATTTGGTTCTTTATGTTTCAAAGCAAAGATGTCATTGCAAATATAAACTTTGAAATTTCTTAATTTCTTTCCTCTGTGAATTCCAAGGAAGCTAATCAACATGATAAAGCAATTTGGCTTAGCTAGGTGTACTAGCTAAAAGCTTATTTTCCTTTTCCTTTTTATTTAATCAGTCTTGGTTGACAACTAATTTCTTCTTTTTTATCAGAGTAAATACATCAGATGACATTTCAAAATGTTATAAAGGAAATGAAAATGACTTAAAAAAAAATCATAAGCAAAGCTTGTCCATCAAACAATCAACAACTGAATCTGCCCAGAGACAACAATTTGAAAGGAAAATCTATAAAGTAAGATGTGTGGACACGGTTTCAGGTTTGTGGTCGAAAGTAAATCTATAAACTCAGTGGAGCAATTTAAAGAGGAAAACCAAATTCAGCTGAAATAAATACTGAGTACTGTCAGTACCCTTTAAATTAGAAATAGCTTGAGTCACTAATTTTGGGTTTAGATATGTGTTTCACTTTTCTGGTTTTGATACTTCTATTCAGATGTAATTACTGTTCCATGAATTATTTCCCTGCATTCCTACGTATAGACCATTATAAAACTCATGTTGATAAATGTTGAAAAAACCCAATTTTAATTGCAACAGCAGTCAACATCCATGCTCTACCTGGACCACTGGGGTGCAGCTAAAAAACAGCCTGGGACTGTTTCAGTTTCCATGTGCACCTCAACCCTGGCCTGGGGAATACAATACCCAACTTCACTCCAAAGGGCTGCAACAAAATGCTAACATCATTTCAGTGACTGGGAGGTTAAAACTAAGTAAAATGAAATAAGTCCCTTCCCATCCAAGAAAGTCAGATCTTACATCTTAGGTCTGGAAGGGCCCAAGAGGCCTGGAGAGAAATGTGACACATCTAGCCTGTATAATTTGACATCAGGGCCAGAGAACATTGATGATGTGTTCATTAAGCAGAAGTCAAAAGGGGTTCCACGTGATAAAGTACGTAAACAAATCTCTGAAAGCTGGAAAGAATATCAGGGAATTTATGAGGGTAGGGGCACAATGAAGATGATATTCTATGTAAAAAAGCATTTTCATGCTGGAAGAAGGCAGCTTCTAGTCCCAGAGACGTGAATCAGAGATCATCTGTTCTTTAGATGCCATACTTAAGAAAGGACGCGGCGCATCCCTGTTAAAATGCTTCTCTCCCCCACCTCATTAGTCTCTGTAGCTGGAGCGAATATGATCCTATTTGTGGAGCGATCAGAAGGCTGAAAAGAAAGGAGAGGAGAGGTGTAGAAAGAAGCATCAGTATAAGGGTACGTTCCTCTAATGCGCCCAAACAGACCCACTCTGTTAACTGAGAGTCCCAGTGTCATAGGAGCTGAAGAGTTCCAGCGCTCTCAGCCTCCTCCCGCTCCAAACCCTTCTTCATTTTAGCAGCCCTTCACTGGACTCGCTCCAGTATGTCCATACCTCTCTTTGACTGGGGAGCCCAGAACCAGACCCAGCACTCCAGATGTGTTTCCCCAGTGCTGAGCAGAGGGGAGGAATCACCTCCCTCGACCCGCTGGCATCGCTTCCCTCCTCACGCGTCCCAGGGTGCTGCTGGCCTTCTTTGCTCCAAGGGCACATTGCTGGCTCGTGGTCAGCTTGTTACCGAGAAGGTCCCCTCGGGTTTTTTTCTGCACAACTCTACCAGACTTAGAGCAAGATGGGAAAAGAATAGTTTGGGAAGGGAGATAAGAATCACAGAATACTCGCATGTAGCTCTCTGGCTTAGCCTTAAAATGATAAACCTGCCACTGAAGGAAATGTTAGAGCGAGCAAGACACTCTGCCTTCTGGCTACTCTCAGCAAGTCTCTAACATGGCCCTGTAATGCGCCATTATGCAAAGATGTGACATAGTTTGGGATATAATCAGAAAGGCACTTTTCCTTGAACGAGCAAAAACAATTGCACACCAGTTGTTTCTATTCCATGAATAATATTTCCAAAAATACTACTCCATGAATTATATTCTTATTCCATGAATAATATTAGTGATAATAGCTAGAAACCTATAAATCACATAGAAAAGATCTTGGTGTATCTTAAGAGAAATCACATTTTTTCCATTTCTGATAAACGTTAAACTTTACATAATCCTCCAGGTAAATATGGAAATCTTGAAAAATAGTCTCCCATTCCATAATCAAAATAATTACCCCCCCCTCCCATAATCAAAATAATTTAAAAAACCAGCACAACATTGAATTTTCTACCCATTGAAGAGAAACTTTTCTTTTTTTTTCTCCAAGTCCTTCGTGACTGTAATAAAAATAAATCAAGTTCCAGATCTGACAGTTCTTTGCAAACCACTAAAGCTTTGATGCATTGTACAGGCTTCAGAAAAGTCACTTTGTGAGCCTTCAGTAAGTCAATATCTAATGCAGAGTGTCTGGTGGTGACGCTGTAGTTAGGGGGCTGTAATTTTCATTATTATAATATGAACATTTGGAGAAGAATATTTAGGGAAATAAAATCTAGTTGTTATGGAAAAAACTTCAACCTAAGGAATAGTACAGCGTTGCTCAAAATATGGAAGTGCTTGCCCATATATAATTTATAAAATCAAAGTAATATCAACATGCAGTTCAGGATGCTAACATGAATAAGTTAAAGAAGATTTTGACTTTAAAAAGCAGCAGCAGCAGCACCCATGTTCCTGCAGACTGGAGACTGATAAGGCAGCTAGCTAGATATGCCTAAAAGTCTGTGGTTACCCCAACGCCCAAGTCGACGTTGCAGAAGCAGTGGGAGCCACAACTATTCTTACAGCACCACGAGCACTGGCAGCTGAGTAAGCTGGCAAACCTGACCAGAGACCTATAAAAGAAGACACAGCAAGTGACATTTTAAAAGAGATATGCTAAGCAAGTCCTACAGGTATACAGAAAAGAACATGATAAAGTATTCGTTTGGACAGCAAGTTGCTCTCAAGTCATAACAAGAGATTCTGGAAACTGTAATAGCTGGGTTGAAATTCATGTTTCAGACATGGAGTGTTGCTTTATTTCCTAACTAAATTAATATTGTCCCAGATGTAGTTTTGCTATGTGTCCTCTGCATTTATAAGACAACTGCTTATTTTTCCCTCACATTTTTTAAAGTTTTTTACAGTTTTACTCTGCCTCGTGTTTGCAGAATGCCTCTGCAGACTAAACATTGTCACAATCTAAATAGTGAATCCTAGTAATAATAAATGAAATGTGACAAGTTGGTGTGGTAATTGTATTGTATATGCAAAACCACCATTCCAGGCTAGCTTGCATATATTCACACAGTCTTCCGGGATCTGCTGTTCTGCAAATGAAAGTTTTTCTCAATAGGAACAGAACTCTTTTGTTTACATCATTTCATTGATGTTGCAGGTCTCACTGCTAACTTGGTAACATTGTACAGTGCAAGAACAGAGTGGTCACACAAGCATCAGAATGAAAATGGAAAGAAAATAAATCTGTATTAGGGAGTATTTAGAAAGATTTGTGCTCACAGGGACATTTGAAATTCTTGGCTTCCCTGATTAGGAAAGTCCTGGAAGGCATTTACTGGGGGAGAGGGAGAAGAAAAAGGAAGAAAAACGCTAATTGTTCAGAAATTCGTTATATAATGATGAAGATAACAATAATGATTAGCATTTCACTGATAAAGCCCATTCCCAGAAAATAAAAATAAAATAGACTCAACAGTTTGTGGGGGTTTTTAAACTAATTTAGCAAATCCACCATCACCAGACTTGCAATTCCAATGAACTGTGTGCCTTCATATGAAAAGAAACACTTACACAGAATTTAGTAATTTTGAAGCCCTTTATATCACATATAAAGAGAAGACACTCTTTTAGGTCTCATAACTCTGTGGCAAACCAGTGACTGCCAGTAACAGGAAAGGGATGGTTCACACAGATTTGTTCCTACGCTCTTCACTAAACTCCCCTTAGCTGCTGGACGCTGGGATGGACGAACCATTGGCTTTACCCAGTATGGCAGTTCTCAGATATTCCAGTGTTCACAGCCATAATTCGGACAAAGGCGACGCTGCTGCGTGCACAAGTTTGTTCAACACCTCCTCCACCACTCCTACTTCTCAGGCACGTCTCTGAAATGGAACATCAGCCTTTGACCTTGACATGTCTTCTTCCAGCGCTATGACAAAAAATGTGATTCCTTTTGCTTATCTGTTTCCTCTAGCGCATTGTCTGTAGAAGCCATTTTGAAGAAGTACCTTAAAATCGAAGAATTTACATAGTAAACAAACATGCTTTGTTCCATAATGTAGGTGTTATGAATAGTATCTTGGCTTTGCTTTAAAGCATGAAAAAGTTATCTCTCAATACAATGTCTTCAGTGTGCTTCCAAATGTTATAGTCTGTTTCTTAACATACTATCAGATTTTTAAAAGTATACATTGTTTTCACAACTGGGTCAGTTGTTTCTGTTGACTAAAAGTAACTCCATTGACTCCGTGACAAATAATTAAAAGTTTCTTAGATCTCAAGCAACAACACAAATGTATGTTACTAATACTCATCAAAGTAAGACAGTTGAAACTTCATTTGCAAAGTACATTAATCATCCTCACAATAGTTATTTATTGCATATAGGAAGAGAGGCAAAATACCTTCTCTGCTGAAGTTGGTGGAAAAATGAAATTAATAGGACAATTTTCCATGGACCCTTGTAGACCTGATAAGAGGCTGGATTTTCCCCAAGGGATTTCTACAAAGCTATGTCCTGGTAAGATATGAAGTTACATGGAATGAGATTTCAGGACCTGGATAAAGCAGAGGGTTACTCAGGCAAAGTTTTTTGCTACATTTAAGTCTTTGGAAGGATTCAGATTTTTCCAGTGGGTATAATTTTTACAAATTCTCCTGAGTGGTATTTCTGTTTGACTAAATCTGCCACACAGAATCGTTAGGATTTGAAGCTGAGAGCGAGCTTAGCTCTGTCTTCAGCAGAGGCTTTGTTTCAGCTTGCATGCTCAAACAGAAGACAAATGGCCTCTGCAATTGCATTTTAAGAGATTTTAACCAATGTAAAGCTCCTAAGAGAAGTCGTACTGGCAGTCCCTGAGCACGCAGCATCCCTCAGTTGAGGCAAAGTACAGTCAGGGACAACGCCAGCTTCTGCTAGCTGCCTACCTGCGTACCATTTCTCCACACCTAGGGAACACAAGGGTTTTATTTCTGTTATGGGAAATAATCTTTGCAAGGTTTACTCAAAGGAGACAGCTAGAGTATTGCCAGAAGATTAGAAGACGAGAGAGCCTGAAAAGATAGGCTGAACAGAAAGAATTCCCCTCGTGCCTGGGATGTGCCCACCCCTACTTAGCAACAATGCTGTCAAGTCTTAACCTGGTTTCATTGCCTTAAAGCGGTCCCCAAAGGCAGCTCCTGTTAAAACACTTTTTGAAGAATAAAAGACTTTGAGATCAGTGCCACCTACACAGGCTTGAAATAAAGGGGCTAATGTCTCTTCAGGGCTTGGGAATTTTTTAAACACCTTTCCTTCATGTAAGAAAAGTCATCATTCTTTTCAGCACCCTTCTTAGGCATTTACTGGGAAAAAGAAATATTAAATAACAATGCCAGTGATGCTATTGGTGAATTTCAAGAGACAAGCGAGTGGGTTGTTGTGATGTTAAGTGCCTGATGCAAAGAGTTTGTTCATTTATTTAATGCGATGTATGTCCAGACTACATCTTACAGTGCGTTGGAGAAAGATGTAAAGCCCAAGAAAAACACAGATCAAAAAGTGGGAAAGTCCCAGAAGTGAGACAAATAAGTTGTCCAAATGTTTTATCATACTAACCTCAAATATATAACTAAAAATTGGAAATAACCACATGCAAAAATAAAAGCAAACGGATCTTCATTAGTGATGATTATTTTCATTTTTAAAATAAACAGGACATAAAATGTGCCATGTCATTAAGGGAAACAAAATGAATATTTGTAAACACAGAAACATAAATGCTTGAACACTAAACTAAGCTCATAGATTTTAGTCCTTGCTAGTCCAATTCTGAACTATCCACAAAAGTACATTTCAGTTCATTCAAACTTTACTAAGAAAAAGCTTTAAGAAAATGCTTTGTGATATTCTGAACCATAACAAGCATTCAGGATTGCCATATGCAGTAAAAAAGGCATTGAAACATCTAACGTGAAATCACGTTTCAGCTCTTTTTTTGACCTAATTTTAAGCTCCTGTCCTAAACTACTTTTTTCTACTTACTGGCCTTGGTAAAACATCTCCCTGAAAATTCCTGCTCCTGTTCTTTGCAGTCACCTGCAGGAAGGTGGACACAGCAACTGCTGCTGCTGTTGGAAGAGTTCGCTCCCGTCCCTGGGTCCCCATCCTCCCCTAAGGATAACCTATTTCGCACACACTCTCACCCATGCGTTTGCAGGGGCAGCGGCAGAACCAGCCTGGTTTTCCAGGGTTCAGAAATGGGAGAAGGAGGCAGCAGTGCCTCTGCTATGCTTCTGCCCCAACAGCCTGATCTCCTGGAGAACAACCTGTTTTGCCCGGGCTCGGAGCCAGCCTTGAACTTCAGGATGCTTTTAGTAGATGGAGTAATCTTCCACTGCCATCAGGGTGCCATTGCCCCGAGGACAAGGATGATGCATCACTAACCCCTCACTGTAAACACCGTAGCAGAAACGACACCACCTCTTCTTGCCATTCAGGGATTCCCCTCTTCAGAGAGCATATTCTGTTATGAAAAATGAGTAAAAACCATTTTGGTCTAATTTTCATAACTGCATGAGTCCCTCTTGACATGTAACTCATTAGCAACAAACAATCTGGCAATTTTATGAGCTCTTAAGGTTTTGAAACTGGTTTATATTTCACATTGGAACAAGACCTGTATCTTTTCGGTTTCAAAAATGGCACGCTATCAAAACCATCTTTTTTAGATCGATAATACCACGTTTTCATTTCAGATGTCTATTCTTATCTGCCATCAGAAGTGACCGGACTGCCCTGGACCTCATAAGCCTTTCTATTGCAAAAACTTCCTCAAAATCAATACCTTACTGCAAAAGTGTCTTTCCAGACAGTCTTATATTCTCCTGGATACTCTTAAGGTAATACAAAAAGGTTAAGAGTTTCTTTTATTTGAACTGATAGATGAGTATTTCACCACCGGTAGCATGCTTTAATAGAGTTGTTCTGATACTTAATTGAGGTACTAGTGAAATGCCGTTTGGATGGTTGAGTTTGTACTTGTAACTTATTCCTGAAAATGGGATGTCACTGAAGGTTCTCTAAACTGGTGAGGCAAAAGAGAAAGAAGCAGGACAATAATTCCCAAAAATGAGGAACAAGATGTGGAAATTTCACAGTGGTCTGGAAAGCCAGGGAGAAGAACTAGACCAAAACCATGCAGGTGGCTGCATTTAAAACAAACAGCTCACAATTCCTACTGCCATATGACCGAGAGAATGCAGAGAGAAGAGCTGAAGTACAGATAAAGTAACTGAGACAACAACTTTCCAATGCAATTTTAGCTGGAATAAGCAAGTGATTGCAAAAGCCAGCAATTGATAAATTAATTCTTGAGACAGCCAAAATCACTCAGAAAGGCTGAAGGAATTCAAAGGCAGACTTACTAATGAGACTATTGGAGCAAGCAGGATAATGACGTTCAGCAGTGTGGTTATATTCCTGGTGTTTGTAGTGGCAGACTTTGACCAACCAGGCGTATCTATATACAGTAACACAGAGGAACATTTTTTGTAATTTTTATATCACCACCTACAGATGATGCTCTGTATATTTATAACAAGATTCTCCAGCCCTTGCTGTTCTCTTTTTCATCCTCCCACTTCTTTTATTCAAGTAAGAAGAGAGAGATGGGCTAAAAGATACACGGAAAGGATCATAAGTGTTTCAAGAATGCCAGAATTTAAAAGTGCCTCCTCTGCATTTTGTAAATGTGACTGGCAGGCTATTCACCAGTTAAGCCACTGGATTTTTAGTGCCAAGCTGCTGATGTAGAAGCTGAAGACAGAGGTGACCATAAATTCCTAATGCTCACTCGCTTCCCCCTCAGCTCAGAGCGCAGGGTCTGATTGATACAGCCACCGTCAGAGCGAGAAGTCCTTGTTCACATTTAGACAGACGTCGTCAGCGGTTGTGTCTGCTTGGCGAGGCGGTGCTGTGTGCCCTATCGCCCTGGTCCCCAGGAACGTGCCCTCAGCCGTCACCTAACTCCGAACCAACATGAGATAGAAGCCGTTCCCCCGGTTGTCTAAGGAAGCCCAGGGCGGTGCAGAGATGGGGAGGTGAGCTGGGGTGGTGTGGGCGGCTGGAGCACTGAGGACCATATTTATTCTGTGACATAGCTGCTCCTCGCTGCACCCTTTCTATGCGTCTCACCGCTGACTCACGTCCTCCTCTCCACGCGTCAGCCACTGGCAGAGGGCAATACGACAGTCCGGTGGAGTGGACTGAAGGAACACAACAGAACTGATGTTGGCATACAGGAGCTTCAGCTGCTCATCCTCTCCAGGCCCCCAGCCTTCCACCAGGCAGAGCAGATGGTCAAAGGAATAGTCCTTGTCCTCCCCAGATTTGATGCATATGTTGGGGGGGGGGGGTGTGTGTGGTTTTTTTGTTCTTCTTTTTTTTTACCTGCCCCTCTCTTTCCTCCCTTAGTTTTGACATGGCAGATTGTATTGGGTTTACATGGCTCATGTGACTCGACCCACGAGTCTCTCGTCGTATTTTCTCCCCTGTCCAGTTGAGGAAGGGGAGTGACAGAGCGGCAGCCAGCCGAGGTCAACCCAACACATAGATGTCGTTTCGTATCGCTGCAGATCATCTGTTTGGAACTGTTTTCTGTTACATAAAGTCTAATGCAAGCAAGGCGAGTACTTCTGCTCTTGAATCCTCGTGGAGGTGCAATTGGTTAAGCAAAATAGCATTTTGGACATTTTAACATTAGGGGAAGAAAGGTGAGACACTTCAGCTACATACTTGTGTCCTGAAGAATTGCTTGCCTTCAGAAACATGCCTCCCTTAGCATTTTTAGTGGCTTAAGCTATGCACTCTCCCACCTCTTCAGCATTCCCGGCTCCCTGTGTTCAGTACATGGAAAGCGTAGGTGCCTGAGCCAGCGGCGCAAATGCCACTCCTGAAGCTGCTCTATGCTTGGGGCTGGCACCAGGCCACCAACAGCTGTAGCACCGAGCGTTGCAACATATAGATTTCCCTTTGGAACTTGCTGCTGGTCCCCTGGGGTGATAATTCACCTCCTCTGAGATTGACCTCCTCTGAAAATTAATTTTCCTCCTGCGGATCTTGGGGAACATCTTGCTCTAAACTGGTGTATTTCCACAAAGGCTTTAGACTTGAAGAAACTACATTTTATGAGGGAAAGCAGTTTTGCTGAAAAAATTACAATCCACGCAGGGCAGCGCTGTATTCTCTCCTCCTACTTCCCTCATTCACTAGAAAAAATAGAAACCAGTTGGAAAGAGTTGGATGTCTTTTTGTGAGAAAACCACTTGGGAGCTTCCTGCGAGCAGGAAGAGAAAGCGTGAGATTGAAGAAAGTGTGCTGCCTTTCTCACCTCCTCTGTAATACGCAAGACTGGATTCATGTTGCCACCTACCAGCGCAATTTGGTGCTGATGTAGTTTACACATTTCCATTTTGTTAATTCTATTTGTCTTACAAGCCCTGTGCTCTTGTCCACTTTTGGGGGTGAGTCTGGGCAAGTCTCAAGCAGAGTGAAAGCAGAGTTAACACAAATATCATTAAAATTGTCATGAAAATCAAAAGCATTGTTCTGTTTGCAGGTCAGGAGCCACATTACTTTTCCATTCTCTCAAAGACCTATTCGTACTATTTTCTTCTTCCCGACCTATGGAGTCCACACACTGCATATCTGTGACTTCCTACGAGCTATTTAAGCAGGTCGTCCTTCGTGCTTGGGACAGCCACTTAAGGTACTTAAATTTAGAAACAGAACATTCTACCAACAATAACTTTAGTTCAATTAAATAGTAGTTATTAGCAGCCACAGACTCATCAGGGAAGTTCTTCTCTGTCACCAAGATGGATAGCACTAAAGAATTATTCTAAAATTTCAAGATGCATGTCGTGTCTTGTTCTTTTCAATCAATTAACTCAGGTCCCTGTTAACACTAGTTCCAGTTGATAAATTACTGCAGCTTTGGGACTACAGCAAAGGCTGTACCTATCTTTTATTTTTAAATTATTTGAATTAATTAGTCTTCTACAGGTTATACAACCACACTCCAAGGAATTCTCCAGTTGGGCAGTTGGATGGCACATCTGATTTCCAGAGCCACTAAAATAATTCAGATTAGTTATACTGTTATTTAGCTAGTCATCATAGTCAGCTGAGATGTAAAAAAACTCAAAACACTGACATGTCACATACACAAAGACGAGAGAGAATAAAGCAAGCAGCCAAAAATATTAGATGTCTATTGTCCATATGCTAATGCACAATAGATGTGAAGATTATTATGAATAGTACTATTCATTCTTATTATCCCCACTAAGTATAGCATCATTATTTCCTGAACTTTCTTTAGAATAAATGTGAGGAAAAACTTTAATGAATTCTCCTTAGAAGTCAGTTTTGGTGGCAGCTACTGTTCAGAAAATGTAGCAGGGATTTTTTCTCCAACATAAAAACAAGGAATCAAATGATTCATGGGAAAGAAATCATGAATTTTCCTGTATTTCATAGAGACAGACTTTACAGATTCTATAGCTGTCATAGAGCACAGTCAACTCTTAAAATACACATAGTTTAGAACATTTACGCCTGCAGTTTATGAAACAAATACACACTGCCCTCTGGATCTTCTTTAAAAGTTTGCATAATTCTGTTAGGTGAGCTTTGATCATAAACTTGGATGCCTGGGTACTTTATGGACAAATTAGCTAACTGAAATGGAAGCTAATTTGCCAAAAAACTTTTAACATGTTTTCTGAGAGACAGAAAATAAAAATCCATTTTTTGATTTGAAAACCAGAACATGCTTAAAATACCTAGATAAATGACATGTTCAAGAAATACGATTGGATTATGAAGGTGAAAACAAAGAGCATCAGTAGCACACTGCAATATTCCATATCCCTGCTCAAGTATATTTATGCTTATTGCAGTTTTACTTTTTTTCTGGCAGATCTTACTTATGTTTTTTCAATTATTAAAAAAGAGGCAAGACAAGAAAGGGGACATGGAGATACCTGCACAATTTTTATTTGGTGGCTAGCCAGAACCCCCAGTAAGAGGAAACGTTCTTCTCTGTCTTAAGTTTGCTGTTAAATCTCTACATAAATCTTCTAGATAACCACATATGGCACTATCCTGCAAGATGGCAGGTGCTCTCTGTGAGATGCTCTGTTTTCTGAATGTTGAGTGGGAGTTGAGAAGTGGTTTGGACTATGTTACACTATGATGAGAAACTGAGCAAGAATTGTTTATTTTCGTGTTTACAGTTCTGACTTAGTTGAAAAGGAAAAAAAAGTAAAATAGGCAGGGAGGGCTAATTAAACTCAAATTCCTGCATTTACTTCACCCCTCTGGGAGGAGACAATCAGTGTATCCCTCATAACAGTTCAGAGTGCTTAAAAAGCAGAGGCAATGGGTACGCTTAGCCTTTTTTCAGAAATCCCCTTCCAGGAGGTTCTTACAGAAGATTCAAGAGATTTATTAAGAAAAGTTCAGAACAGTTTGTCCAGTTCAAAAGTTGAAGCACTTTGGGGAGAATTAGCTCCAGCAAGAGACGGAGGAGGAAAAAAACCCAAACCTGCTGGCTAGGAAACATTTCCTCTTCTGTACTTTCCTAGTCTTTGATATCAAAGCAAGGATTACACTTTGAGTAAGATGAAAACATGTTCTTGCTGTTCTGGTATCCCTAGCAAGAATGGGCCCCACCTCAGAGAGAGCAGTCCAGGGGCCCAACTAACTAAATTTCATGATGCTGAAGCAGGGAGCAGGTGCCAGCAGGTTGGAAAGTTTCATGGGGGAATAATGCTTTCTTGTTCAGTCACCAAAAGGGAAATTATTGCTAAGAAGCTAACAGTTGTTGTTCTATTTAAATTATCCTGGTAAAATCATCTTTTCTGACACCTATTCCCTATACTACGTCTAAATAACACATGAGCAGGCAACGCGCCATCCAATAAGTTAAGCAAGACAGCTGTAAGTGCAGGCAGCTTGCAAATGATTCATTTTTATGATACGTGGTAATGAGCAGTGCTCTTTCTAGAAGCGCAATGATTTCTGTTGACCTTGTTCAGTGGGCATTAATATAAGTCTGAAAATAAAAATCCTTATTAAAAGCTTGCTCCGTAAGCTATGGCGCTATGGCTGGTGAAAGACTTATATGGGATTTTATTGAGACTTTAACATACTGTCTGCTATAACTTAGGCTCTGAGCGTCAGTGGGGGATGTCAGATATGCTCTGACTCACTGGGAAAGTCAAAGTGAAAGTGGCACCTTCCACATACTTTGGGTGATAAGGTGTATGACAGTTTGAATCTGACAGCTGGTCTTAATTAAGACAGTTGTAGCCCACCCTTCATCTATTCGAGCAAGCAGCATTGCTGGCCATGATTTCTTTCCCACTCTTGCTCTAGGGGTGCTGGGACAGAGACAGTGACCGTCTTTCATACAGGCACAGGCAGAAGGCGTGGGATCCAACAGGCGTGTCTTTTTGTGCGCTCGTGCAAGCCCAATTACCATCTGTCTAATATAAAGCCTGCATCTGGTTTTGGTTATCCTCAAACCTCTGACCCAAAGATCTCTAAAAACCATTTTCCTGGCTTTAGCAATTCTCAGATTTCTCTTTACTGGCTTCACGTTGCCTTTACCATGACAATGATGAGAAGAAAGATGCCCACGAAAAATGAAAAACAATTTATTTACCTGAAACTCCTGTTTTCTGAAAGTAAACCCCTTAGCCCGCTGCCTTCATCCTTTAAAATGGGCATGATTTACTAACATTTGCAATTGTTTAAGACAAGGACAATTCTTACTAATTTCTCCATCAAGTGGGGACTCTGTATTTGTTTAATTATTGCAGTTATCAACCATAATACAACAGACTCCTTTTAGAAGCTCACCTTGAAAAAGAGATTAACAAAAATAACACACAACATAAAACAAAATCCCTGTCAAAAGAAAACAAGAATCTGCAGTAACCAGCGAGAACGTAGGCAAAGATATAATACTT
Organism: Astur gentilis; assembly: GCF_929443795.1. Classification (NCBI taxonomy): domain Eukaryota; kingdom Metazoa; phylum Chordata; class Aves; order Accipitriformes; family Accipitridae; genus Astur; species Astur gentilis. Next base: position 7,524,039 of record NC_064894.1, on the reverse strand, counting down.
AGAACATGAAAAATTCACAATAAATATTTCTTTTAGTAGTGAATAAATGAATATAAGGGCTCTCTGAGCCTAAAATACAGAATAATAGAGTCATTGTTCAATAGAGATCCCGCTAAAATATTGCTAAATAATGTGAAATTCTAAAGCATTTTTTCACATCTTGATTTTGCACAAATCCAGATTTAATAGAAAACCTGTTCTTTAACCTAAACCAGTAATTTACAAAGGAGTTCTGAATCAATCAAAATTAAATTCTAATGTTCTTCTAAATCATGTGTGATGAAGAGTTTGCCTTTTCAGCTTTGATGATAGGGTTGCATAAGCTCCATATAAATGGTTTTAACTGAAATTTGGAACATAGGAGCAAGACAGGGGTGTAATTTTTGCACTGCGTGGAGCCATTCAAAGTTTTAAAGCCTTTGCAAGGTACAGTGAGTAAAAAAAAGAGAAAAATCCCAGGCTTCTGCTATTATCTGGAAATTTACATGTACTCAGAGGGGAATTCCCTCTGTTTTCTCTCTTTCTTTTCTGACTTTTAAAAAACTGAGATCTGGGACTAAAAATCTCCATACCTATTGGGAAACAAAAAGGTGAATAACAGAAGCTGGCAAGCTACTAGGTTTTTGGGTGTCATGCTAACTAAGGCAGGCATTCTAAGGGTGCAGATCCTGCAAATGCTTATGTTTGAGTAATGCAGATTTCACAAGCACTCCTACAGAAGTCAGATGCCATAAAAGAAAACTTGTCAGCAGAAATTGTTGAGAGTATCCAGCAATCCTCACGGAGCCAGGAGGCCCAATCACAACACAGCAAATCTTTGAATAAGTATGAATCAGGAATGTGTCACCTCTTCATTATCATAAAATGTTGTAAATCTTTTTGTTTAACTCGATTGAAGTTTTTGAAAAGCAACAGGAATTTATATAGTCTTCAGTTGAATTGTCTTGCTCAAAAATGTGTTACGCTCAGAGCAAATTGGTGTTCATAAGGAACGTGAGGTATGCACTTTTTTAAAGAATTGTTGGCATGGTATACAAAATTGGAGGCATGTAGACAAGTAAGGAAGAAGGGCAGAAAGAGCAGCTCCTCTTAGGAAGATGGAGGGAGAAGAATGAGGGTGAATAAAACTATAGAGATCTGCTGGAGAGCACGGGAGCTGACTCAAGCTAAGGGTTTACGCCAGGGTACACTCACAAGTATGTAGGTTTTGTAATATTCTGGTGCATTTCTATTGAAAACTCTGTTTAAAGACAGAGTTACAACCGAACTGAGACAAACAAGGGCATGTTTATGCATTAAACAAGTGTTTGAATCTGCTTCACTGGGATGACCCCACTCTGGGGCTTTTTGGGAAGAAGGAAACGATGCCAAATATATCTTACTGCTGTGATGTGGGCTTTGTGTGGACTGCTTGTACCACCAAACTGGATTAAAAATTAAGAACCACCTAAAGCAGCCGCAGAATATCAGCAAGCCAGTGGTAAACAGAGCGGTACACAGTGTCAGCAGGAACCGGCGCACCACAGCAATAAGCAGCTCAGCACAAGAACCCCAGCGTGTCCTCTGCGGAAAAGCTGATGCTAGCGATGCTAAGATAGGTTTGCGTAGCTCTGGAAGCGGACTACACTAAGGGGGCAACAACTCAGCAGTTGGACTCCTGTGACTACTTTTATACAGCTAAAAAAACCCCAGGGTGTGGAGGAAGCTTAAGCACAGCATCGTTATTCATCCCTACTGCTTAACTGAGCGCACGCTGTCCCCTTAGTGTCAGGTGGCAGACGCTCACAGGCTTAGTTTAGACTAAGCAATTAGCACACCGAGGCAATCCCTGGGCCAGTCCGAGGGCCAGTGTGTGCCAGGGACCATTGCAGATGCAGTATAGGCAAGACAGATTTGGGTCCCTTCATAGTTTTCCAGCGCAATCCAAATACTTCCAGTTTCATGCTATGAAAGAAACCACCACAAAACAGTTTGTCGGGCTGCACATGGGTCCAGCATTATTTCAGAGACTTTGAACTGAAAAAACCCCAAATATATACCCATACAACAAGCAGCGTTTTTGTCTGTGGACCACAGGAACGTCGTATAGAGGCAATGCAGAGATTTCAGGGCAACTGCTGTGGCGTGTGGATGCTGTCAGTCTATGCCATTTCATTGAAGGCTGCCTCTGGCACCATTTTACTTAGCTTTATAAACACAGCCTTTGAGAGAGCAAGGGCTATAGCGGACTCTCTTTGGTAGCCACTAACAGCGAGAGAACCGTCCTGTTCCTGCTGCTGAGGTGGTCTGGACAGTGGAAGGTCTCACAAAAGGACGGGTTACTGCCTTCCACAACTCTGCCAAAGCTCTGCTTATTTAAAGCCATTTGTTTAACTCGTTACTTGAGACTGAAAAGGCTTGTTTGCTACTGAGAGTCACGCAGTTTTCTGTGGGGATTCTTAAGCCAAATAACCATAAAGTTTGACTGCAGACTCCATTGCTGTTATATTCTTGGCAGATGGCTTACGGACACCATCAGCTGCCCCTTGCCGAAGGGGCAGTAGGATATTTGAAGTGAGTTTGGAAAAGACTTATTTTGAGGGACATACTTATTTTATATTAGATTTTAGGATTTATTGGAGATAGTGGGTAAAATATGAATAGAAAGATATACAAAGAATATATGGTAAAACAGGTATCAGACAAGAACTCCTGGTAACCAGCAGGGAGGAAGCAGTAGTTCAGTGCAATTGCCTGTCATTTCTGGCTGTGAGTTGATGGAGGAAATTAGTTTGTTGGCCATATGCTCTTTTCCGGTCATGCACACCAAAAATGTATCAAACCTTCTGCACGCTCAGTGTTATTAACAACCTCTGCTCAGCAGACTCCCCAGACTGAAGTAATAGAGACTGTTAAGCGTTAGGCTACAAATATATTAGCAGTCATGCAACCAAATTTACTGCACTGGAGTCAGCTCACTTTCCCAGCAAAGTCACTTCCACATGTTACAGGAAATAAAAATGGTATCATGTGGCAAGTATTTCATGACTTCCTAGCTGCAGAACATCAAAACTTGAAAAACATAAACATGGGGCGGATATTTACAGAAGGTGCTTTCTTTCATGTTGCAGCTCTCCCCTCTGGCAGCGGGAATGTGCACTCAGTGGACAAATAGCATAATATACATCAGGGAAATTCTATCTTGTCGTAACTGTATAGGTATATTTGTACTTCACTAAACTGTAGTTCTGACTACGAGTGCATTAATCCCACTCCTATCGATGGCTGAGAGAGAAACATAGACGATTCAGTATGAGACAAAAATTGGCTCTAAAACAGTACATTTAGCAAGTATCTTAGACCAGCACACCTTAAAGGAATCTGAAAAATACCGTACCCATCCACGTTTTAAAGATGAAAGAAACCACAAAGGTAATCTTTAAATTTGTGATGTGCTGGGAATAGTCTCCATAGTCTCTTTGTTTCGTTTCAGATGCAGTGTTTCAGCATGGAATCAAAAAATATTAAGACAATGGCAGAGAGCTGATCAATACTTCTTCCTCTCCACCTCTCAGTTTTCAGATGCCTAAGTTAAAAAGTTTTTTAAGGGTCCTGCTTCAGAAAATGGAGACCCATCTTCTTCCAGACTATGGGTTCCACTGAAGGTTCTGAAAATTGTGATACCAGGCTATTTCATAGGGTATATCTCCCGTAAGCCTCCAGACAGGGAAATGCTCATTGGTGATTCTTGATTATAGTGCTCTAAAAGAATTTAGAAAATAATGCAGCCTGATTTAAAATAAAAGTTTAGCTCCATCCCAATGATTTCATGTTTCAAAAAAATTATATTGAAGTTACTGGAAATTTCATATAGCTAACTGATATTTGCTTCCATTCATTAATGATTAGCAATTCTATGAATTAGCAGCATAAAGCGAATATGAAAATCAGCTGAAAAACATGGCAAAAATTTCAGTCTTCATATGATGTCCTTAGTGCATATGGAATTGAACTGGTGTAAGTAATGTCCAGGTTGTGTAACATTAAGCTGTGGTATGAGTCTTACCAGTGCTGGATCTAAAAGATGCCTGATTCTCAAAAATGCCACAGATGTTCCATAGATCCTAAGTAACCACAGCAGAAATATCAGCACTGCTACTGCTTTTGTTTATATATTTCAGTGCTGGTGATATTACACTACCTTGGAATAACCAGAAGAGCTTCTGAATACTCAGGTCATAGAATAGAATCATAGAAGCATAGAACTAGGTTGGAAAAGACCTGTAAGGTCATCGAGTCCAACCGTTAACCTAGCACTGCCAAGTCCACCACTAAACCATGTGCCTGAGCACCACATCTACACGTCTTTTAAATACCTCCAGGGGTGGTGACTCTACCACTTCCCTGGGCAGCCTGTTCCAATGCTTGACAACCCTTTCGGTGAAGAAATTTTTCTTAATATCCTATCTAAACATCCTCTGGCACAACTTGATGCTATTTCCTCTCATCCTATCACTTGTTACCTGGGAGAAGAGACCAACACTCACCTTGGTACAACCTCCTTTTCAGGTAGGAAGCGATAAGGTCTCCCCTCAGCCTCCTTCTCTCCAGGCTAAACAACCCCAGTTCCCTCAGCCGCTCCTCATAAGACTTGTGCTCCAGGCCCCTCACCAGCTTCCTTGCTCTCTTTGGATGTGTTCCAGCACCTCAGTATCTTCCTCGTAGTGAGAGGCCCCAAACTGAACACCGTATTCGAGGTGCAGCCTCACCGGTGCCGAGTACAGGGGGACAATCACTTTTTTTTGTCCTGCTGGCCACACTATTTCTGACACAGGCCAGGATGCCGTTGGCCTTCTTGGCCACCTGGGCACACTGCCGGCTCATAGTCAGCCGGCTGTTGACCAACACCCCCAGTTTCCACCGCACAGCTTTCCAGCCACTCTTCCCCAAGCCTGTAGCACTGCATGGGGTTGTTGTGACCCAAGTGCAGGACCTGGTGTTCTGCCTTGTTGAACCTCATACAACTGGCCTCAGCCCATCGATCCAGCCTGTCCAGATCCCTCTGTGGAGCCTTCCTACCCTCGAGCAGATCAACACTCCCGCCCAACTTGGTGTCATCTGCAAACTTACTGAAGGTGCACTCGATCCTCTCATCCATATCATTGATAAAGATATTAAAGAGAGCTGGCCCCAATACTGAGCCCTGGGGAACACCACTTGTGACCAGCCACCAACAGGATTTAACTCCATTCACCACAACTCTTTGGGGCTGGCCATCCAGCTAGTTTTTTACCCAGAGAAGAGTACACCTGTCCAAGCCATGAGCAGCCACTTTCTCCAGGACAATGCTGTAGGAAATGTCAAAGGCCTTACTAAAGTCCAGGTAAACAACATCCACGGCCTTTCCCTCATCCACTAAGTGGGTCACCTTGTCATAGAAGGAGATCAGGTTGGTCAAGCAGGACCTGCCTTTCATGAACCTACACTGACTGGGCCTGATCACCTGGCTGGCCTATATGTGCTGCAGGATGGCACTCAAGATGACCTGCTCCATAACCTTCCCCAGCACTGAGGTCAAACTGGCAGCCCTGTAGTTCCTCCAATTCTCCTTCCAGCCCTTCTTGTAGATGGGTATCACATTTGCTAACTTCCAGTCAACTGGGACCTCCCCAGGTGGCCAGGACTGATGGGAAATGATGCAAAGTGGCTTGGTGAGCACTTCCACCAGCTCCCTCAGCACCCTTGGGTGGATCCCGTCCAGCCCGATAGACTTGTGTGTGTCTAACTGGTGTAGCAGGTCGCTAACCATTTCCCCTTGGATTATGGGGGCTTCTTTCTGCTCCCCTTCCTTGTCTTTCAGCTGAGGAAGAGAACAACTCGTCTTACTATTAAAGACTGAGGCAAAGAAGGCATTAAGTACCTCAGGCTTTTCCTCATCCTTTGTCACCATGTTTCCCCCGCCACATCCAATAAAGCATAGAGGTTTTCCACAGCCCTCCTTTTGTTGCAAATAAATACATATAGAATCATTTTTTCTTGTCTTTTATGGCAGTAGCCAGATTAAGTTCTAGTTGTGCTTTGGCCCTTCTAATTTTTTCCCTGCATAACCTCATGACATCCTTGTAGTCCTCCTGAGTTAACAGCCCCTTCTTCCAAAGGTCATAAACTCTCCTTTTTGTCCTGAGTTCCAGCCAAAGCTCTCCAGTCTTCTTCCCCGCTGGCTCATCTTTCAGCACATGGAGACGGCCTGCTCCTGCACCTTGAAGATTTCCATCTCGAAGAATGTCCAGCCTTCCTGGGCTCCTTCACCCTTCAGGACTGCGTCCCAAGGGACTCTGTCAACCAGGCCCCTAAACCAGCCAAAGTCTGCCCTCCTGAAGTCCGAGGTAGCAGTCTTGGCTCTGTCTGGGCGGCTGTGTCAGTCGTGGTGGGTGCGGAGCTCAGAGAGGCCATGGCTTTATGCGGGGTGGATGCCACTGCGCCCTGGTCGAGCTGGCAGAGCTTCAGCACCCTTCTTGCACACCCTGCCACACCAATGGCTGTGCCAAGCCTTGGTGCTGGTGCCCACTAAGGGCTTCTTTGATAGGTGGTGGTGGTGGGAGCTCAGCCACCATTGCTCCTGGCCTTGCCCAGGTCCCGTCAGCCGTTGTCGGGCGAGCTCCTGGCAGGAGCCCGCGTATTTAGGCTTAGACGCTGAATGGCAGATGTTATTTGACTAATGTATGTGCTTTCTCGCAGTGATGGTTTGGACTGATTACACTGTAGCTCTTATAAACTGCAGTCAAAATAATACTTAAAGCTTTAGTTTCTACTTCTTCCCCTCCTGAAGGAGGCAGGGGAGAAGTATTACAGTGAGCAGCAGCAGTTACATGTCTTTATTTCGAAGACAAATTGTGTATCCTTTGAAACACAAGAAAGCGAGAAGAGATTCTTTCAAGACTCTGCTTTGTTCTCCTTCCGTGATCTCTCTCACGGCTTACAAAGGAGGTGGCAGTGTGCCGTAGCACGAGTGTAACGAAGAAGAAGATGAAGGCCTTTCGTTCGGCATGTTGCTGTACAGTCTGTGGGTGGAGCGTCACAATCAGGGCTCGCGTCTCACATCGCCTGCAGCAACATTCAACTCCATAGGTATGTACAAACGGAGAAATAACTCCCAGGTAAAGAAGAGAAAGTGGTAGTGACTGATGTTTGTCTTACTTCATGTGCTTCCCTCTGAGAAAATAAGTGTTTCTTCTCATTGAATAATTTTTTTCCTCTTCTGAGAACTATTAAGAAGAAACTAGAGATGGAGATAAGCTGAAAGAATCAAACCGAATAATACTTTGGTGTAGAGAGATCAAAGAAAAGGTACAAACACAGAATTAAACATTTTTGAGTTACAGTGGCAACATTTTGGAGTTATTTGTGTCTGTCAACTGAGTCCATGCCTGCGTTCAACTAGCATGCCCCAGCTCTAGGCAAAAATGTGGCCTCTGAAAACTGGTTAACTGGGGCATGCGCTAATATCGTTTACTCATCAATGGGTCAGTTTAAGACCACTCACACCCAATGATTACAGCAACGTAGCTCTCATCTCAGCAAGGTGCTACCGAAATCTGAACGCAGTTTGCTGTGTGCCAACACTCACATACTCTGGAAGGATACTAACCTGTTGACCTGCTTGGTTTGAATCTGGTTATGGTTTAAATTTAGATCCTGAAACTAGCCGAGTCTCAGGAAGCCATGAGATCCTTCCTATCAGAAACTGCCTTTCTCACCTGAGCTGAAATGTTAGAAATAGGAAGCGTTAAGCCAGTAAGGCTCAACTCCTTTGCTGGCAGACGAGAGAATTAAAGCTAAGACAATTGCTTTTAAGCTCTGTAGCTCTTAAAATAGTGTGGCAACAGTGTCTTCTGTCTAGGCTGATATCTCTGCATGGCAGAGAAGGTATAGCTCTCCTCTTACTACAGAGGTGGGTCTTTGCCGCACAAGCAGAAATCCAGATCCCCGATGCACGCACTGCTGCTTTTAAGGCTGTCATTTTCACAGTAGCAGAGATCTGAGTTTCAAATCCCGATTAGTCTAACAGGTAACAGTGAATACAGCAGTACAACCATGTTCTTCAGCTCAGAACCTCACAACGTTTAGTATCATTTAACTGCAGGACAAATGAATAGGAAGCATTTGTCATTTCTTTTACAGATGAAACAATGTAGTACTGAGGCTGTGCAGTGAAAATAACTCTCCTGTAGAATATGATTTTATAAAGATGGTTAGTGTTACGAGCTATTATACATATATGCAATCTCAATTTGTTTATTTTTTATATAAGAAGTATTTCAGGTAATGGCTAAGTGTTTGCCCAAACCATATACTTTCTCTTAGACTATCCAATTTAGGAAACATACATCCTAAAGCAGTAATATCTATATGCTTTTAATCCTGAATTCATTGTGATGAGATGTCAAAAGGCGGCGTCAAAAGCAGAAATGTGAAAGTGTCTCTCAAGATCACAAATGCTTATCAAGCAACATAAAGTAAGTTTTGTGCATTACTATTGCTACCATTTAAGTGGCCAGGGATGAGAATAGTCCTGTAGGTGTAATAAAGATCTCTATGTACCGTGTACAAATCATTATAGCTGCAAATAGATGGTGGAGGAAATAGAGAAGAATTATTCCTTTAATAGTGTGTCCCTGGTCCCCTGTGATTTAGGAAACATAATTGTTCTGCATGGTCTGGAAGATAAACGTAGAAGCACTAATGTATTATTCTCATTTAATTATTCTGCTATTCTTGTATTACTGTAATTCAACACACATTTCTCTCCTGAAAGCTAATAGCTTAGTACAGGTAGGGAATTTAATAAGCGTGCTTTTTGCCCTGTAAACTGTATTTCAACAAGAGAAAGACCAACATAAGCCTGAACTTACCTGCAGAAATGCAAAAAAAAAAAAAAAAGAAAAGACAATAGGGGAGTGCATTACAGTAGCCTCAAAATTAAATATTGCGTTCTTTCTGTGTCAACTATAATTTGAAAAAGTGCAAAAAGAATACAATGATCCTCCTGATGAAATTCAAAGAGGAAAGATAAATAGTGTGAAGAGCTGGAGGGAAAAAAGAGTGATAAAGGATACCATTCAAGTGATTCAGACTAGTAACTAAAGGCAATTATTAAACATGTATTATTTTGTGGCCAAATAAATTCAGCTGCATTTTTTCAGACATTATCAAGTATAGACATTAATACTAGTAGAGAGACATTATCCTGATTGGGCAGCACAGTCAAGCAGTCAGAGAGCTAATTGATATTATTTATGTCTGCAATTAAATGGAACAAAATGGTGCTACCATTACTGGTGAGGACAAAAGGAAAGGCAAGTTTACAAGTCAAGCTCCAATAGCCAAATTTCCTCTTGAAAGCAGTGGAAGCATGAACTAAGTGCCAATGTCAGATTTTGGCTCTGAGTTAAACTAAGAGTTTGATGAGCTTTACTGGGTAATGGGTCTCAAGGAACTGAGTCCCTGTGAAGACAAAATGTTTACAAACTGGGAGAACTGTGCACATGAAATGCCTTCATCACCTGGAGCCTTGCTTAGATTTTAATAACAGTTTTAGAAAATATCTAACGTGTACGAATAGCCAAAAGGACTAGGGATTAACTTCTCTCACCCACCAGGGAGGCAGTTTGCATTCACTGCAACCCCCAAGTGTGAAGTAGGAAATTGAAGGTGAGAACATAAACATCCTAATCCCTGTTCTCAAATATTTATGCTACATAATATCACCGATGTTCTAAAACATGTGCATCTAAAGTTAAACACCTGAACCTCTACTTACGTATCTACAGATTTTTAGAAATGCTGTGGACACCATGGCATGCCCTTATTTAGGGAAAACATCCAAATAAATATTTAAGTAACAAATACGATTATGCTTCCCCCCAGTGACCAAAAATACAGGTTTTAGGATTTGAAATTTCATTAAATTTGTTCTCCTTCTCTTTGCGGTTGAAACTCACAATGGAGCAAAGTTCTTTTGATTTTGTTTTTTTGATCAGAGCTGCATAATTAACCCAACACTCATACAGAAATGTGAAGGTTTTATCCCATAATTATTTCAGGACTCACTAAAAGTTCTCAACTGATGAAAAGATTACTATTATTGATAACTCAGGAATAAGCTGCACACATCTTTTTTCAAGCACAAAGCCATTACTTGATTTAAAGGAATTAAGATATATGTGTGAGATTAGGGTTCTTCATAAGCTTTTTCTGCTAAAGGCAGTTGACTAAGACATACAGTACAACCTCACAGCACTCTACACTTAACAGTGGAGTTCTGCTGTACTGCAAGTGAAATAAATCTAAATTTTCTCTCCACACTTTTCCTTCCTTTCTGCTTTGCAGGAAAATACATCTTGCACTGGAAGAGTTCATATGCTCCAGACATCAAATTTGCTTTATGCAAAACACAATTACAGCTGGCACTCCCCACCTAGTTCTGTGTGCTGCTGTTCTTGCCCACACTGAGCAAAGACCCGAGTACTCCAGGGCGAATGGTGGTTTCTTTGCTGGGAAGGTAAGTCACAACCCAGCACGAACAGGGTCTATTCAGGGAGCAGAGTAGTTTCTCTTCCAGTGCTTTAGTTTCAAGAGGCCTCTGGGATTACCAGGGCCATTGAGGAAAATAAACAATAAATATTTTAAAAAAAGGAGTCTGTGGCCTCACAGTCTGAATCAGACACAGACACTTGCAGCCCTGCAAACCGTTTTATTAACTATCTCCTTCTGGCTTTTTCAGGCAATATGGTCTACTTAGCTTCTTGACGTTTCATGAAGCTGAATGGATCGCTGATTAGTACAGCATGACTTTTACCTCTCATTTCATTTCTATGTCTAGCTTTGGCATTGCTCCCCCCTCCCCCCTTAGCAATCCACACCCCCTCAAAAAATGTTCTGACTGAAGCCATAAGGCAGCAATCTCATTCTCAGGCAAGTTTCAACATCTCCTTATGGTTCTTGGAGAACTTCACATTTCTTGCCAGGCCTAAGTAGGGATGGGAGTCTGAGAGTAGGTGTATAGGACTTTTCAGCCAACCCTGCCTGCAGGAAAACCTGAGTTAGTCAGAGGTGCAGAGGAACCTCATGTGGTCGGGAGGGCTGAGGGAACAAGTGTGCGTACGGAGGTTGGGTGTACTATCGACATAATCGAACAAGCTAGGAGATTATTTTTATACACATTGTTCAAAGCCTGCAAAATTAAAAAAAGGCTTGAGCAGAGTACATGAAGAAAGTTCAGAGTTGTTATGAATCTGCTTATATCTGCTTCTAAAAATTACCATTTCAGCTCTTATTCACAGAGACCACCGGCTAAATTTACAGGTTGTTTTCTTGGTAGCTTAGTTTGGTATCTGTTGATTTCAGAAGATTCACTGTTCTAGGTAAGAACAGAGAGAGACAATAAAATAAACATGACAAATATTAAATTAAGGACTGAATAATGGCAGCACAGCATAGCTCTTCCACCTTGAACTGTGGGGACTTGCCTCACTTTAGAAGGGACACTATCCCGACCCCGAATTCCCCAAAGAGACGTTGCCTATGCTACAGTTCTTCTCTTAAGAGAAGCTCTTCTAGACTACAGTGTATAGTATTTCTTCTCAGGTCCTCTCGTCATGAGAGAAGGTGTAAGCTGGGCACGGTTTACTTTGACAACGTAAGATTTATGATCCATGTGCATTGTGGGAAGCACTTGCACTATTGACTGTCATTTTAAATTGAGTGCGTGTTGAACCCAGGTTGCATTTATCATTTCTGCTAGGTTCCTTCCTCACCTGTCACACTAAATCTGTTACAGAAAAATCCTTTTCTGAACGGAAGTCAAGCAGGAATTTTTGCATTGCTTATTAAATGATCCAAAAAGAGCTCTAACAAAGCAAAAACTTGCTAGCAGTTTGCTATCCGTTTCACCCTTGTAATATTGGCTTGAAAAATTATGATGGCCAAGAGGTGTTAAAGGTGTCAGCTTGCAGAAAGCAAGAAGTAAACACTTCTTGCGCATGTCTTTTCGTAACCCAAGCCATTTAATTTACATATTCACTTACAGCTCAACTGGGTCATAAATTCTTTTTACATGTGGGGTACTTTATTCAATTGGTTAAAGAGTAATTTATTTGCATATTTTATCACTTCTATATTTATGGCACCATTAAGATCACAGGGACTTTATAAATCATCAAAATACTTGCTGTAAGAACCAAACCTTGCAAACCTCTTTCTAAAATAAACTGTTTTGAAGGGTGATGCCTTATCACTTTTCTATATTCCCAAACAAATATGAAACAAGGCTTTGCTACCTTCATATCCATTTAACAAAGAAAGCAATCTTCTGGGTCCAAACAGATCTTTGCACCGCTTCCATTTCTGATATGCAGACCACTCCTTTCTCCAGGTGTATAGTCCCAGTCCTCTCTATTTCCAGCTCTGCAAGTGGAGTTTGCACCAGCATTCCTCGTCTTCCCCAGCTGTAACATGGACAAGAGGTTCACCTGACACTGGCCAGGCACCTCCCCAAAGCCCAGAACTCAAATGATACAAAGGCTCCACAAAAGCCAGCCTTGGCCTTTCTTCTGACAGCCTGTTGTAGCTTTGAAGAAAATTCCCTTAGTCCATAACCACAGGTAGTAATTTAGCAGTTGTCTTACAGACGCTCATTTTCCACCATTTTCAAATGTATAAAATATGTAGAAGTGTTTTTAAATGGAGGTATTCATATTTTCACTACAATAAATGTCACAAAGGAACGGAGACACTTAAACATGCCAACACAGCAAGTAGCATAGTGTATTCAATATATCTGTCTCCTTTGTACAGCACAAGCTCTCTGAAAGCAAGAACTCTCCTCTGGCATTGTCTGAAGCTAAAAGCACTTTCAAACATTCAATCTTGTTTTCTTCCTGGAAATTAAACGGTAGCAATAGATTTCTATTAATATAAAAGTAAATGGAAATAAGGAACGGTCAGATTGTAGGGAAAGGGCTTAACAAACAGATTTACCGTTTGTTCAACAGTTAGCATACAGAATGGGGATGTTTCATCTGGTTTTTAGTTTGACAGGAAAGAAAAGGGAGGAAGACACAGTAAGGAAGTGATGACTACCAGGATTTTTAAAAAGTTTCAGAATGACATATTCTTTTGCAGCACCTTTCAGCCTACAACATGCAAAACCAACCTGTCTGAAACCTGGCCCCCAACAAGCAGATAAAGTTCCTGCCCTTCCCTGGACAGAATTGGCACTCCTCATGCAAACCCCCTTCACAGAGTTTGACTTCGTATGTAACTCAAATAATAAAATTCCAATTGTCTACTTCCATGATCCCCCTCAAAACCCGCGAAGGTTATAAATTAAACAATAGTGGATCTGTGCGTACTCTCCATTCTTACCTCTGGCTACAAGCTCACTGCATCTATAAGGCATTTTGCTAACCATTGTGTCGAGTGACCAAAGGTATAGCACAAAAGAATCAGCAAAGGCAATGCCAAAAAGCACCCCACAGCATATGGAGATTTTCCATTTCTCATTGAAACACTTGTAAGGGAAAAACTTCTGGACAAAACCAAATATGTCTTTCAAAGAATCTAACTTCAAGGTTGCTTCAAGGTTGCTCCAAAACACATCTAAATATTTCAGATGGTCAAACAAAAGAAATACTTTGTTTCAAGGCAGCTTAAAATCATGTTGCATCAGTTTTTCCTGCTGCAGTGCTCAAAGAAATTTCAAATAACTCATTCTCTCTAGTTTCCTTTAACTGGTCTCTTATAGTGGACTACATTCTTGTTGGCGTGCCATTACCTGCCTTATTGATTGCACCTCACTAGTCCAGGCAGGTTTACAGAAGAGAAATCAAGCTGAGCAGCTCAGAAATATGTGGTAAAGTGAGGTGTACGCAGCACTTTGATTTGAAGATCCAACATCTTTCAATCTGAGAACTGAAAAATTATTTTCAATAAAAGATCAAAAGTAGATATAATTAGTGAAAAATACCACACAGTAAAAAAAATCAGGTTTTCAATCAAATAAGAAAGTCAGTGGAGACAATTTGTCAAGGTGTAATAGTACTTCTATTTACATTTCAAATGGAAAGTTTAAAATTAGAGTTACAATACTAGAAAAATATTTTAGAAAAAAGCATCAAGGCCTCTTATGAACTAATTTCATATCATTTCACCTTCCTGCCCTCTTGATATACCTTGCCATCCTTTCTTTTGTCAGTTTGGTGCCACCTGGAACATATAACACAATGCACATTTTAACGGGCTTCTCTCAGTGTATAATGTTTCCATCGGAATAGCTAACGCCTACAGATAAGGCTTGAGTCAGTAATGTAGTCATTTCTGAATATAAAATAGACAAAGGAGGTTTGATGTAAGTTGGGAAATACTAATCAAGCCCTGCGAATCAAGTATTAAACACCACCATTACTTTTAAACATATCAACACAAAGCACAAAATTACTGGTTTACAGGACTCAAGCAATGACTGCATGACTTTGGAGGAGGTTTGGTTATGCGAGATTAGGGGGAGAAAATGCAGCTGTTGAAACTAAAATATACCATAAAGACAACATTTAAAAAAAAAAAAAACCCACTAACTTTATCTTTGCCAGCATGGATCTCAAGTCAAAAGTGTGCTAAGAGCTTTACGATCAATCAGAAACAGATTTTGACGAAAAGAAGACAAAAAAATAGCCCATGGTTTGCTTCCAATTTGTTGCTAACTCTTTCTTTTCTACTGAAGGGAAAGTCACACATGTCCTTAGGGGAGAATTCAAATTTTTCTCTGATGTTGTTGGGCTGAGAAGAAAAATGAATATTGAGACACCATTTTCCTAAGTTCTAGAAATGCCATGTGGACTTGAAATATATGGTTTGCATTTGTAAGTGCTGTCACATGGATGGTGCCTCTCATCTGAACACCACAAAACCAGAAGAGCTCATGCCACCAAGGACTGCTCTTTGAAGAGAGAATGTAATTTGACACAAGGTAGCAAAAATCTGAAAACACAGAGGACTTGAGAGAGTTCAATTTCCCTTATCTTTTTGGCTTTAATGATTTACAGTCTTAAAAGTCTCAATGACTGACAAACACATTAATTGGGAGTGGGATTTTGGAGTCACCAGATATATTTCAACATAAGTTTTATTTTATACTTAAATAGTTGGAAAACAAGGGGTTTGTCCCCAATTTCTAGCCATTACCATTCTTAACAGCTGTGTTGTTAGAACCTGCAGCCGTTTACTAAAATTAAATTCCTGGCAGTCACATTGTTAGCATGACTAAGAAATCAACAAGAATCCCAAAGTATTGCAACCAACTGCAGAGTATTTCAAGGTTCTAACCTTTGAGACAAACCAAACTGCAGGTTAAATGTTTGCAGGCCGTATGGAAGCTGATTAATGCAAGTAATGGAAGAAACAGAATGGAGCATCAATTTTGTGAAATTAAATGTGAAATAACCGTTGTGCCTTCTTGTGATTTTTTACACCCCAAAAGAAAGGAGAAGCTACCTAAAGATATATGAGTTTGGCCAATAAATAATGAAAGCATAAAGGGAAGGAAGGAAAGAAGAGAAAAGGGAAAAAGGGAAAAGAAAAAACTGTAGAAAACCAAAATTAATGCACTGATATTTGCTGCACAGAAATTTGGGGAGGTCTTTCTTTTGTGGGCATGAGGAGTAGTCTCAAGCTGAAGTATGAGAAGAAGATATCTTGGAGAAAAAGCAAACTGCTTGGACAAGACTACTCTGAAGGAATTCAAGTGTGACATTGCTGAAATGCTAACTGTGATATGTAACCACTACCAAAGGATGGAAGGTGACAAACATACCATCAGACTTTAAAATGAACTTTTGGAGGTATCCTGTGACTGACAGGATATTTTGAGCTTTGAAGTGGGGGAAAAAACAGTGTAAGTAAAACCCAATTGAATGTGTATACATGGGTAAATATACTTTAAAGGAGACAACAAAATGTTTGGGGCGGGGAGTCATGCTCACAAATCTGTTAAAGTTTTGTGAAGGAGTCCATAAAAGTGTGAATAAGGTTATTCAGGAAGTATACAAGTGCATATAACTTTGATTTCCAACAAGGTCCTTCCCCACATTCTCCCCAAGAAGCTACATGGGCATGGGAAAGGAAGAGTCTTTCAAAGGTTCTCCCACTAGTGAGAAGACAGATGACAAATGGTAGATATAGATAGATAGATAGATAAAATTGCCATCATTGTGGGCAGCTAGCAACAGGATCACCAAGAAATTCATTCCGGAACCTACACAGTTAAACATACTCCTTAAGAACCAGGAAAAAGAGGATGAAATAATGTCATGACAAAGTTTACTGATAAAAGAAAATAATTCAGGATAATAAAAATCTGAACATTCTATAAGATTTTGCTTGATGATCTTATAATTCTGGCTAACCGGCAATAAAATAACAGATTAATTCAGTGCTGAAAATGTAAAAGGTGAAACAAGTAGTGAAAAAAAAGCCCTAAATAAATATACATAATAATTGGTTGCAAATTATCTTTTACCACTTTGGAGGAAGATTTAGGAGTTTTTGTAAGGTTTTTTTCCTAGGAGTTTTTGTCTCTGAAAATGTCAGCTAAGTGATGATCAAAACTGTAGAAACAAAGTCAGGAATTATTAGGCAAGGAACAGAGAATGAAGCAGAAATCTTCATTGTCCATCAGTATACGTCCCTGGTACAGACACCTCATGAGAACCTTATGATCAATCAAAACATCTGAATGAAGGCACATAGTGCAACTGGAAGGATGAGTAGGAAGGCCCGCCAGAAATGTCCACAGAATGGATTAGGGTCCTTCAATTTGCAAAAGAGCTTTTAAATGAGGAGCACTTCTCTGTTTCTCATGATACATGTGCTAAGAGTTACCTAATGAAATAAACAGACAAAAAACTTCAAAAGAACAAGGAACGTTTTCATATCATAAATCCTACAATCAGATCAACTTGATCCCTCTCTCAAAAAAAAAATTCTATTAATGTCCAAAATAAATAATGTGGACCTGTGCTTCCTTTCACTAGTTGTCAATTTTGAACTAGAGTCATTGTCTTTTAACACTATCCAGCATGAGCAAGGGCTTGAAATCTTCCTACCAGGTATTCCAAGATGTCACAGAAGCACAAATGAGGTTATTATAATGCGCTAATGTTTCATCCTATAGAAAAGATTTAAAAAAGCAGCTCAAAGGAGCGAATAAATACAAAGAATGAGAAATATACTTTTGCCTTGCAAATACGTTTGTTTAAGAAAGAAAGACACATGTGAAATGGTAGAAGTCCAAGCTGATGTCAGGTGAGGAGCTCCAAAACCTGTAATAGTCTCCAGAAAGGGAGAACAAAGGAAATTGTGGGCGTATGCAGTGAGCACTCTTTCAGATATACCTTGATGTGGGTCAGCCAAATCAAATGTCTAAAACCTGCTATGTCAACTACTTTACAATCAATACATGCATAATTTATACCTTCCAAGTTAAAGTCACTGAAGCATTTAGCTTTATCACCACAAGAATGGATCTTTGAAAATAAAGTCTATCACCCTTCATCTCTCATTTTCCCTGACAGAATGACTGACCCTGGTACCATTACCCCATTCTCTTCAGCCCTTGGTAAGTCAGCGGAAGTTGTCTTGGGATTTTCAGGTTAATGGCCTGATAGAAAGGATATCAGTGATTCCACTGCAGCACATTCTAGGCGTACCTCATTTTACATTTATACCTACAACATTTGTGGAACAGGCAATCTAACATTTAGAACATCTTCACATTCACAAGTCTCAGTTCAGCTGTAGTTTGTGG
This sequence comes from Astur gentilis, assembly GCF_929443795.1. Classification (NCBI taxonomy): domain Eukaryota; kingdom Metazoa; phylum Chordata; class Aves; order Accipitriformes; family Accipitridae; genus Astur; species Astur gentilis. The sequence continues at coordinate 7,506,200 of NC_064894.1, read as the reverse complement.
TGTCTCAAAGAGCAACTCTTTTCTTAAATGTTCCCTCTCTTAAATGCTCTCTCTAATAAGAGATCAAAAAGCTTTTGTCTTCCTCTGATAACCATCATTTCTTTACAACAGTGAATAACTAGCAACAAGATAGCTGTTTTACACTCCTAAACCAAACATTTGCTTGCATACAGAGAAAAAAACCTGTGACAGTATATGTGTGGTTCAACACAGCACTTGGAGACATCTGCCACAGCTATATGTTTTACCAGCTAAGACCACCAGGGACTAACGAAGAGCACTAAGTTAGCCATCAAGGCTAACCGTAAGACATGGCTCCCTGGTGTTGTAAACTCACAGCTAATTTAGGATATGACTTTTGAGGACTGACTGCTGTGAATAACTAATGATAACGATTGTTAACGATCGAGAACTTATTTCTGGCAACGTACGTCGTTAATGAATGTCAAGCTAGCAAAGTTTTGTTGTGAAATGCTACACTGGCCTGATTTACCAGTCTTCTACACATTTGTGATACCCTCCAGCGTTTCCAGATATCTCAATTAGCATAACAACATTGTTTCTTCTAGCAACATTGTCAACTCTGTGCCCCTCTATTTCTTTCACATAACTGAACAAATATTTGACAATATCCAGTCTTGCTCAGATATTTCAAGGGAACCCATTACTCACCATCTTCTTACTTGACAAGTGAATATTTATTTCTACTGTTCAGTTGTTCTGAGTTTCTGCCTCAAAGTGGGACTGTTCCTTTCAGCCAAGCTCTCTCACACTGTGAATTGGTACCTTAATTCATCCCTAACCTCTCTGAGATATTTCCCTCACAGGGATTTACTTTACCTTAACATCCAAGAAGAAAAAAAAATCCCTAAAAGGGTATGCTGGGGAGCTGCATTTTCTAAATTTTTTTGGTAGTAATCTGGTAGAACCTCTTAAAAACACTGGACAACTTACAACATAACCTCTTCGACTTAATTTTTTATTTGTCCATGTTTTCATCACCTCAATGTTCTTGCTCAAATCTGAATACTTTTTCAAGTGTGCAATTTTCTTTTCCACTCCTCCTGCTATATTCTTGGCAGTGCTTGGTTTTGTTTTTCACTGCCAACCTTAACACTGAAAAGGCAGCAGAAGACTGTCTTTGTCATAGATCACTAACAGTGACCTGAAGTTTGATGTGTGGGCTAAAAATGAATTTTGTTTTATCGCCAGACTGCATTGGAAAGTCCCTCCCTGAGCCTGCTGTACCGTCTGATTTCTTCTGGTAGCTATGAACCATTCCTCTGCTTTCAAAATGTCAGTCCATGCAGGAAACATTTCAATATTCCCAGCCAGAAAATGTCACTCCAAGCTGGATTTCTTTGTGAAATTATGTAAACAAAAGGCCATCATAGCTGGAGAAATTGAAAATTCTGTGAAGTTAAACATGTCTCAGAGGCACATTTCTTGCCTTCTGGCACTGATCCTAAGGAGCACAAGTACTCTGTGCATATATTCTAATACTGTATTCTAAAATTTGTCCATAGTAATAGAAGCAGGGAGAGGTGTGCTGGTGATAAGGTTAATTTGTTTTGAACACTGTGCTTCATTAAGATGTAAATATGTCAAGCAAAGGAAGAAATAGAAATAATCATCCCCAAAGAAAAGGAATCTTTCTTTCGGTCACACAGACTACAGGGAGCCTCCATGCAACCAGGTTCCATTCATATAGAAATAAATGCCCCTTTAAGCAAGCAAAACTCAGCCATAGCTAAGAGGAACCCTTCAGAAAGCAGAAGAATGAACTACGTTACATTAAAACACAAAGAAATTAACAAAATGTCTGGCTGTTTCCTTTACAATTACTTTTCAAAAACACATGAGGAATAAGTTCTCCCTTAAAACTATACAAGGCAGTGAGTTAGTACGAGTAACTGATTTGCTTAATGATCTTCATGTTTTTAGCAATCAGCGCTCCTTACTTTGAATCTTAGCAGAAGCACCAAGATTTTGGCCCTCAGGAGGTTATGCCTTCTGAAGCAATCACCCATTTGGAAGGAGTCCCTTCAAAACTGTGGTGTGGTCAAGGTCGGAGGAAAAAGGTCTGAACTTACTGGTCTATTTTGAAAAGAATAGGCAAGCTTTGGGTTACAAATGCCCAGAAAGCCTAAACTTCAAAGCCAAACATAAGCTAGAAAAACTGCTTTGAATTTAACTAGACAATGTTAGTTCAGCCACCAAAGAGAAAACGTGGCTGTGACATGCAGAACGTAGGTAGGGCTGGGGGGAGGATGATAGTAGAGAAAGGTGAGAAAGAGATTACCTCCTATAGATAAGAGAGTGAGACAGGTCATTTATCACCAGTGGTAAATGGAAGGGCTGTCAAGAGCAGAGAGGAAGATTACAATGTGCCTTAAGACTAATATTCCTCTCCAGTCCAGGACTTTTAGTATCTCATGCAGTTGAAGATTTCCTATGCTTTTTTTTTTTTTTTTTTTTGGAGGTGTTTTCTAGCTCTCCCTTGAGGATCAGGAGGAGGAGTGATTGTTTCATAAAAAACTGGTAATTCCCTCTTTTGTATGCTTTATGATCTCCTTGTGAGAGTTAATTCTGCTGGATGGCAATTTTCCCACACTTCTCACAAGAGCATTCAGTAGTTTTCTGAAGTGCTTTATGTTACGGCATGTGTGTGGTAGACCCAGCTGTAGGATGTTGATAGTTCTGTGATAGGGAATACTGCAGCTGAGGACAACGTCACTCTATCGGTCACCTGCAAGACTTCACAAGGCACTGTCTTTTCCTCCCTAAACCACCTCTTGGCGAGGAGAAAATAGGGGAATATGACAGGATAAATGGAACTTTTAAAAAAAAGATTAAGATATTCTTTAATACAAATAAGTTAGGAAGTGAAACTCTATTTCTATGCTCGTACTGTAGTGTGTATAGATAAATAATTTGCATGGGGAAGGAACAATCTTGATTTTTGCATACATAAAGCCAGGCTTTGCACTAACTGTTACTGCTCAAAAATGGACTCTTGGGGCTACAGTAGTTTGATGAAAATGTCAACTTAGTGCTCATTAGCACTAAGCAGTGCAAATGAGATGTAGGAGTCGGGAAGAAAGGAGCAAAACCACATCTATAAAACTGGATAAAGCCCAAACCATCTTGAATACTCTCGACAGTTCTGGTCCATGCGTCGCAGAATGTGTACAGTACAATTGGAAATGATACCAAGAAGGGCATCAAAGATCATATAGAGAGAAACAGTGAAATACTCAACAATGACTCCAGCATGGAAGGAGAGACTATGAAGGAGGATGAAACAGTCACGAGTGACAGAGGCAGGCAATAAGGAACTGTTAGCTATTGTCTTCACAACCAGAACTAAAGTGTATGAAATACAATTAATATTTAGCAAGTTCAAAAGGAACAAGAGACATCTGTCTGATACTTACTGATAGTGCACAGTTATATATGCTGGAGATGCTGCTAATTAACATGGGCTCAAAGAGCTTTTGAAGAATTCATTGAAGAAAAATGTCTTAAACATAAGAATGCCACATGATGTATGAAGTTCAGGAACTGCTTGGGCTTCAGACTGCTAGAAATCAAAAGACTCCCCGGGTACTGGACTAAATTAGGCTTCTGCCTCATTCAGTAAATCCATTTTTCTGTCAAGTTCTCCCTTATTCATTCAGTAGGCATACTGAATTATATCAGGGGCCTCAGCAAGTGCCTTGATTTCTTTGTACAGTCATACAGCAAACTGGTGATGGCACCTATTTGGCATTTCCCTAGCAAAGACATCATGAATATCTGTTAGGTGGTATTATAGGAATTGCTTTGAAGATAACAAAACATTATTGGAGTACTCAGTCATAGTTACTCTCATATCACCAATCTCCTTACCAGCTACTATGGTTATCTGTTTACATAAGAATCTGAATGTAAACTAAGAAATTTTAATTTTGGTCAACTTTCTGTCCTTTTATACGGCAGAAAAATAAGTGTTTTCTTACAGGGAAAATAAGTGTTTCTGGCTCTTGTAAATTTACAGTGAGTCTTGAAAAAAGTAAATATTTTATGTGAAGTCCCTGCTCTGAAGTCACATGATTCCTTAAGAACCTCTGCTTTTATTTAATAAAAAATAAGTTTCTTGAAGCTTGAAAAATATGCCAGATGATAAATAAAAAGAACCTAGTAAAAAATACCCACAACTTTAATTTTTAAAATTGTATGGCAAGGAACAAAGAAATTGTGGATGTCATGGTTTGTAGTACTGAATAAAATGTCCTCGGTCCACAACACATTATTGATATTACTGGTAGATGCATTTTTCCCATTTAATGAAAATTCTCAACAATGACAATAAAAAAAAAAAAATCAACAAGAATAGGAGGAAAGAGGGTACTTGGCAATGAGTTATATCAGTGCTCCTTACATTACATAAAACTCCTTACATGACTCAAAAAAAAGACACAGTAGGGACATATAAAAAAAAAAAATTCTTATATAGGTCTTTATGAGTCACTGTATAAAATACATGATCTTTTCATTGTCAATTGGCCAGAATTGCAATGCCTACATACACCAAGGTAATTTAATGTCCCTCCACATGCTTCAAGGCTTAATAGAATATTTTAACATGCATTGCATTTTGTTATATGCCATATAGAAATGCATAACATGCAATATGGAAGTACGTCAAACACATAACTCCTACACTGGGTTGTATTCACACCAATAAAACATTTTGCCTTTAATTTCACATAAGGAAAGCTATAGAAACAAAATGCTATGAAGCTTTTGTAGGAGAAATATGTCAGCTTTTGCTGCTCTCCACGGCCTGTAGGCAAAATGATACCTAAAGCGTATTTAAGCAACATGGCTTTTGGCAAAAGAATCACACCTGCTCACAAGACTGCTGGATTAGTCAGAGATGCAAGATCTCACTCTTAGTTGTACAGCATGGAGTAAGAAGTCTGTAGCACCAGAATTATGTTTTTAACATCTGCTTAAAATTTGAATGCTTTGTTACAATTTCTCCACCCAGACCTACTCATGGAATAAAGTGCCTTCCCCATCAAGTCTGCTTCTACGTTTCACTCTGCAGAATGATATTGCACATCAGAAGAAAACACATTATTCACTTGGTCAAGAAACTGGAACCAGGCGGTATTAACGGTCTGTTCCAGTGTCTCATCTGATAGATTTCAAGATTAGAGGGAATGTTTATACATCAGGCAAATTGAAAAGGGGAACTGGGACACAGACTGCATAAACACTGTGCTGAAAAAAATAGTACCAACTCTGCCTTCAGATCCAGACTTTTCTATGTTCACAATGCCAAGTGGACAGGAGGAGGACAGGCTATGCCTGCAGATTCTCCGAAGGTGGCTTTTTGCAGTGGTGCAAGCAGGCGTGGGGTGGGACAAAAAATGCCTGCTGTGAAGGATCCTTGGAGACATCTAAAACAGAAGAGGGAGTGAAGGATCAAGAACCTAGTGACCTGAGAAGGAAAGGACCATACAGAGACCTACGTGACATTTGTTGGAAGCTTTCAGAATAAAGGAAATGGAAAAGGGGCACAAAGACAGCTGTGAGATGGAGCTCCTGGTGCTTATCAGTCCTCTCAATTCCCAGCAGCCATAAAGGATCAGGTGCAACAAGTGCTAAAACGCTGTTAGCGGTAGCACCGATACAACCATTGCACTGGTTTGGCAGCTCTAGCTGTTGGGTGGGACTGTGATGGTCATCTGTTCAAGTATTCAGTGACTTTCACTGTTTCATACTCAACGGTCAAGATTGTGGATGCAGAAATCAAGTTAGCCATTCTGGTGAAACTAATTAAAGAGTTGCAAGCCTCATGGTGATTGCATTCATTTTTGATTTGGCAACAGCTGGAGAAAGTTGATATATCACAAATGTTTGCTACACACCAATTCACTAATCATTATTGAGCTGGGAAGATTGCCAATAAAAGAAAAAGCAGTAATTTCAACAGCTGAAAATAGACTTCTATAGTTCATGCCCCAGTTTTTTTTGTTGCAGTGTTGAATGTCATACTGGTATGCTGTTTTTGTAAATGGCCTGATCAAAGAAATACGGTCAAGAATATCTTCCAGGGTCAACTCCCTGGAAATTTCATTAATCTTAAACACAGCCAACTGGTTAAGCAAGCAGTGACTCTTATTCTAGGAAAACTTAGATCAAACAGTTTTCTCGGTACCTTGCCGACACATTATTGGTACCTTGGAATCTCATCCTTTTTCCTAAAAAAAGGAAAGAGGACAGGGATCGAACTACGTGATTACTGGTTGTAACATTCAATGACATGACTGAAAATGAAAAAGTTCAATTTTGAAAAAACAAAATAAAATAATCCATAAGAAAAGAAATTAAGTATATCCAGCGCTGATATTGCTTGCTTCTAAAGTCAAAGTGCCAGATGCTTGACTTGATGGCAAGAGGTTGAATTTCCCTGATAAAAAACCAACCCAAATCTTCTGATCCTGTAATAGGTGAAAGGAATTTTCTGAACCTCCATAATTTACTCTGAGAAGGGAACTGTTTAACACAAAACCCTATTTAAATCAAATAACACTGCAGTAACTTATGCCCAGTTTGAATCCTATAGCAAATAACTACTTTGTTTATTGTATTAAAATCTGAACAGTTCTTAAAATGCGACAAATGACAGACCCAAATCTCTTCCCAAAGAGCTTCTGCTTTGCAAAAAGAAGTGGTAAAAGCAAAGTAAGGATTGAGTCTCTCATCTGCTCCTCTTTATGGCTATTTTTCCTGCTGTAACATCCCATGAGAAGTACATTTTTCAGGGAAACAGGAGAGCGGATGGTTCAGCCAGGCAAGTACCTCACATGAAGGGGATTTTTCCATCTGCAGAAAAACACCAAAGACGGGGGACTTGAGATGGCTGTGAAAATTTCAGATTGTCAATAAGACTTTCACTAGAACTTAATAAGATCCCGCAGTCAGCAACAAAACAAGGGGATCAATGAAATGATTCAGGGTGTGGAAATATTATGGCCAGATCAAGAGAATATTGATAGCTGCATTTTGAATAGCTGGGAAGGGGAATTATATGTGCATTAGCACAGAGAAGCCACAATCTTACCAAATGCAACCATTGTAAAATATTTACTTGTTTTTCGTCCTCTTCTCAGCCTAAATAATTTCATCACCTTTTCTTCAGCTATCAGAAAGAACTCTAGCCAAGACTGAAAGCAAAAACTAATTTCTGTAGGATCAACAGGGCCCAAGCAGAATAATGAATGACTTGTACTTGCACCATACAGGAAAATGAAAGAAAGAAAGGACGGTTTTCTTTATAACTGTAAAGAACAACTGTGGAATGAATGGTGGATTGTATCCTTGCCATAAAAGCCTGGGGAATTCCAAACTTCTAGAAAAACAAAGTTTTTCTCTTAGTTCTCCAGGTTTTAGTGACATTTCCATAGGTTTATTTTTTTCCGAAGAACTATATTAACTCCCGCTTTATTTGGTGTGAGATTTTTTTTTGGTTTTTTTTTACACATAGATATGAAAAATAACACTATGCTTACAGGTAATACCAGTACAATAGGGCTAAAGCCCACAAATTTCACAGTTAGCAAATGGTAAGATTATTATTATTTACAAGACATCACAGCATAAGTATGCATTTATTTACTGGATCCTAAATTTTGGCTGATACTGACAGTAATTAATTAATTAGCCATAATCTTTACAATAAAGAGATCAGTGCAAAAGACAGTATTTCCATGAACATTTCATATATACATACTTATTCACAATGTACATAAATTAATATAGATAAGGTTTCTGCATTAACAGGCCAGAATTTTGTCTTTTGGAGTTAAGATTGTCCCTTATGGATAGCTAACCTAACAGCAACCCAATAAAGCATCAAAGCCCTGCTTTGAGCAGGAGGCTGGAGAGATGACCTCCTGACATCCTAAATTATTCTGTGTTTCTGTGATTCTAACTGCCCTACATATATACACATTTTCAGAAAAATCACAGTCTAAACAAGCATGAACATCGCTATAAGCTACTGCAAAACATGTTGGTTTTTAGAAATGTGATATTGCTTTGCTGATGTGTTCAACCAAAATATAAAGAGAGCCCAGGGGCCTTCAAGTAGGTCAGAATACTCGATTCTCTTCCCACTGCCCTCCTTCTGTGTCATTCTGAAGTACAGCTACTTTGATCCTATCTTATGTCTTTGATTTTTCTGAATAATAAACATAACTTTGAAAAACACCCTCTATAGAAAAGTTTGATGCTGTTGCACATAATATTTCATCCCCCCCCCCCCCCCAATCAATTCTAGTTCATTTGAAATAATTAATCCCAAATAATTAAGATGACTGTGACTGCTACAAAGATGTGACTATTTGAAATATCTACATACAGTACACTTGTATCACTCCATTTTGGGATGGCAGTGATGCTGGACTAAGTATAGAAGGTCGTTAGTCTCCTATGTAAACAGAAGCCCTCTTGGACAAAGAAGATGGCCAAATTCTCCAGCCTCAGTCTGCAGCCACTGGTGGCTTTTTTCTGTCTGCTAAACCGAAGAAACTTCTGGAGCAGCTTTTCCACTCCAATTTATAAGGCTTCTCAACTTTCTTTCTAAAGGGAACCAACCTCCTTAGTCTTACTAATAAACCACATATTCTAGTTCAGTGGCTCTTCTCTCAACTCTTTGCACCACTTTATCGACATCCTTTAAAACTGGGATTTCTGTAGGCCCCAGGACCAGACTACAACAAACATTTCAGCAGGAGCAGCAGCAGTGCCAGTCACAGTGATGTATAAGGTTCTTGTTCATCCTCCCTGGCATCTCCCTGCAAAACAGCTATCCAAGATTAGACTAATTAAATTTTCAAGTGATTTAATACTTCATTTTTACAAAAAATAATTTTTGGAGAAAAAAAATTCTTTAGTCAAAGTCTGTTTCTGGGTGAGGCTATAAGGCTACATGCTAAATTTGATGTTATTGCTCTGTTCATACAGAACTTTAGCGGGAGCCACATATTTTACAGGCTTAGATCACTAGAAACGTATTTATTTAGGAAGGTGTTGGTGAGCATTAATCAGTATACCAAAAAAAGGAGAAGAAATGGCAATGGTTTCTCACCCCTTCTCTTTCCCTTAGATCACAGTTAGCCCTCCAGAGCAGGATGACCGAGTACAGTTGCTAACTTACCTGGAACAGACCCACAACTCTTCTGGTCGACCTAAGCTCCATGTCTCCTAACCACAAAGCAGCACTGTCTGAGGACTTTGCTGACCACAGGTGTTAATACTTTGCTGGATAACAATACCCCTGCATCATACAGCCAGTCCTCACCGGAGGAAGGAAGATACTAACGAACCAGCTCCCAGGTGATAGTGCTGCCCTAGCAGGGAAGAGGGAAAGAAAAGAGGTCAGGAAAAACACAGAGAACCTCAGGGTGGTGGTAGGAAGAAAGGATTTGGGGATGGAAGCGCAGGAACAGATGCTGGCTTCGAGGGAGGAGATACGGTGTATGGAGCCCTACAGTTGCTGGAAGAAGTCCTTGCGCTGTATGCTGTTATGGGGATGAATAACAGGTACCTTGGGGAGAGAGGGGTGGAAAGGAGGAGGTGGAGGTACCACCCGCAGTGACTTCGCTAGGTAAAAAATTACCAAAAGAGATCTGAAGCCAGCCATCTTATTTTTGACACGTTGAAGTGGTCTTATCCTCTTGCATGAAATTTTCACAGTAACGCGTCCACTTGACTATTAGGTGCGGATCTTTTCCCTAATAGTTAGTCATCATAAAAGACAAAAATCCACATAGCTATTTGAGCTGATACATTATATGATGTTTACTTTGGGGATTGAAATTTTCAGTCAGCAATTTTTAAAACGTGCTTTATGAAATGCTGTATAAATTAGCACACTGATTTGAAGACGTATTCCACCTCTGCTGTACGTTTTTACAAATTGCATTCCTCTTTCTGGACTGTGATACAACGCAGTGTGCCTCTGAAGTGTTCAGTACACAGAGCAATGGGTCACCATTCTTTAGTCTTTTTTGTTCATTCCTACATCATTTCCCAAAGATAGTGGAAAGAAATTTACTCTCTTCACTCTGCTGACATTTAGAAAGCTGATGTCACATTAGTTTTCGTATATTTCCAAGTTCATTCATGCTGAGTGAAGCCTTTATCTTTTAAAATGTTAGAGGCACAACATAGGGTGCATAAAGCCAAAGGAACAGCAATTGACGACTCCCAAATTGCTGGTATTTAAAAGTTTCGGAGTAACATTCCAAGATAGTTCCCAAATTCACATAATAGTTTTCAATTACTACTGTTGAATCCAATTTTCACCTCGCCTATGAGGAAGATTGATACAGTAGGATAGAACTAACTCTCAAGAGGCAGAAGAATAAATCAACTTATTTCATCCACAAGTAAATCGGAACAGTAAAAAATGTAAATTATTTTTCTCCATATATTAATCCCTTTCTATTTCCTTTTGTTCTGAAAAGCCTTCTACCTTCCTTTAAAACATCAAAAAATTTCAAAGTGGCTTCGAATATGTGAAATAAGCTGAAGTCTATTACATTTGAAAATTAAACAAAAGATATTTTTTTTTCTGCAGGGATCCCCTTCCCCCGTGGCCCCAGTCCCTTCAAAACTGCTGTGTAAAAACAATCTTTCTTTTTGGCAACACTGTTATAAACTCTATCAAAAGATGTTTAATGCTCCCACTGAGTTAGGCTTCAGCTTGCTTTCTCTTTCAAAGGGCCCCCCCACACGCTCTCTCTTCATGCGGGAACGTGTTGTCAGCACCGACTTAAAAGGTTAAAGTGCTGTTTGTGGATAATCAGCGTCACCTCCAGCACCTGGGAGAAAATGCCTTGAGTCAGAAGATACTCTCCCATGACCCCTGATCCCGGCTGCCTGCCTCTCTCTCACCAGCTCAGCAGCGGCTCGTCCCATTCCCTGCGCATCGTGGGCTTGCTGCTTCCCTCTTCGCCGAGATAATTTTACGGTGGAGGTGTTCACGGCAGCTGTGTGGCCTCCCGGTAGGGAAGGCAGGGAGCAGGGCAAGCCACCTTCCACGTGGGTTAAAGAAAAAAGGATTGTAGAACGGTTTGGGTTGGAAGGGACCTTTAAAGGTCACCTAGTCCAACCCCCCTGCAGTGAGCAGGGACATCTTCAACCAGATCAGGTTGCTCAGAGCCCCGTCCAGCCTGACCTGGAACGTTTCCAGGGACCGGGCATCTGCCACCTCTCTGGGCAACCTGTGCCAGCGTTTCACCACTCTCATCGTAAAAAATTTCTTCCTTACATCTAGTCTGAATCTACCCTCTTTTACTTTAAAACCATTACCCCTTGTCCTGTTGCAACAGGTTCTGCTAAAAAGTTTGTCCCCATCTTTCTTATAAGCCCCCTTTAAGTACTGGAAGGCCAAAAGGAGCCTTTATCCTCTTTCGCAGCTCCCCCACGAGCCTCATGATGGTTTAATTGTTTTAAATGTATGATCTGGCTCAAGCAGCAGAGGTCAAAACATCAAATGTAATGAAAAGGAGAACCTGCTGTCTCATTTATGTGACCTGAGAAAGGCAGTGAAAACAAAATTACATTTGACTGAGCAGAGGATAATAAGATCTGTGAGTTACAATTGGAGTGGGAATTCTCTATGCCCTGTCCTGATAAGGGCAATTAGAGAGGCATTATCACAATGAAACCAAGTGTTCTCCAATAATCAGGTGCACTTCTAGTGAATGTGCTGGTGCTGACAGATCACAGTCCAAAGAAGGCAGAGGCAGATAAGCTGGTGTCTGAGCATCATCTGAATAAATATTTTCTTTAAAGAAAGAGAATTTGCACAAGAAAATATGCCAGTTAAATGAGATCATTTAGAAAAAGGATTAGCCACCAAGGACAGGATAAAACTGGACCAAGTGTGGAAATAATGAACAATATGATGAAAAATAAACATAAATAAAAATAAACATAAAATAGGAGTCTTTGATAAAGCAGCATTTTTTACAATGAGATTGTCTATGCTTCTGAGGTACTGTAGTGCATGGAGTGCCAAACACTTTGAGCTACCTGAGAAACAGTTGCTTCTTGGTTAGAAAGTGCATTCATTTTCAGTTTGAAAGAGTTTGGTAAAATGTCTGTCTTTACAGTATCTTGAAAATACTGATGGAACTCGTCTTTGAAAAAATATATATATTTTATATATTATATATTCCCAGGTGGTTTAGGGAAGCCATGAGAAGACTGCAGCTAGCAGAGCACTTTTGGTATCAAGATACCAAAACTAGAGACATTTTTGCCATCTGTGACAGCTGTACAAAAATTGGCAGATGATTTCTGCCAAAATTAGCGTGTTAATAAGAGCAATACTAAGTCATCTCTGTCATCAGGTACGTACTCATGTTCACAGCTTAAGCCAAATTATGGCCCTTGACACACTGTTCTCTAGCACAGGGCACAAGTGTCTCTCAGGACACAGGGGACTCATCTTCTCCAGGAGGAAAAATAAGGCCTTAGGGAGCCATACACTGTTTACTCAAGCTCTGTGATTGCTTGCCTCCTTTTGCAAGATGATAGCTGTACCACCCATATGGTTTTCCACGGCAGCGGAATTACTCCTTTAGTTTCGCAGTCATGTTTATAGCTCTCCTCCCAGCCTTCTCCTCAGAGAAACTGAGACCCTTCCACGATTAAGAATTCCTCTTCCCCGCTGACGACCCAGCAGCTCCTGGCACGAGAGAGGACAGGAGTAAAAACTCAGATCTTAGCTTCCTAGAGTTCTCAATTTTCAGACTCAAGATCCAGCTCTAAATGCTGTGTCATGAATATTCATGTGTCATACTCTTTCTGATACTCAGGATACGCAACCAAACCTGTTCTCTTGCATATTAATCACATAAGAACCATGTGTGTGGTGGAAGAACTAAGTGTAAAATTGAAAAAGGGCTCTGAATACAGGGCAACAGCTGCTGCTGCAGTTATTGACAATGCAAAACAGAATAAAATAGGTCAGTCCTTTGCATAAAAAACATACTTCTCCTACTCAAGGTGAAAAAGTTCAGTTCAAGTATTTCATGAAGGAATTTCTTTATTAATATTAGTCCTAATCAGCAAACAGGAATAGATTCAATACTAGTATATACTAATATATATATACTAATGAACACTGAACACAACTGTCTTGAGGAATGATACCAAAACGTAACGCAAAAGACAGAGACAGAAAGAAATGAAATGGGAAGGTGGAAATTCAAAGGAAAATAAAAACAGAATAAAGAGTGATTTCAAGTGGTTAGAAAGTCAAAAAGGGAGCTTCAGGAAACAGAATCTGACTCTTGTAAAGTGAAAAAAAATCCCAACATTAAAAAAGAGTAATAGGTGCAGATTCAAGCTACAAGATTAATAGAAATTGGAAAGGCAGTAACTAAGGACATCAAGAATAAAAACGAGATAGACTTCACATTTTCAGAAGCAGGAAGCCTTTCAGCAAATAAATGATTCAGATGAGCTACCAGGAAACAGTCATTTCAGAGAAGCTAAAATCTAACCTGTGAAATCCTGGCTCCTCCTGAGTAGTTGCTCACGCCTTCAAAAGCCCCACTGATTTCAATTACTGATTTCCTAAGGAACTCCAGTGGGAAGTACTGTATAAGGTGATTATCATGAGCTAGCCCTAATAATTTATTTTCTTCAGTCCTTTGTGTTTAATAGAAGAGAATGACAGGAAGACATTTGTGCAGAGAATACGTTGCTGGATTAAATATTTGTGTTTCTGAGATGTAACACTTCTGCACCCAAGTATTCTGTCATTATGCAGTTAACATTCCTACTGGCTTTGCTAATCAGAAAATGAATGGGAAAACAGGTGAGCATTATGTTAATCTCGGAAGGTCTTTTTTTCTGAGTGATGTCTAAAGGAATAAGCCTATCATACCAAGGCAAATAATCAACTCTGATCTTATTATTATGGAGCGGATTACTGAGCAGCAGTTTATTGAGATGCAGTTGATGTATATGAGTCAGATTTGAGGAAAATATCTAATGATATTTGTCTAACATTCAGATTTATTGACACCAACATTAATCAAACTATTAAACTGAAAGTGTACTAAAGCCAAGCTTTTACATCAGGAGATAAATAATGGCATAATTATGAAATATTTTTATTATTAAATGATCAATCATTATTACAGTTGCTCTTAATAATCCCTCTTGAAGAATTTTTTGTTTTCTGTTCAATAAGACAAAACCACAAGTACATAATATGCATGAAACTCTCTCCTCCTGTCTCCCCAGAAAATAACAAAACCAAAATCACAGCAGAACAATACATGAATAAAACTTCTGGGAGCATTTGGAAGAAGCTTCCTAAGTCTACTAAAGGGTCGTAGTCTGGAATCACTAATAATGAACTCTATCCTAAACATAATAGTTAACTGTAGTGCAAAGAAACAAGAAGGGATGCATGATGGTTTGTTATGCAAAGAGGTATTCTGAGTGCAGAAAGAAAAACCTTGTATTTTATTCAAGGTGAAAAAGGTACAACAGCAAGGGGTTGAGAACTATAACTGGAACAGTGGGAGAAGAGGATGAACTGCTGTGAAATAAACCAGAGGCTTAAATTATGTGGAGGTCAAAGTCTCAGATTTGGCAGTGTGACCCAGCTTCATTGTTATTTTCACGACTAGTATCAATACACATTAAAACCTCCCAAAATAATAATAAAGCCACTAGCCATTTGAATTATCATTCTGGTGGTAATTTTGGGCTGCTCTTTCTTCAAATCTTCCTTCATCATTCAAACAATGTTTTTACTCTCTATAGCAATTAATTTTAACCGGTAAATAATGAAACACAGTATACTTTTGCTTTACCTTACGAAGTTTTACATATTTTTTTAGAATTCCAATCCCAATTCCAATCCCAGATCAAGTCATAGTCATATAGAACCAGTTCAATGGGTTGCGTGAAATGGGCAGTGGTCTCTCCTTCCAGTATAGCTCAACATAAATAACTAGCTTAGACAAACACCATGAAAAACCTGTGAGAGTTCACAAAGCAACCTCCTCTCACTAATGCAAGTCTCAAGTCTCACAATGTCTAGACAAGGATATCCCCAGCTGCCTTCAATGCAAAGATGTAGAGGCATTTTTCAGAGACGTTCTCATTGTGCTGAGATTTGAGACTAAATGAATACAAATACCAACTTTTGTCTGAAAATCCTGGGCTTGTGCTGTGATTTAACTAGCTTCTTGCAAGAAGAAAATTCTGAGAAACAAAGAGAGCAAGAGACAGAGTCCTTACCTGAGTCTGACATAACCTTTAGGTAACATATCTTGGGAGTCATGTTTCTTCTCCTTTTAGCCATCAAAGTCTATTTCTTAGGTATACAGATAACTTTCAACTAGTTTAACATCACAACTAGAAGATGGCTGACTCCCAAATACATTATGCTTCTGTGCTTACTGTGAGATAGTTAGCCTCTGTAACAGAAATCCTTTTACGGGAAATTGTTACTTGTCCCAAGTCATAATCCAGTAAATCACGATAGAGTATTTACAGCATTAACTTTTAAATCATAAAGTCACAGAATAATTAGGTTGGATACCTAATTTATTGGAGGTCATTTGGTCTACTACCCAACTCAAAGCAGAACAATCTTTAAAGTTAGAGCCAACTTTGAAATTAGATCAGCTCATTCAGGGCAGAAATCCGGTTTACACAAATACTTTTTGAGGCAGCAATTCATAACAACAAGGTATTCTGCATCTTTGGCAATTTCTTGTTTTCATAAATGCCCTTACCTTCTAGGAGAGCGCACTGTCAGTCCAAAGTAGACAAAACCTGGGTAATGAGTAATAATCATTTTGTATTTCTGAAGTGTAGGGTGCACTTTTGCTGGCTGCAATGCGGCATTTGAGGATATTACCTCGCTTTAAACAAACTCCATCTAGACTCTCAATAACATGTCCAGAAAGTTCATTTTCCAGCTAGCAGAGGGGAACTCTCTCTTTAATATTCTTTTTATATCTTAATTTTTTTTATCCGTGTCTTTCTACAAGTTTTATATGTGCAATTACAGATGCAATTTCCCCTTTTACCACACAGGCAGAGAACACCCGTGAAGACAGACATTGGCCTTTGCAGTATGCACGGTGTACAAGTCTTGTGTTGACATAGGGCAAATATCGGAGGCACCTTTGAATGAAAAGACAAAAAGATCTTAGCGAGCAGCAGAGACTAAAATAGACAGGAGTATATCCACAGCTGTCTCCCTCCAAATCTTCACTCGTTGCCTGTGTCCCACTTTGCTTGAGATATATCCTTTTAAACACAGGATCAGTAAAATAGAAGGGATAGATAGCCTCTAAGCGTGAAATGTTTTATGATGAAAAATAACATCTGCAAATTACTATAAACATCTTGTGGTAAAACAGAAAAGCTTGATCTGAGATCTTTCTGAGCTCCCCTTATTGCTTTTTTGTCAGCTGTATATTTACCCGTTTCTTAGTGCATGCAATCAGCATTTGTTGCTTTCAGTGAATTATGCCTCACATTGTTGTACTGCTCATGTTACTGCTACCTCTATTTTGTTCATATTGACCAGACTTGATAGGAAAACAATCTTATTTCAGAAAGAGGTCCAACCTATTGCTGATTTATGTGGAAGATGATTGAAGGTACTCTGGCTTTCGGGGCAACATCAAAGTTTGGATGATATTGTTCATTTTCAGTGCCAGATTGTCCAAAGCATGATTTTAATAAGGGGCAGTCAGCAAACGATTTGGTATGACAGTCAACCCTTTACATACAACAGACACTTTAAATTATCACAAATGAGGCACCATTCATTACATACCACAAATCATCTGTTTTGCCTTCTAAATCAAAGGTCAATATCCTCAGCTACTATTAATGCACATAATTTAACTGAATTTTAGAGAACAACTGAATTAAAGCAAACCCAGTTCAGAACTGAACTGCTGAAAGAATTTACATGAAAATGACAGACTGTTAAATATTACTGAAGTTTTCCAAAGTTATTTCAGCAGCAAGGTATAAGCTTCAAATGAAATGTAATATTCAGCATGTTAAAAATGCTGAACTTAGAAGAAAAAGGGCTTTACGCTGGGTTAACAACTCTCTTACATTTTAATTAAACATCAGGAAAACCCCAAGAGGGAAGTGCAATTCCCAAATTCTATATTCACTGCTATAAGTGAAGTCAAAGTGTTTACAGAGTGTGCAAGGATGCCGTTCTTGACAGTATGGTACGTCAAACAGCAGCATAGTTGAATATAGAGCAAGAGAGATTCATAAGAAGGATTCATTTGGGATTTCATCTTGGTTGCTTAATAAGAAAATTCAGCATGATTCCCTCTCCTTTGGTCAGCTGGTCTTTGTATACCTTTTTAATGGAATTGCCTATTCCCTGCTCATTGTAGGGGTGTTGGACTAGATGACCTTTAAAGGTCCCTTCCAACCCAAACTATTCCATGATTCTGTGACTTTGGATTTCAAAAAGAAGTATTTTTATTTTCTTCTACCTTCTTCAGACCCAAATTATGTATACTTTCCAGATGAGTGACTAATAACAAAGTATTCGACACCCAAAACTGCAGTGGTCTTGAATATTAAAGTATTTGGACCACTCTGGAAGTGATCTATGCCAGTAATGCATTGATCTTGAATACTAAGAGACTAACATAATGCATGAGTTTGTTTGGAAGCTGCTAACAAGAGGGGGTTAATGGTCCCTCATTCCAGTCTTTATCCTTCCCTCCTTCCTTCCTTCCTTCCTTCCTTCCCTCCTTCTTCCCTTCCTCCCTTTCCTTCTTTCTCTGAATCATCTTTTGGTGACTGTCATTTTATCCTTATATTCCTTGACAACTTGGGCAGTCTTCTGTCATAGTTCATAGACTTTCTTATTCTCTAAATGCACTCTAATTCTTTTTAATATCTTCCTTTATTCCTCTGGATCTCTCTCCTGCAAACTCTTCCCTTGACTGAGAATAAAGTTGCTCAGTACTATAAGCACCTTTCACTTTGGAAATGCTGGACCTTTTCTGCACTCAAGTGCTGAGCCCTTTTAGACTTATTTTCTTAAACTTTCCTCTGGAAATTTAAATCTGGACAGAACTAGTCCTCCTGTCTGTATTTCCATCAAAATTAAACAATCAACTTGCAGTCAGTTGATCCAAACTTTTTTGCCTGTAGTTAGAATATTATAGATGAATCGGGTATCTAAAGCAGGTCCAAGACAGGGTCACCTCTTCTTAGTTTATGGCTCAATGAAAAACTGAAAAATCTTGTTACAACCGAAAGTGTTAGACCTTAGTATTAACAATAATGTGTATTGCCTAACAAGTGCTTTGGAAGTTAATATTTCTCGTAAGGATAACATTTCTAATAGCCTTTCTCTCTGCAGAAATATTAGCCTGTGCTATAGCCAGATGTGATAGTGGGGTTCAACAGCTGGCTCCTATCACTCGCTACTGCAAGGGAATTTTTCTTTATTCTTCCCCCGATTATTCCAGTTCAGGGGGGTTCTCTTTTAACCATGGAAATGCTTCCAGTTCTGTACTGCCAATTAAAGACAATAAAAGAGAATGCTTAACCCACCATTTCATTCTCCATGAGCAACACCCAGTTCATGGCTCAGTTCCAGTCAATGCTTTCCAGTCCTGCTTCTGTAAGCCCACCCTGTACTGAATTTCGCCTCGTACACCCCTCCTGTTAGTTCTTTCATTTGCTTGCCCATAGTCTTACCATTACTTTACAAATACTTTATACACTGGTGTGTTTAACTGACCACTGCCTGTCCTGTCTTTGATTAGGCACTAATTACATTGCAGCCCAGTTGTAGCTGTTATCAATATTAGCACTGTCTTCCTCATTGATCTCTCATTTTCTGCTTAATGATATTACTTCATCCGCTGTCACATTTAAATTACTCTTTGTTTTGATGAAGGTTTTATGTCCCTTTTAAACTAAGATACATGATCAGCCATCATGTAGTCTGGCTCTGCCATGCTCCATCCTCCTTCAGTACTCCTTTGGCTGCAATCAGAGGCAACTGATGCAAAGAATTTTAATGTAAATTAATGATCTAAGAAGCTTGAATGAAGTGCTTTTGAAATCCGGGTACTGACTAAGCTAAACACACTGCAAAAAGATGACAGAGTGGTTTAGAAAAGTAAATGGTCAAGTTTAGCATCTATTTAGAATTGTGAAATTGTTTGACTGTTCTCAGTTTAGGAAGACACTGCTCCAGAAACAGAATACTAACGTTTTGCCCGTTTGTTCTTTATTGCATGGGATGGGAAAGCTGGGTAATGAAGATTAACATGGGACATACTACTCTGTGTTGGCTGTGCTAATGACATTCTGTAATTAGGAGGTACTTGAATTAGGGACTAGGCCAATCACCAATAAATTTAAGTGAAAAGTTTCTATTGATTTTTTAAATATTTAGATGGGTCTGTAGTAGCCAGACTCTAGAGTTTGATGCAGCTCTCAGTGAAGTCAATGCTGCTATGAATACTGATTAAGGGGAATAGAAGCCAGTTTAATATACATCTCAGGTAACCTTCTGTACAGCTTAGTGTTCTGTGGTCTCAAACATATGCACGTCTGAATAGGGTTAGGCACAATATTAAGCATGGAGACTTGCTTTTCCTATTAGTTTCCTTAAAAATTACAGGGTTTGACAATTGAGAAATGTATTACTTCAACAGTAGAGGTTCAAATCTGAATTTTCCTAACAAATTTATTTCATATTCTCTTGAAAAATAGTTTTAAAGGGTTCACTGTTTTTCTGAGTGATCAGACTGAAGAAAAATATGTGCTATGAATGATGAGAGTCCTAGAGAAGCAAAGAGAGAGAGGGGAGGGGGGAAACCTACTTGAGAAATTATATCTTTTCAGATACCCAAGAATACTGTGAAGTATGAGATTTGCTCTTGAAGCCCATGCAACAATTCTGCCAGAAGTCCAGTTCTCAGTTCCCATGATAATCTTGTTTTTTCTTACGCATATCAGAAGATGCTGTGAAGTGTCCTCTTCCCACAGAAGGGGAGTTACTCAGTAAAGAAACTTTTTTTTATGTTCAAAGTCTTCAGTCATTTTTCAGTATGAGTAGTACACAGTAGAGAGCACTTTAGAAAGAAAACTTTGAATTGGAAGTAAAACAAGGTCATTATAAGTTTCTGTGAGGAACTCAGCAGACACCTATTTATACCTAACATAACTTTGGGGCTAACCCTTTACTAAAAACCCTTAATAAGAAGCTGTAAGAATTCCAACCAGTAAATGGCACAGTTAATTATTTTCAACATATTTTAACCCACCGAGTTATAATCTTCATTAATTAGTTCTGAAAGGTTATTTTCCTTTCACATGTTTTAGTTATGAAGGGAAATTATGGCCTGTAAAATAAGCCTGGCAGAAAAGATACTTAAAAGAAAAGGTAAAAAATATGAGAGCAAGAAACCTGATTTTTTGATTTGTGAAGTTATGTCTTGGGCCTAAAAGATAGTTTCTGAAGATGACAGCACAAGGCAAATGGTATCTTTCTGCCACAAAACCAGGATTAAAGCCGGGAAAACGGTTTTTAAAAAAATGCATTCCAACCATGCTGCATACCAAGTGGACATCAAAACTTTTTTCTATGGCTATGAGCTACACATATAAATGATCTGATACTCCTTTTAGAACAAGAAGCTATACAATATAATGAAAAGACTCTTTATTGTGATCATGACAAATATATCGTGGGGTTTGTTGACATTATTTAGAGCTAGAATCCTGACTTTTTACAGAAAAATCTAATTGTGACAATCTGAGTCAGAAACTAAAAGAAAAATGGTTTCCTCCAGGAAACCTCCAATGACCCTCTAATCCTTTCCAACCTGCTCCAGTTCAGAAATTCCAGCACTTACCCTTGCGATCCCTGCCTCCTGCAGTACCTCCTTCCACTAACCACCCTTGCTCTTCATCATCATTTCAATTGCTCCCACAGCTCCTAGCTGCTGGATGGCGAAGAGGCAGCTAATATGGCCGGTTCTGAACCACTCAGATACTCATCCGCTTGTTGGTACCAGCTCAAATTAAATAGGGTACAGCAGCTATTCCTTCGGTGGGAGAGAGGAACAAACTGAGCAGAGATCTCTCTCCTCCCTCTGTCTCCTATAAGAAGCTAAAGGAGCGCAAAAGCTTTGCGATGTCTGCTGAACTATCACATATGGCTGGAATTATTCAGTATGTTCCCAAGTTCTCTGGGAAGTGAGGGGAGAAGATGAAAGGGACAGACACATAGTATGATTTTAAAAGACTCATTTCCTTACAAAACAAGGTTAAAAAAAAATCAATACTTATGTTCTCGGCGATGATGCTTCTAACTAGATGCCAAATGCGACATCCAACTTCTCTGTTGTAAGCAGACTTTGCAGAATCTGGATAGTAAAGAGCACCCAAACATCAATGCCTAACTGTTCTCAAATGTGACATCTTTTGAAGCTTACTGTATTATTCTGGCATAGACTGACCTAAACCTGCACATTTTATGCAGAACTGAGAAAAATGTTGGACGCCAATAGGCTCTTTCTTCTAGTGGAGAAAGGCATAACAAGAATCAATGGCTGGAGCTTGCAGCTAGACATATTCAAACTTGTAATGAGGCAATTTATTAATTGCAGTGGTGATTAACTATCAGAGCCATCAAGTAAAGTGATGATATTTCTCCAGTTGTTGAAGTCCTCAAATCAAGACTGATGGCTGTTCTGGGACATAAGTTTGAGCCCATTACACGTTACGTGGCTTACTACGGAGCTTAACTAGGTGAAATTGTACTGCTGGTGTTATATTTAGCTCAGGCTAAGTGATCTAGTGATCCCTGTTGGCCTTCCAATGTATGGACTGATGAAGTGAAGCCGACATAAAAAGTTGGAATTTGCAAACAGCCAGAGTTGAGGGAATACAGGATGCTTCACTTTAGTGGTTGAAAGACAGAGAGAAGAGTGGCTTGAGCTGAACTGAAACAAGTTTTATGCAGAATTTGAGCAGTGCCAAAAGGGAATGGGAGAGAAAAAATAGGTTAATCGAAAAGACTTCGTTTAAAATCTTTTGCTGTAAGATTCTGTTCTTTTCATTGTAGACAATTATGAAAATATTAAAATTTTCCTTCAAAATATTGAAATTAAATATTTTCTATTAAAATAATTTCCCACAACAAAATTTGTAATGAACTGGCTGCTAAATTGCAACTAATATCTGATTTACATAATTCCTTTTTTGCTGAATATACAATTATTTTAGAGAAAACAAATATACTCGTTCAAGAAAGCAGTACAAAGTATATTGATAAGAAAGGTGCAAGGGGTAGCAATAAACATCAGCATGGCATGTCTTGACTGAGAAAGAAAAGGTGGATTGCCAGTTAGAGATTACTTTAGGGAAGACTATAAAAATGTTTAGTATGACCACTAAGAAAAGGTGCCCTCCTGTAGATTAAAACTTAAGCTAGTTTTAAATAAAAACTTGATAATATTTCCCACAGATTTTCCATGCATAAGAAATTAAAGAAGACAGAGGGATGGAGCAATTGATACGTGTATCAGACGAGCATAACGGTTTATTCAGAGTAACATATTTATACAAGTTAATCCAATGCAACACTTGGATAAGTGGCTAACCAATATTTATACAACTGAAGTTCATCAGAATAATACTCATAAGATACTTAACAACTGTTTGTGATGTTTTCTTCATTTATCTATAACTTGCTACTAATTTATATTCAAATGCTTTATAGAAGAGAGGGCAGATCCCTGTGACAATGGTAGAATATGCCACCGTCCTTCTCCTACCACTGACCTTCCCCCATGGGCAGCTGCAGTCCTCCAGGTTTCTTCATGGAAACAGCCAGCTTTAATTCTTGAGAGTTAATAAGGAATATCAAAGGCTACGAGGATGGACCCCAACCTTCTCATTTAGCTACTCTACCTATAATGGTTTCTGCAGAAATTCACCAGAAGTGATCAGACATGTAGATTCACCAGCTCACTTGCAGGTGCCTTGAACCTTTCACACTGTGTTGGTACAGACACATCTTTTCTGTTGATAAAGCCAATTTTAAAATCAGTCCTGGTAACTCCACTTCCAAAACATATTTCTACTCAATAGCAACAAGAATTGCTCTCATGTTTTCAAACATAAATTAATTCTAGACAACAACCACTCCATGTCAATGGGCAGATTCAAGTGCTGTTGAGATAGGACCAGTGTGATCATGTCAGCCTTGTTTGTTTTCTTCACAGATTTTGATTATGGTGGTCTGTGCGCTACACACACAAAACATCTAGCACTTTAAATTCCTAATAGCTTTTAGGTCATCAGTGAAAGCAATTGCAAATTAAAACACAGTAAAAATGGCAAGAAGACAGACATTACAGTAGGACTGAAAGAAGTGGTATATGAAGTAAAAGGAAGATGAGAACACCAAAACAAAAGATGTTTTAGTAATGTAGAATATTTTTTCCTACTCTATGTTTTCCATCTCTGACATTTTCATCCCAGAAATATCAAGGAAGAAGAGATGTAATTAGAATTAAACCTGATGCTGAGACTGAGAAATTACACTTTAGATTGCATTAAACTTTTCTCATATTTTTCTGAGAAATCTACATGCACAGACAGAAAGACACACATATAAACAAAGTGAGCAGTAGGAATTTTTTTCTTCCCTTAAAATGGATCTCCTATATATTTTGCATTTGCAAAGGATAATAGTTTTTTTTGGGGGGGGTTGTTTTTGGTTTTTGTTTTTTTTTTTTAGTTTTCACACAAGCAAGAAAGCTAAAACTCATAAAGCTGGATTAAAAATGCCCACCACATTTGTTGTCTTCTGTGGTTACCCTCAAATCTTAACAAACATCATGGAAACTTGCTAGGGCTTAGAGCAGTCCTGATAACTTTAGATGAGTTTAGCTTTGTCTTCTTATACAAGATTTCAACTTCAAGCTTTACCTTTCTGCTTCCAAGTTCAGCACTGATATTGACTTTCTTTTGAGTACTTCGAGATGCTGTTGTCACAGATCCCTTGAGACTGCCCCTTCACTCTTCAGGTCATCATCAAAACAATTTTAAAGCAAAAAATTTTTTTTTTTTTTCCCTTTCCCCAGTCCTCAGAAAAAGACAAGCAATGGTGACCTTGCACTAAATGTAACCTTGAGTAGAAGTTTACTAGGAAAGACTCATAGAAAGCTTTTGTTTATTATTGGAGGTAGCTATTGACATATTTTTTTCATCAGTGAGATCCATCAAATCATACTTAAAACTGTGTCTAAAGGGGGAAGGAAGCATTTAAGAGGCTACAGAGCTGAGACTTTTGAGAAGAAAAATGCAGTCTTCCATGACAGTACTTGGAGAAAGACAACATTCTGAAAATCTTCAGATAATTCCTGCCAGTGAATTTAACCTGACACACTGCAGAAATGAATCAAATTATTCTACAGAAGAGTGGAAAGTAGTAAATAAAGATTTGAGATGCATGCAAATGTCCTGCTTTTGGAAGATGGTATTTAGTATTGCAGAGACAGAAATCTGCCTGTAATGAAGCACATCGCCAAATGAACTGCAAGTCAAATTAGCAACCAATCTTAAGCAGCTTTTAAAAAACAGCCTTTCCTTAGGAAATGCACCACCAGGTTGTCTGATTAAGAGCAAGACAACACTTCTCCTTTCTCTAACACAACGTGCAAGTGTTTACTCAAGTCATTTAAATACCACACCTTCTGCAGTGGCAGGACTGACTTGCTTGAAGCCACTTACTGCAGGAGACACTGCAAGCACAGTTTTGGCAGGGTCATATATATATATATATAATACTAAATGGGATTCCCTTCATATTTTGGCCATCTGCAACATCCTGTGATACTGCAATTACTTGTGTGTCAAGTTTGAGTTTATAAAGCTGTTGCCAGAATACCTTTAGGCACTTATTCTTGTAGGGGGAGAAACGCATTAGTTTCCCCTTTACTGTGGCATCCATGCCAGAAAGGCCTCATTTATCTTCTCTAAAGTGAACTTTAAACGCAGAAACCAAGGCAAAATGACAGAGCCTGGAAAGACAAACTGAAAAGCCAATACAAGAGACTTGGGTCAATTGGGATTCTTTTCCATTTTTGACACTAAATCCCAGTATTCCAGCTCACTATTTTGGGGCGCTTGTACTGGCAACTCCTTTACAGCAGTTTCCAAGAGCAAGCACAGTTGACAAAACTCAACCCATAAATGGTCTTTGAGATATCAGCAGAAGAAAATGTATCTATCAGGAAAACAGACAAGTGTCCTCCTCTCTTTTTGTGTGTAAAAAAAGAGGCTTGAATGACCCACAGGAGCTATACAGACACTCCATGTGTTAACCATAAAACTGCAGTTTATTAACCATAATACGCTTACAGGAACATTGTGTACTAACAAGTGCTATTTCCATTGTCAATGCAAGGACACTGCATGAGAACAACAATGAGGAAAGAATATGATATATCATTATTTGGGGGAAAAAATTAAGGACGTTCAGTTTCATTCTCCTCTGCTAAATCGTTTCAAACCTAGTGATTGAATAAAATCTTTGCCTGGAGCAGTGACAGGAAAAAAAAACCCTCATGAATTTTCTGAGAAAAGGGAGAGCTAGATTAGGAGCAGAAGATATAAAATTAGTAAATGTTGTAGACATTTTGAAGCAGTAAGCAGTATCAGCAGGTAGACTTAGAATTAGAAAAACAATATTTGAGCAAATGATAAAGAAAAAAAAAGAAGTAACAACAATTTCACATATTAGAGGTAAGAAAAAAACTGACTATACTTCAAAATAGCTTCACACACAGTGCTAAGAGAAATTAATCAAGGAAAATTGGGGATGGGAAGAGAAGAAGAGAAGAAAATTGCAAATCTTAATAATAGAACCCATAGAGAGGGATGAAATTCAAGGTGCAACACTCAGGACTTCATGCTTACTGAAATGTCTGCGAACTAATGCATCACCTTCCTCTTAAACTTGGCTGGTGCTAGGTGCTTGACAGTGAGTCACAAGAAATCCTACAGTAAACAGCTGCAGAATAGCTTGATTTGTTTTCCTCTGCTCCATAAATTTGGTGGCTGGTTTATTCTCTGAACATGAGTTTATAGTCCTGAGCCATTCTCACTGATTTAACTAGAAGATCAAATATCACATTCCTAATAAAAAAATAATAATAATCTTAGCCCAGTCTAATCGGAGTATGAATGTTCTCTCCATCCACATAAATGCTTCATCATTTTTGATACCTAGTAAATTCTCGGCATCAGTGATATTTTGTGACAGAGGGTTTAATGGATTAAAAAGTCCTGAAAGGAAACACTGATTTTCAAAACATATGATTTAACTTTGAGCTATATTTACTGAATGGTAGTTGTCAAGCATATGCTTTGCCTCGTCAGTCAGTATGATTAGTTGTCCAATGCTTCAGTGCTTTAGTGCATCTCTAATAGGTTATTACGTAGCAAAAAAAAGAAAGAAAGAAAATGTTCAATGGTTTGGAAGAAATCATTATCTAGTTTGTTCTAAACCTTTGACACTACGCAGTCTGCATCTTCTGAATTTTGGTTGTTCACTTCCTGAAGCCTTATGTCAATATCTATTTCGATGAGGATTTACTATTTTCAAAATATTCACAGCTTCTTTTCAAATTGAAATCAATAACTAACATTGAAGAAGAGAGAGAAAAACAGCATTACACAATCTACCCTACATTTCCCTTCAGAATAGAAACCCATTTTATGCTGGATGTTGTCACCTAGGAAGATCTTAAACACCTGCTTTCAAATTTATCGGCAACCTCTTAGTTGCCAAGTACTCTGGATGACCAGTAAGGGATGTATCTTTTTTTTTTTTTTTTTTCTTTTGCCAGAATATGGCTAGTCTGGGAGCACTGCAGAATGACACAGATGGCTTGAGGACTGCAGCCTTGAAAAACCCTGTAAAAGGATGCACTTTTTATCTCTCTCAAGAAGCAAATTGTCTGCTTAATAAGTAACAAATAGATAATATATCTTATCACTGGTGTGCTTTTCAGTTGCTTTAATAACACAGAGGAAAATAATGTATTATTTTACTGCTTGCAGGGGTTTTGTTTTGTTCTGTTTTCTGTACAAACATTCAGTGCAGGTAGGAATGCATATTATATTTCTCCAGACAGAAACTGCTTCAAGAAATGGTAAGTCTCAGACTGCCACATAATGCAATTTGTAACTCTAATGGTTTTTTTAACTTATGTAAATCTTCTAGATTGGATCCTCAGGATTTGTCATGGGTAACATTTGGTTAATTTGTTCATCGTTTGCTATGTCCTGTACTGTGTCTTCTGCAAGGGTGCAGCTGGACAGAAGGGAGGACGCCTTGCCCTGGCAGCTGTGCTTTGAATCTTGTTGATCCCCCTGGGCGGAATGCAAGAGTTTGCCTATCGTGAAAAACAACAGAGCGTGTCAAGAGCAAACAACTTCCCAGGGACAGAGACAGGCAGAAGAGAGAGAGGTGCCAAGCAAACACAGAGGAGGGGGCTACTGCCAGGGAGGAAACCTAGACCCAGCCCTCCAGAAAGGATGGGAAGAAAGACTCGTCCTCAGGACGCACAGGCAACTGTGCAGAGTTTACCGCACGTGGGAAGTCCTTGGGAGTTGTTAAGGGCAACCCTAAAGAGAAAGAAGCTGTCTGACAATGAACTGATGTACAAACTCTTCTCTTTGCTTTAGTCATTGCCCTGAGTGCTGGTTTAATTAGTACTTCATTGGTCTAGTTCATATTCACACAAAACCTAGCTTCTGAGATTCAAAGTTAGTTTTCAACTTTTGTGTGATCTCTTCAAGGTAAAAACATAGACAAAATTACCCTCATCAACTCAGGACCCCTATAGGCCTTGACTATTTTTAGTTAACTCTTTAGCCCTTTGCCAAAGGCAGTTTTGGCAGTAAAAGTATACGTGTATGGTAACCAGACACACAGAGAATCACCTTTCCTAGCCACTAATGGTCTAAGGCAAAGCTGATTTTTCACCGAGACAGAACATCCCGATTTCATCAGTTTAGAACAATCGAAATATAGAAGATAAAGAAAGAACCCCCCCAAAGGGCAAACAATGTTAAATATCATCCCTATGAGAACTATAGCACTGGATTATCAATTAGCCAAGATACTTTCAGGACAGGAGGCTGGTAAAGTAGCAGGATAGCAGCTGGTGAAGCGAGCTTTGCCAAGAGCACACACAAGACCTTGCAACAATCTTCCAGACACACTGTGGACGGAACAGCAGTCTTATTGGGCTTATGACTATTCTCAATGTTTTGTTAAAAATAGGTGTTCTATGGCTTTTCCCTTCCCATTGAGACGGAAGACCACACTGAAGTCCTGGGTACCTTGTTAAGATCTTTGCTAGAGTATTTGATGAAGGTAGATGACATATACTCAATGAGTGGACACATTTTATATCCTCCCATCACCCCTCAGCTGTCAGACTAGAGCACATGTGTTGGGAGAAGAGGGGGGGTGCTCACAAATGCGAAGAGTCATAACGACCTATTTCAAATCGCTGACTGACGGACCATATCTGACATTGAAACGTAGGGTGGGCTTCCTACCTGTGACAGCTGATCTGTCACTTTTGTCACAGAAAGCATCAAGGAAACACAGAACTGGACCATGGTAGACACTGAGAATTGATGACGACAGAGTTGTTGATGGAGAAGAAAGAATGAAGAACAGCAGACAGATTTCTGGCACCTTTGGAAGTTATGTGCTATGAGCTTCGCTGAATTAGCCTTCCAATTCCAAATTTTCAGGACACTGTGAGTTTACAAAAATGATTTGATAAGATATGCATTGTACCTGAGCAGAAAAAGAGGCAATACTAGTAGAATGGGAAAAAAATCTTTTAGTGGTTAATCATATTGCTCAGCAAGTCTTCCTTCCTGCCTTCCTAAACAGACGCCTCTGATGATATCCTTAAAAATAAAAATAAAATAAGGCTGTGCTCCATCAGTTTCTGAACCTTGGAAGAATAATTGCCATTCCCCAAATTCTAAAGGGTACAGCCAAAGAAAAAGTTGCTTCAATACACTAAAAGTCTAAGAAGCCCAAATACTCCTGCCATTTCATTATCTTCATGGGAAATATTAGATTTAACATTTAGAAAGGTGGAATTTTGGAATCTCAACAGAGGTTAAAAATATTTCTTTTACTGTTACTTTGAGGAGTACAAAATGAATTAGAGAAGCTACAGAGCAAAACAGAGATGATTCTAGGACGAATTTGTGTATGTTTCCTTTTTTCAATAATAGACCCACTGTGAGGCCACAGACATTGGAGAAGACTTGTAACATATGTGACAATATAAGTAACACAATGATAAGTAAGTATGAGTTTTGGATAATACCTTTCATAAGACGAGAAACCATAAGCTTGACTTCATTGCACTTTGTATTTCGACTAAGCAAACAAACATGTTGTTAAGGGTTGTAGTTTAGGTGTTCTCTTATGACTACAACCTTTTATCCAAACATTATACAAAAACCCCCAAGTTGTCCTTGAATATCCTTAGGTTTTGAAGCAGAGCTGCCTCATGAGGAGTAGTGCCAGAGGGCATGTGCAGTGAACACCTCTGCTGAAACGGATGACACTGTAGGAGGCATCATACTTATGATGAACTCTGTCAGGAGATACAAGTGAGCCACCAAAGGCAGATGTCGATGCAGCCGTTTTCTGCCAACATGAAAAGAAGCTGGAGAAAGAGGTTAGAAAGGTGACAACATGGTCAGAATGCTGAAGGACTAACATTTCTGGGGAAACATCCAGCACAGAAAGGAAACAAGAAAGGAGTTCCCTTTAGGGACCACAAGACCTTGGGCTAATCAGATAGAGCTCCTTCAAGAGCTGTCTGAGAGAAATAATTATAGACCCCACTAGGAATAGTAGTAGTTGCCACTTATGTCAGTCTTGAGATCACACTCAACTTCTGTGACTCCCCCCTTCCCTCTCTCAGATCAGGAATCACTGCAATAAAGATCCTCCAGAAAAGCATCTTTTCAAGATGGTTTCCCTCATCCAAAATGGAAAACGACAGAAATTTTCCGCCCTTTGAAATTCAGGTAGGAGTTGTTTCCCCCTTGAATTTCAGCAATGTAAGAAATCTGGCAAAGGGGTAGAAATTAGTCTTCAAGTGTGTCAGTTGACCATGGTAAGCCGAGAAGACCTACAGAGAGCATGAACTTTCAAGAAAGTATTAACTCCTGTAATGTGATGTAGGTAGGGGATACAGTTTCACTCAACCCGTGCTGCACAAAGACCTGACCTTTTTATCTTTGGTGTAGAGGATTTAGCTCTCAATGGAGGTAAGCTTAACTGAGGTCTTTTATTAATTCAAAACTCGTTCCTTGACATGGCTTCTTCCTAGAGAAGAAGAAAAAAAAAAAGTTCAGCAGGGAAAAGTGAAGTACAAAGTTAAAGGCTGGTAGCTGAAGGCACTAAAAAAACAAGGTTTTGTGGCTGTGGATGTCAGAGATGCTCTCAGCAGCTGAAAGGAAAGGTCAAGAACTGATCACTGATAATTTTTAGTGGCCTTTGGCCACGTCCTAAGGTATGATCTCTGCTTACTTTAAGACAGTAGGATAGAGCTTGCCAAGGAAAACAGAAATGCAGAGATTCACAGTAAAGTAGAGCTGGCAGCATGTGTCCCTAGAAACAAACATTTTAATGAACGCTTCAATACCATTCCTATACTCAAAACACTATAAAAGGCACAGCTAACTGTGTGCCACAAATGTGACAATAAAATGCAGCCAAATAGAAACAGAGTCCAATATCAGTTCTGTAAACAGTAAAACAAATAGAATATTTTTAGTCCTTTTTCTGAACCGTAATACAGACTGGAGATTCAGTTGATAAAAAGCACTAATTATCCTGACTCAAGGAATCTAAGGATGCCTCGGGAAATGCACATTACAAAAAAGACGGTTTGCCTGTACGCATCCTGGCAAGGTCTCAGGTTTTTGCCTGACTTGACTGAAGGAACCGGCATAATTAGAACCCCTGAATAAAGTTAGGTAGTGTCAGGAGTAATATCTCATTCTTCAAACAGATAAAGAACTAGATTGTGCCTTAAGGATAAAGCTACAAGCAAATGAAGACACTGAGAAATATGATTGTAGGGCAACCGGAAATTATTTAAACTCCAGGAAGCAAATCCTGTGATTTCAGCTATCTTGGATTCAAAAAGGATTTATAAATAAAGTAGAGACGCTTGCCTGCTGCAGGCTCCTAGGGTATCAGAATGCAAGAGCACTGCCACTCCAGCGCAGAAAGGACATAACCATTGTGCAGAGGCACAAAACCTTCAGTTCCTTTCAGGCACATTTAGCTATTATCCATACTGAAGTACCAACCTTTCTCACCTTCGTGCTTCCTTGCAAAGCACGGCAGGAGGCCAGTGAAAGGATGCCTTTAACGATACGAGAGTCTATTGCAAAACTCAAAGACTTTAGCGATTACACCAGTCGTAACTAGTTCCACACAAAACGCGTCCCAGAAGAGCGTGAAAAGTGGGGACAATAAAGGAGGAAGGCAACACAAACAGTGCTCAGGAAATGCCACAGTAAAAAGATGGGAGTTTGAAGGGATAAAAATCTCCCCTCAGAGCAACAGATGGCTGCTTCCCCTCAGCACAGTATTCGGAGTGCAGTATACAGCCATACTACATTTCATAACCCCACAAATTACCGCAATGAATCACATTGAGCTTTATATCTATGCCCGTACTCACGTTTTCTATCAATCAGCTCTGGTTTACATCCCTGTTTTGTGCCAAATACAACACCCTAGAAACAACGTCACCTGCTTCTCCTGGTGCTATGCAGAGAGACTATGAGGCCTCTCTCATTTACAGCATAGAGAAGTGTCCCACTAACTGGAATTGGAGTGAGAGGTGCAGGTCACACCCAGGTTTTCCTTTCTCCATCCCTTCTCCGAATAAAATTTGCATCACTCTTTGAAACATCTGTTACAATGGACACTGGAGCGGACTGTTAAGGTGTCCGATACCCACAGGGGCACCTTCTTCCTCATCCATCGCTAACAGGGTTGGCTGTGCCCCAAGAAAGCAGGATGCTGCATTTTGCAGCTGGAGTTCCCAGGGAAGGGATCAGATCTGCAGTGAACAGCTCTCCTTGAATCAGAAAATGCCCCTTTACACGTACCAGCAGGAAGATTATCTCACAATGCTCTTTTCTGAAGTATTTACGGTTGTCAACCTGCTCTGTAATACCTGAGTGATGTCCTGGCTTTTGTTCTGTAACTGTTACGAGGTGCTATTCATCACTAAAGGTTAGTAGCTGGAGTTTAAAATCACCTATAAGAAAACAAAAAACATGCAAACAATCCACCTCACATTTCTAAAAAAGAGGCAGTCTCTGATTTTGGTTCTTGCTCTCTAAAGGAGGTTAGTCACAGTCAGACTTGTTCACAACACAAGCCAAAACTTTCTACAGAAGTGAGTGAGTCAACCTTACTCTCGTAATCACCTTTCTCAGCAATGGACTAATTCCGATCGGTATAAATCTGGAGCACTTATGATGCTAACCCTCACTGCTGGCATTTTCTGAGAAGGTTCAATGCCACAGCATAGTCTTTGTCTTCCTAATAGTACCCGCAGTGTTACGCTGCATGATATTCAAGTCAAGCACTTGACACAAAGCTCCTCCAGAGGTGCCGT
The DNA here is from genome assembly GCF_929443795.1 of Astur gentilis. NCBI lineage: Eukaryota > Metazoa > Chordata > Aves > Accipitriformes > Accipitridae > Astur > Astur gentilis. The sequence goes on along the minus strand of NC_064894.1, from coordinate 7,473,375 downwards.
GCGTGGGATGCCATACTAATTCCAGACATAGTCAAGAGACACAGATATTTTCTCCTCTGCTGCCCTGTCAGTGTGATCTAAATGAACCAAAGACTGTGGGGAAGAAGGGTAATGAAAAAATGGTACCAGGGAGTCTGTGGGTTCTAGTGACAGTACTGCGATGCTTAATTACACTTACTGATAATTTCCAGAGGCTGCAGGCTCTGAAAACACACACACAAGCATATGCACACACATGCCCAGAAGAAAATCTTGCAAGTTTAATGATTATTAAAGGAGGCTTGCTATGGGGTTTATTCACAAGGTCTCGTCTCTGCATCTGAAGACACTGCTAAAAAGTGGAGTTGCCACGAAGGAAGCACTAACTCCTCCATGCTCATGGTGATCACCTAGGTCTTGAGAAGAAATCTATCTGCGCTGCTTCCAGCTGCTTGCCCTTGACCCCAACATTGGCCCACCCCATTGCATCCCCCTCCTGCCCTGTCTTCCCTACTTCTCCCAAAAACTAAACACAGGGCTGGGCAAAACCCATGAGTCACCAGTTCTCAAAGGGCCACCACCCGTGCTTCCTCCTCAACCGCCTTCTCAGTTGTCCAGTGCCTAACATGGACGCAGAGACCCATATTCAGCCTTTTTTCCAAACAGAACAGCTTCTTCTCATCCTGCCTGTAGGTAGGGCACTGTCTCTCAGTGTTAGCGTACTCACAGCTGAGCAGCGGTACCTCTTCAAGGCAGCACAACTTTCGGACATGGTACAGGTGTCTTATTAACTGAGGTTCTCTGTAAAGACTCCCAAAGTTTGCTGCTGGGCCAGCACGTCATTTAATAGTATACAGAGGTGTAATCTCACATACCCACAGGCTGACTGGCTTCTGCTACTGAGTTTGGGATTGAGCAGGGACGGGGACATCACAGAACAAGTGACTACTCCCCGTCCCTGCTTTCCTTTGATGCCCACTGACCCCCCCCAACACACCACGGCATTCCCAGTGTCTATCCGTTGTTCTCTTTCTCTCCAACGCTGCTTCAAAACAGAGCCATTCGACAAGAAAAAGCAACTGGCTGGTCAATAAGTAAACACTTTAGCCCATCTCACCCATTTTCCTTCCCATTTCAAACAAAAAGCCTCAAGAAGCTATTCTAGGCTTTAAAATAATTTATAAATATAAAGGAAAAGTTTGCCTGCTGCAGGCTCCTGGTGGATCAGCACACAAGATCCACATGTAAACTCAGGAGTGGATTAAACTACCTCTCAAACCGGATTCTGCCCTTGGGCTGTCATTTGACCACCACAAGTATCTCGTTTACACGACTCTGTTGGATGGCTTTTCCGTGTTCTCAGATCTTCTGTCTTCTCAGTTTCACACAAGAGGCGTTCAAGAACCTACCCCTGAATTTGCCTTAAAAGCTATATTTATTAAGGTTTTTTCTCTAGTCATGCTTACAATTCTCAGCTGACATCTGTATCTTAATGTGATAGGTGATGTGCAGAAAAAGAGTAGGAGACACATCTGAAAATCTAAATAAACAGAACAGAAGGGAAATGCCAAAACTCTGATGTACTACTGACACTTCTACGGCTGGAGAACTAAGACGGCGAGATAGGGAGAGAGTGGCTGCAGGGGACGACTGTGGGATAAAACTAGCAATAACCCTCACCCATCTACTTTCAACCTGGCACCTGCATACCACGTCCCCAGTTATCAAGGCTCAGAAAGAAAGCCTAAGGCCACGGTTCTCAAGCCTGTTCATGTAAATGAAACTGATTTTGAGTCAACCTCTGCATTGTAAAAGCACTAGCCACAGTTCTCCCAATTCAGTTTCCAGCATCGGCTGTCCACGTCCCTTGTGACTCTCAACAGAAACCTGTATCAGGTTCATTTTTGGCAATTCTGAAGATCAGTAAGCCAATTTATTTAAGACCTTAAATATTGACTCAGAGCTGAGTAAATGCTGAGTCCATCAGTAAAGCAATGACAATTCTTGTACTGAAATGAAGGCATTTTTTAACAGCTTGTCATTCAGATTTTAACAGGGAGAGACATCTTAGCCATTTACTCCAATATTGCTTCTTCCGATAATACTGAAAATATATTCCTACTAATCAAAGCAACAGATCACATCATGGTCAGAGCGTGGGTACTAACAAAAACAACTAGAAATTTCAGTCCTGGATAAGAACCGTGACTTCACTTGTGATTAATGTAATCAAGTTACAATTATCTTCAAGAAGCATGAAGAACATCAGATCTTGCATTTTTGTCAAAATCCTGAATGTGTCCAACCAGTATTTTTCTCCCATAGCCACACAGGCTTCTTTAAATGTGAAAAAAAGGAATGAGATGTTTGTTTTAATCAAAGCCCCACAAGTGGCGTTAGAAACCATGAGTTCTCCAGAAGAGACTATGGCTGACTCGAATTCGATTTATAGTACAGATAATGTTGCTTCATCCCATATTCCTGCTGCTTCAGGGATTTTCATCCATGGCAATGCAATGACTGGTGCTTTCTGGGGACTGCATCATTAAGTTGATATTTCTGCAGCTGTTCTAAGACAGTGACTCTCATAACTGAGTTTCACAAAAATAACAAAGTGTTGCTAACCTGCTCCTGAATACTCATACAATATCACACAAATACTGTCATTCCATTTAAAAGGAGGCACTCCTTGAAGCTTGCTAAAAAGTTGTGCCCTTGTTTCAGGTGAAAAAATGTACAAACCACAAAGAATTTAGACTGTATATATATGTTTCATATATAAAATATCTATTGCTTCAGGATTTAAATGATAAATACATATATAAAAATATATGCATGTATATATATAATTTAAATTTAAAATATACATATAATTTATATAAAACATATACATAGTTTACATTTTATACACATATATAAAAATATATATAAAATTTAAATCCTGAAGCAATGGGTATTTCTTTTGCTTTTCACTTTCAAATGCTGTTTCGTTAGTACATTTGATTAAAATTAATCTTAAGAGCCCATTCCTACAAACACAAAAAGCTGCCATTTCAGCTAAAATCCTGATAATATTTCATAATAAAATGGAAACTAAAACCAGAATTCATACTCCCCCCAACCTCATGTTGGTTACAAGATTCAAGAAAAGATTTATTTTGCCTTGCTGAGCATTCAGTTTTTCTTAGGATACACTCTCACAATCCACCTGATAACTTAGCTGATGAGTTCTAACTTAATAAGCCAAAGTGACTTCATTGCTTGCAAGCAAGCATATACCACAGCATATTTATAAAGCAGGATGTTCAGCGATATGGTCAAGTTAGAAGCTCTGTTTTGAATCTGATCTAATCTGAGTTATCTTCCTTGAATCTGGTTCTGCAAAATTGCACAGGCTTTCCAAAAGTCCTACATAGTGCTGTGATAGAAAGCAAAAAAAGTAGATTAACTCACCTCTTTTGATACCCACAAGAACTGACTAAACTCTGATTTTGGGGCAATATACAACCTCAAACAATAATCACCCTCAGCTACACAACATGTTTTATCACTGCTCACACATCTTAACCTTTGCATTTTCCATGCCCACATTACATCAGTGGGTTGTCATCATCCTCTGACTAGTACACCCAGTGCTGCTGCTTTGTCATTTTCAATTAATAACACCTTGTGCTATAAAACAGATGTTCCTTCTTCATAAGCATGTAAGCTTACAATTAATGCTATTACATTTCAGCCCACTTTCTTTGCTTCATTCTTCAAAGTCATTTGATGTTTCTTACATAAAACACCAGGCTTCTCAGAAAAGACAATATTTCCCAATTACGTATGATCAGCAAATGTAATTAACTGTTTTCTGTGTAAAAGTCATGGAAGGAAGGAAGGAAGGAAGGAAGGAAGGAAGAAGGAAGGAAGGAAGGAATGGAGGGAGGAAGGAAAACCCAAGAAAAAGTATTACGTTATCTTTCCTTCTTTTTTTTTTTAATGACTGGAGTGCATGGGATAGGATGAGTCGAAAGGAGGAGGAATAAAAAGGTCTTTTGACATATTGTTAAGTTGCTTATGTTCATATTAAAACAAAAAAACCCCTCACACTAATTGCTGTAGGGTGTTCTGAGCTTACAGCAGATCTTTATAAAAAGTGGACACAAACATACTGTAGAATAATACATCTACCATATTCTGTCTCTGTTCAAAAATACACATAACTGTAAAACAAAAGGCCACAGTAGTCACAACAAACAGCTTGTGTGTTTCTTTAAAAAAGTCATGGCTCCCAGAAACAAAAAGAAACCAAGAAAAATGGGAAAAAAAATGTTTTGGACAGGGCAAAAATTAGAAACTAAAAAAAAAAAAAAGAGACAGTGAAGAGGGAAAATAAGGTGTTCTTCCACAATGAGAAAAAAAAACCAGGATCGAATGCAAATGAAACTAATTTTTCAGTGGGAATGTTGAATATAACTATGCGAAAATACTTTGTGCAAACTGTGCTGACTTTCAGTATAAGAGACGAGTTTTAAATATTAAATTTGCTGAAAGGTATTTTCTCAGCCAAGGGAAAGGCCACAATTTACAACTTCCCTAGAAATCAGTAAGAGACTCATGTAACCTTCCATCCATACTAAACCATCGTCAGAGCACTGGCATAAATTCCTATCCAATCAGCAATGGCTATAAACCAAAATTGCTAATATATGGATATAAACACTAAAATGTCAATAAAATGCAGATTTAACAAGGCTAATATTTAACATTTCACCATTTTGCAATGACTCATTCACAATTTTGCTTGAAGAGAAAGTTCTGTACACATCTTCATATGGGAAAAATTGCAATAGAGAAAAAAAGTATTAGAAAACAGTTTTTGCAGAACTTCCAGGGTTTGTTTTTTTGCTATATTGAACAGTTGCTTTCGGTCATAAAAGGCAGACTATCTCAATTTTCCTACACATCATTCTTGTTCTGTTGGCGTAATGTATTTATGTTGAAAGATTAAAAAAAAAGCTCAGTCACACATGCTCATTATCTGGTACTTCAAACCTGAGATGATCCCCAAAAAACTTTAATTACAAAACAGTCAAACTTCCTTTGAAAGAGTTGCTTCAGAATTTTCACCTTCACAGGTCAGCCTGAACTTCTCCTTGAAGTAAGTTGTTTTCCTAGAAATTCCTTAATTTGTGTTTTTACCAATTCATGGATGAAAACCAGAAACAGCTGGGTGCTGTATTTAGCTTCAGAATAAGGCGCAGAATTTCTTTGCACCTGTTTATAGTTTCCTCCATCCCCACCAGGACAGAGAACCCTTCTGCGGATCTGTGCATTTCCTACCTGTTTCTCACAGCGCCGGTTATAACATGCACTTCATTTCTGCAAGTAATTTTGTATTGCTGAAACTGGAACCACCACTCTCCAGGCTTTTTACATCTCTGGGTAGCTAGCCAAGAGTTTATAAACCTTGGCGGGCCACTGTGCTTTTATAACCTCTGGATTAGACTACTCGAACAGATGCAACTTAACACACTGACACCTCCCAGAAGCCACAGCCACTGTTTGGTGGTGTGCTTGTTCGAGTGACTTCTGTCATGTGAAGCTGTGTTGTGACAGAGCAGAACTTTAATCTGCGTTTAAATGCGGTTTGAAGTACGTTGGCTCTCCTTTAGAAAATCTCACGTGATTAGTTATGTCAAAAAATTGCTCTCTGTGGGCTCCAACGTGGCAGCGGAGATCAGCTGCAGCACTTTCATGCATGGTCTACAACTCATCACCTAGCCTGTGGTCAGCAGGGATAACCAAAGACTAAATCCCTTTGAAATTAAAGTGAGTTAGGCGTGTAAAGGGAAGCAGCCCGCAGAAGCTGAAGGTAAGCCATTTCAGAGAAGTGTATTACATGTGTCCTGCTACACGTTCCAAGAACACAAGCTTGTGGGTTTATAGTGGATAGGGCACAAGCCACCAGCTGGTAAAATCCCTGTGCTCAGTTAATCACAACACTCATTGTTTACAGTCCTTGTGGGCGATAAGAGGAAGTTTCTAACTGGGACGGGCGCAGTGATGGGGTTGCTCTGAAAATTACTAAAATGTAGGTCATGCTCCAACAGGCTGTCAACACTGTTCACTACGAACACATGCAAAGTATCTCTGTAATAGAAGCACTAGAAAGATTTCTCTAAGATTCTCTAAGATTTCCCCAAGACCAAAACAATATCGTTTTATTCTTCAAATAAAGGGAGATAACAATTCTGAAAATGTAGCCAGCTTCCCATTATGTGCAGGTGATGTTTATGGCACGTGGATAAACTATGTAGATGTCTAAGTCAGGTGAGTCCAGGTCAGCAAGACATATTGACTTAAACTCATTTAGCTTAAAATCAATGCCCAGTGAATGTGATTATTCTGCTTCCACATCTCTCTTAGGTCGAGAGAGAATGTTGCCCATGAGAGGCTAAATCCAAGCTGAAAGAACAGCCTTACTTCAGTTTTTCCTTCAGCTGGACTATTTGAGATACTCATTTTCCTGGGTGATGAAAGTTAAGCGTAGGAAACCTATTAATTTCCAGTAGAATACAACGGGGTTTTCCAATAACACTTTACTCCTGTCCACAGTAGAGCCACGCTATTCCTTAAAAGTTATTTTTAAAATAGTGCAACACAGCTACCCTACGGCTTTACAAATTAATTCAGAAGCTCTTACAAAGCAGCAGTGCATTAAACCATGCTGGAGTTGGCTCTGAGTAAGAAAAAAAGCTATCAGGCTGTGGTCATAGTACCCTTCCTTTATTTTAAATCCTGTTTACAGTCTAAGTCACTTGGAACAATGGATAAAATCAGAGAAGACTGAATGAGGAATGTGTTTTTTCATCAGCTACTCTTTTTTATCTCAAAAAACTGCTTAAATGCTACTCAGGGAGCATGTGCCATTAGCCTTAGGAGAGTTACAGGTTTTGTGGTCTAGTTGTGCACTTTTCAAAATAATTTCTGTAATTTATCCAGCATGACATGCTTTTTTAAATCGGTAGCTGATCAGAGGTTGTTTTATGAAGTAATTAGACAATGTGTTCAACATTTGGAACCAGATTTGGATGAGCATTTTTAAAAATTTCTTTAAGGCATGCCACAAGCAGAATACAATTGAAGTTGTTGCTGCTTCAGGTGAAAGACGTGGGTATTTGATACGACTCTGGAATTGACCATCCTCTCACTTAACTCCAGATGCATTTACAGTTTTAAAGTACTAAAGAACAGCAATAGTTTTGCCCCACAGCTAGCAATTGTTATGTTTCATTACAGCCGTACATGTCCTCCCCTTTGTCAATATCGGTGGATTTACAGAGAATTAAGTGTTGACAGGAAGAATTTCTCTATACCAGGTTTTAGTTGTGTAAGCTTCCATGAATCCACTGACAATGAGCAACATAGTCAATACGAAAAGTTGTCAGATCAGGTGCTAAGATTTATGCAAAATTTGTTCTTTGAGTTGGCATATTTCTTCATAGTTTTTCTGAGTGTATTGTGTTTTATTATCTGGTTGTGAATGGTTGTTAAGATTAGCAAAACTGCTGAGTGACACTTAATTTCAAGGCCATAAAATGTTAGTGGTCCCTACTGTATGTAGCTCTGGCAACTCTAATTCATAAAAAGAAGTTTAACTTCTCTTCCAGAAATAAAACGCAGCAGTGACGATCCTATTGTTTTATGTCTCTGGATTGCCAGGTTAAGCTTAGATACTTTACAGCATTTATCAAATGGCAGGCTTCTGAGAAATACAGCTGACAGTTAAGTGAGTTTGAAAATTAGATGAGTGAAAATTCCAGAGTCACTGTCAATATACTGTTTACAATCAAATGACTGAAAGTTGTTTGTTGTGTTAATATAAGAAAACTCATATCAGGGCCGGGGGGGTCGGTAGACCATAAAAAGTAAATATTTTATGCTAATTAGAGGATGAAGAGTTCATCTCTCCACCTCTTGAGACCTTGTACTGCAGGCAGCCTGGATCTTGCCCTAGCACAAGGTCAGCAGAGCCAGATGAGCAGGTTGGGAAGAGCCTGGACTCAGAGTCCGTGCTTCTGCATCACAGTGATTTCACCCGTATGAAGCTGTTTATAAGTGTCCAGATTCCACCTCTGCTAAGAACCCAGTCTAAATATAACGAAGGATTGCGAATGGTGTATTTATAAGCTCACAGGCACACAGGTATCTTCAATACTGGCATTAGTGCGCAGGTATGTAAGGCAGGGTAGCAACATTTCACAGAATCACAGAATGGTTTGGGTTGGAAGGGACCTTAAAGATCATCTAGTCCAACCCATTTGTGACAAGTACAGCTGGCATTCTCTGACACTCGCCTGTCCAAGCCTGCTTCCGATTCCTTATCATTTTTCCAAACTTGAGCCAACTATATCAGTTGTCTGGTCCGAGCAGGATTCAATAAAGAAGGTTTAGACTTCTCAGAGCTCAAGGAAAAAAAAAATCTTACACATCATACAAAAGATTAGGTTTTGAGTTGAGAAATAATAGTTTACCCTTCTGAAAAAAAAAGGGCCAGTTAGTGCTCGAGCACTAAAACGGTGCTCTTAGCATGAGTTTTGCTTCATCTTCTCCATCATAAACCTAGTGCTTCAGAGACCTTAATTATTTGGATTTGACAGCATCCCCAATTACCTGGTCTTACCTTTGCTTTACCTCCTAGGAACTAAGGCCCAAAGAAGTAAAAGTCAAAACTGTCAAAAGCATTCACTGATGTGGGGCACCTAATTTAACAGCATTAGGCTATCATCCTCCTGAACACTTAGCATTTCATAGGACCTTGTATGTTCAAAGCACAACTTTAAGTGATTCCAGCCACAGCTGTGTGCTCAAGGCTTCCACAGATCTGCTCCTGGATATCTCATGCTGAGCACACAGAAATAGAAAACTAAGTCACAGTTAGTGGCCAACTGTGAAAGAGCTGAGTTTTTGCTCTCGGCTCTGTTTGAATTTGCTTTGCTTTTAAAAAGGACTAAACCAGAGCGTCATGCACTACACAAACCTGATTCTTTTTTAAAGCACAGTTAATCTTGTAGCCTAACTACCAGTGGAAGGACGGACTGAGGGAGGCCAAAAAGTATTAGTGAGGTTTGAATTTGCTTGTCTACTTGTTTCAGTGGGATAGGCGGCTCTGTGCAAAAGCAAAGGGCTGAAATATGTCAGCAGAGTTTTGGCAGTGAGGTAAAGGAAAAAGTACGGAAAGGAAAGAGTGTGGGGGAAGTTTGGGTGAGCTGTGAACGAGGGCATTCCTTTCCCTCTTTGACATCTCTGGTGAACCTTCCATCTCCCACCCCAGCTGATCTGATCCTTGACGATCCCCTGTCCCCACAGACTGACTTGCCTCCCTGAGTCCCCAGGCTACTTCTGCAGCAGAAAGTCCTGACCCCGTAGCAGGGGGCCAGGATAGACCCTCCCACGGGATGCGAAACAGGATTTGGGAAGAAATGGCAAATACCACCGGGGGAGCAATCTCCCCTCTCCCAGAAACACACGGCACTGCGTTCTGCTCCCTTAGCAGCAGTGGCAGCAAGCCTGGCTCTGTGTTAGGCTGTGCAGGCAAGAGGCTGAGCCTGGCTGCTCAGCGGCAAGTACTGCTCTGACAGCTGGTCCCAGCTTCCTTGGAGAAGAGACAGAAATTATACCGGCAACAAAGCTAAAGACCCTTCCTAGGGTCCCAAAGACCCTATAAAATGAAATGTCCTTTGGAAAGGCCTTTATATATTAAAAAAATTTATAAATTATAATTTAAAAACTTATAAAAATTTTATAAAAAGTATAAATTATAGCCTTTCCAAAGGACATTTCATTGCAGTTTTTCCACTGTAGGTAACCGCGTACTCTGCCTGTGCCCAGTGCTGACCTTGTCTCCAAATGCATATCCAGAAGGGAGGGCAGGTGGGCGGAAAAGTAGAAAAGATTTAGGTTGTGCAGAAAACATCCTTTCAGGCACTTCCTAATTCCCAGCTATTTGATTTTGCAGCTAAACATACTTTCTTAATGTCAATTATTTTGGATGCATAGACACCGAACTCATCTAGCAAATCTTAGAAATCTCAAAAAGCCTTGAAAAATTCCATATTCCAAAGCTTGAAAAAATTAAACTGGCAGTCAATCTGCTCTGCAGGATCTGTCTGTCCATCTCTGACCAAAATTCACCAGAATCTGTAATACCCTTCATCCTGGATTTAAACCAATAACACTTACATACTAAAGACTCTCATTAAAGTTAGCAGATGCCTTGATCATGTAAAGTGCGCAGGAAAGGAACATCACAGAAGGATTACTCTCTCCTTTCTTGCGTACTTGGTAGTGAATGTAACACCATGTGTCACAAAAACTCAAGAAACCTGATAGGTAATGTCCTCTGCCTGTAAAGAAACATGCAAGAAGACACTTTAGAAGCCTTGACTTTATTTACATCTGTTGATTCAGCTATGTTTTCACTTTTGTGCTTTGAGAAAAGCAGGACCGTCCAAAATGGGAACAGACTGTTAAGGGGATGGTACTGCATGAGTCCACGTTCCCAATTCCTGCGTCAGGTTTCCACTGTTACTGTACATCCGCAGTTATTATCTCTTTCTATAGAGTTATCTACTGTGTTGTGTATTGCTAATTTCATATGCAGCAGAGCTCGGTAGCTTTGTGGATAGCGTGCTCTGTCAGAAGACATTTGGGACCAGAAGATGCTATGGAGCTTAAGCTTGTTAAACTGCCTATGACGTGAATGAGAGCTGCTTGCAAAGATGAGAGACAGAGGGTGACCTCAATGAATACAAAATAAAACAACTTTAAAAGAAGGTTTGCCTGTAAGAAACTGCATCATTAACTGACTGTGTAACTTGAAATTGTCTATGGGGACATATGTATGCATATATGAAAAGAGAAGAATGCTTAACACATCTAGCCTTGAAACATCAGTAAAAGCTCAGGAAATGCTTGAACTTTATTTTTTTCTATTTATTCCCTTTGAGGAAATTCTAGATACTTTAAAAAAGTTGATTTTACAACAGAACAGAAACATTATGTATTATAAAACTTCTCCCCCCTTCCCCCCAGTCATTCACCCATGACAAATTGCAATAACAAATTTATGGGGAAAATGTTCTCAGTTCAACAACCAACATTCTTTTCACCGTTCCACTTTCAGTGCATGCTCCTACAGCCCAATTTGCATGTCTTCATATTGCCTGTGTTTTTTCTTTATCTGTTTTAGCTCCCCTCTTCTTTCCTCTGAATAATTTAGAGTTGGTTGCCTAAATATATAGGGTACGATCACACATCTCTTCATAAAGACTGAATAAAATGTCATTTTTAGATGCACAGTTCCACCAATTAGGAACAATCATTCATTTTTTTCCCATCAGGTTCCAGTATGCAATTGTTCCAGTACTTCTTTCACAGGTTGAACAAATTTATTTTACTAAGAATTGCAGTCACTTCATACCTCTCAATTCTTACTTTTATTCTCCTTCTGATTATCTGTATTTTGCTGTTGCTTACAAGCCCTTGAATCAGAGCCCCATCTCTCTCAGCACTACGGCAATGCTTAATACCCTGCTTTTTCTGACAAACTCAGAATATAATGCAGCAGGATTTTATAGCATTAGTATTCATTTTGACCTCTATTGCCAAAACCTTATTTTCAGCCAACTTAGCCAAAATTGAACTGGGACAAAATTTCACTTGCCGTTTACAGGTAGTTTAAGATGATTGTTTTAAAATGCTTCAGTAGATTGTCCAAGTTACAGATTCAGTTCACGTCTCCCTTTTCCTCCTCATAAGTGCCAGCTGTCAGTGAAAGCTCTACATAAATTTGTCACTCAGCAAACTAGGGCTCCTTGGGACCTTCTCTGGCATTGCAGCTCCGGGTTGCTGTGGGCTGCTGCAGGCTTTGCTGGAACAGAAGTTTGGGGACATGAAAGTTCAAACAGAAGTCATTTGTTTCCTTGTATCTCCAGTCTAGCCTCAACCTACTCCACCTTCTTTCTTAAACTGGCTTATAAGATGATGCCACCTAACTGGAAATGCAGGAGGAGAGAAAAATTGAAAGGAGGAAAGGAAACTTCTCCAGAAAGTTTAGGAAGAAAAAGGAAGACTGAAAACCAAGATGATGGTGGAACCAAAAAGAAAATGGTATTTGCACTGAATATGGGGAGGAATTAGGGGAAGCTGAGCTGATGAGGCGAGAAAGAGAACAAGACCTCTTGCTAAGAATGAGACTGAGCAAAAGAGAAATCAGGAGCAGGGAGAGAGTCTATCACAGAAGAATAAAACAGATTAGGAAAGTGGAAATCTGTAAAGGACTGGGTGGAAAAAATGGGACTGGAAGCCTGGAGAAATAAGAACACAAATAGCTTAGCAAAAAGGCTGGAGGAGGAATGAGGCACTGCAATACGAGAAGAGAGGCTGGGAAAAAGGGAAAGACCCAGCACGTGAGCCCTTGAGGAAACAACGACCCAGGACTTTTTGATACAGTATAGGAGCTTCTGTACTTACCAGTCCTCCGGCATCCAGGGACACAGCACCCTGCCCGCCTTGAGGACAGGTCCAGTGATGACAGTTTGTCACATTCCATTAGACACTTCGTTAATTCAAGTGGGAAAGGTGTCTGCAGAGGATGAAGAAGTGTCCGTTCCTGCTGGTGACCCCAGCAGGTGTAGATACAATGCCATATGCTCTAATGAGTCGAGTCTTTTATCTTTTAAAAGCCACGCATAGCTTACACAAGAGTAAACTATGTATTTTTAAAAGACTGCAGAAGTAAATTCTCGTGGCTTACAAACTCACCAGCCATTTATATATACAGTCTTTTCATCCAGCCTCCTCCAACACTGCAACCATATATAACTTTTTTAAAGGACCCTGCCTCACTCACTGTGTTGGAGGACTAATGTTCTGGGATCAGATTATATGTATGTCCCAAAGAAGACCCACATAAACAACACCTGCCTCATTTGTTGTAGCAGGGCAACAGAGCATGGCAGGGACATATAAAGTCTTTCTCCTGGGAAATTACCTCTACTGCAGACTATATGCCCCACATGGCACAAGAGCTACCATATAGTCGAAGGGCAACATAATCTCCTCTGATATTTTTCGATCAATGTCTTTCCAATGACAGTCATACCATGCTCAACATTTTTGCTGTTGTACTTATGAAAAATCCTCATAGAAAGCTTGTAAGGTAGTCAGGAAGCAGACTGCAAATTAATTCATTAACGAGTACTAAAAGTTTTCAAAGAGGGCTCTCAGTTTAATTAGGATTCACCTTTTCCAATGATATAAAATCAAAGCAACCCAGTATTTGACTTTATATTCTAACATTTTATATAGACATCTTTAAAGCACGTCATAGGGCATCCGCAAAACTTTAAGTTCTAAATAATATACTTCAGAGTGAATACTTACTTTGGGCTAAAATCCACATTTTATATATATATATATGTAACGGTAAAATTTTTAGGGACTTGTGCACTATTATAGTCAACAGAATGAGGATCTCTGCTCAGTGTGCAGCAAACAGAGCAGATGACATCAAAGGAATACAAACCCTTCCTGTCAAGGCACAGGCTAAACCTACATACACACATCTTGTAAGTTTAATTTATTTCCATGCAAAATCCACAGATTTCTTCTTTTTGTTCCACTTCACGGAAAGGCTGTTTTTCAGGGATTTCAATCTTCATCCTCCATTTAAGGACTTCGCAGCATTTTGACATGGAAGGCAAGATGTAGGGAAGGTCTTTATACATGAATGCCACTGTTTGGAAGACATTCACCAACTATCTAGGTATTCCAGTCTCAATATTAAAGTTCATTCTCTAAGAATTTTGTTCTTAGGGCAGTGAGCCTACTTGCTTACACCTTTCTCTGTTATTTTCCCTTATTCTCTTTGATTTCAAACCTAAAGGTCTGACCTAGACCAGAACTACCTTCACAGAAGAATGCCCGGTGTCAGGCTATTTCATTCTCCACATCCCTTTATCAACATATGCCAAAGGAATCTGGTCTTTATTGTCTGCTTAGTTCTTATTTTACCTCAATTCCCATCATGGTGTGGGAAGACTTTCAGCTTTATACAGTCCACTAATGCATGTTGAAAATAAATTGCCAATATTGATATATCTGTAATAGCATCAAGAATTCTCTAAAAAGCCTAACGTACTCCCTAAAGTACTAGGCAGACATAGTTCTGTATTGCATGTTTGGGAAGAACAGTGTAGTAGAAATGTCTATCATGCTTTGACCACTGATTTTTAATAACATTTAGGAAAGCTTCTGAAATTAAGCAAGAAATTCTAAGGTCCAAAACCACATTGTCATTGATGAAGCAGCTCTGCAAGTTTAGATTTCTATCAGAGTAGTCAGATGGAATTCCACCTGCAAATAAAGGAACTAAAGAATCATAAAATCATAGAATCATTTAGGTTGGAAAAGACCCTTAAGACCACCAAATCCAACCGTAAACCTAACACTGCCAAGTCCACCGCTAAACCATGTCCCTAAGCACCACATCTACACGTCTTTTAAATACCTCCAGGGATGGTGACTCCTTTCAGGTAGTTGTAGAGGGCGATCAGGTCTCCCCTCAGCCTTCTTGTCTCCAGGCTAAACAGCCCCAGTTCCCTCAGCCGCTCCTCATAAGACTTGTGCTCCAGACCCTTCACCAGCCTGGTTGTTCCTCTTTGGACATGCTTATCGTGTTAAGACGATAAGTATTATTGGTGCCAGTAGAGAACCCTGGGGTACACCGCTCAAGACTGACCTCCAGCTGGACTTCTCGTTGCTGATCACAACAACCCTTTGATAATTGTCACTGCTGACTCCCAAAGGGTGCAAAAGACTTTCAAACAAACCCAGTTTCTTGTTACCAACTGAGAGGGACAGAGAGGACGGGCTAGCCATCATCTGTCATCCTTCTGTGTCTCAGAAGTCCTGGAGAAACTGCTCGGACACACACACTTCCTAGTGCACGTGGGGTGAGAAAGGGAGCGAAACCTGTCGGAGAATGACCATGAGTGAGAGAAATAGGTTTTATTTAAAATTCCTGCCCTCCCATAAGGTCTTACACTGAGTTTTATTATGTTAGTGGCCTAAACGTTCTGCTAAACAACAGCTTAGATTTCTTTTTCAGTCAAAGAAATTTAAATGGAGATGAATGTGACAGATGTATACCAAACACTGAACAGCATAAAGAGAAAACATCCATGAACAATGCGATCTATTTAAGTCAAATTGCAATTGATTAGTCATTGCTGAAGTGGAAAATGAATACAGGTGGTAAAATATTGATGTACAACTTCTAGTATTTGTGTGGGCAGCCACAGACACACAAACAACCAACTTCAGGAATACACGTTCCTTTTGAAGCTTTTGTTTTGCACATAAGTTTTCATATTCAAAAAGTACGAAGGACGTGCTTTAAACAGAGTGGGAACAGCTGTAAGAAATCTGGACTTCCCTGTGTCATACATTAGATGGTTTTAGTTGCATTCAAAGCAGCGATCTGTATGGCTCAGCAGAAATGTACATTTCAGATCTCACAATGTACCTATAACATTCTTTCCTTTGCACATGAGGCAAGGACGATTTCATACTCCCACCTTGCTGCAGCAGTGATTTGCCACTGTGTACGTAAGTGACATCTAGAAACTGTGACAAAATCCATTTACACAGACATGAGATTATAAGTTAAAGTAAACATACCACTGTTCAATCGAAATTCAGATCATTTCCATAACTAGCTATTCAAAACAGAGAGGAAAAATTCTGAAGCTTTTTTTTCGGTACACTACATCACAACAAATATTCCTAAAATAAAGCCAGACTAAAAGACCTAGGGTAGCATAGTTTAGAGAGGACATTTTCAAGTGGTGTAAGAGTATATTAGATTATTTGACCTTTTTTTCACCTGTGCCTCATATTATCTGTGATATAATAATTTGATTAAAAATATGACCATGTACCTAACCGGATCACTTTGACCTTGTAAAACCATTAAAGTCATTTGCAGTACATGTAGTGTATTCAAATACAACCGCACATGGCATTACCAAGGCTGCAAACTTAAAGTGAAATAAATGGAAACCTAAGATTTTGGCATCAGGTTACCTGATTTGCATACCATAGCTAAACAAAATAAAAATATTGCATACATGCAGTGAAGCAGAATTCGTGTTATTGCTATAATCTTCCATCTTTAAACTGTTGATTTTGGTGATTTGTTCTGAAAAAAAGTCTTGAGGACATAAAAATGCAAACTTTTGCATATAATTACATATCGATATTTCTTTCAGGAAAAAATATTTACAATATCAAATGCTTAAATGCTTTCAGATAATGAAACCATAATAAGTGCTCTCATAAATAACTATTTAAAACCCTGGAAAGGCTTTGCAAACAGGCCATGGTCTCAAGGTCTGCAATTCCCCAGGGCTTCATAGATGTCCAGTGCACATCAAAACTGAACTTTGTTGAGCAAGTTAAATAGTCTGAATGCAATGAATGTGACAAAATCAGCCTTCTGTTGCCACAAGGTTTTACACTGATAGTCATGTAAGAATTGGAACCATTTTAAGTCATACTACTACAAGGTCAGTCAATACACATTAGTTAGTATACATTGAATTCAGTATACATAAAAAGGGAATATCAGTGTAACTGACCTACTGCAGGTCTATAAATCTGTAAAAAGTCCAATTCAAGGAAGATAATTTTTGTAGCTTTACCTATTTCTACCCATTAATTTTTGAAAAAACCTTCCTAATTTCTAAAATTTTGTTCGTAAAGACATACTTATACTGCAGTTACTGAAATATGTATGTCCACATGCTGCTTTTGCTATTGATTAATTTCAGCTCTCAAATTCTGGTTTTGTTGAAAACATTTCTGAAATTTAAAAATTACAGGGCAGCAGCATTTCCAGTAGAGAATATTCTGTCTTCTTCCAAATTCACATAAGACTGAAGTATTGTTGAACACCAGCTTTTGAGTTCTTTGGCCAAATAGAGATTCTGCCCCAGAAGTGATTTTTGGCATTTCCCTTCAGCTAATGAAGTAGCAATTATGGATGTTTTCAAGCAATTAAAAATGAGAGCAGTCAGTTTAGCCAATTGTTAGACAGCTAGATGAGACTACTTATCATGCCAACCTGTATGCCACCATAGCTACATATGAAGATTATAAAAAAAAACAGATAAATTTACATTTCTGTAAATTTCATGAACTGTTTAGGGAACAGCTCAGGCAAAGACTTAAATTGTAAAAATACTCCTTTTCCCTAGTTCTGCTCACCTTCATACAGCTAGAAAAAGTAATTACTCTGATTTTAACTTCTCTGAAAGCCGCTGAGGCTCACAGGACAGGTCAGACCATCCTGCCCGGTCCAGTGCTTGTTTGCTCACGTCTCGCAGCCACATCCCGAGAGGCTCAGGATGCCGGAGCTGGGCATTAACCCCAGGAGGAGGGCTGTGCGGAGATTACAGGACGGAAAGGTGGGAAGACAGCGACAAGACATACAGAAAGGCATGCGGGCAATGATGTGGACTTCTACTCCCATCCCCAAATAGAAAAAAACCCCTGACACTCCTGAATCATCAGAACTGGGTCCTACAGCAAAGAAATACTGTGAAAGCACAAGAGCCAAGAGCACTGGCCCAGTTTCTCTGTGCCTTTCATCCCTCCCCTCCCTGCTGGAAACCACAGGGGTGAAGAACATGCAAACAGACTCTTTCAGAAGAGTTAGATGGATAGGGTATAGAAAGTGGTGAAAGACAGGTGCTCAGAGAAGACGTCCATGCCATCAGAAAACAGCCACTGATTTGGGACAGGACAAATCGTTTCTTAGGTTTCGCTCCTCCTCATTGATCCTAGATATCTACCCTTGTATCCTCCCCCTCTCTCCTGCCCACCTAAGTTCCACTTAGGTAAGGCAAGTCTGGGTACAAAGTGGACCCAAAATGTAATTTTCATAACATGAGAGAAAAAGAGACAGAAAAAAAAAAAAAAAAAAGGTAACATAAACTATTTCCTTTTATTCCTTTCCATTTCAAGGTACAACGTAGATTGGAAAAAAACCCAACAACAATACATGTAACCTGCAAAGCCAAAAAATTATTCCAGTGACAGACTATGCTGAAGGATTTTTTGTTTCTTTTTCCATGATGTCATGAAGAAGAAACTTTTGGCCTTTAAAGGCCAGTTTGTTCCAGGTTTGTTTCAAAAATCAGTTAAAGGAACAATCCATATTAAAGTGGCAATCATTATTTTCTTTTTAACTAAAACCGCTGCATAATTCAATAATTCTACTACAGCATAATTTTTCCTACTACTAAAGTTTTATTTCCCTACCTTCCCTGTAAGCATAACAATGCGGTCATTGATTAAATGCAAAGATTCAGACTTCCAATTTAAATACAGCCATAAGAAAAACAGTTGTGAAAATCACATACTAAGGCAATGAATTAACTCTGTCTATTGGGACATAGGCTCATGGGAATTCACAGGTGGGTCAAACTTCTGAAATTCTAACTCCTCGTTCATACAAGTCTTCCAGTGAAAATTCATAGTAATAAGAGTTCCTAAATATTTGTTCAAGGAAATATAAGAGTAAGGCATGATGATAGTGTCATATATCCCTAATAATCATCTCCTAGGTGGGTAAACTAGAACGATATAAATAAGGGATTTTTTCGGATCAGTGCAGTGGGGGAAAAAAAAAAAAAAAAGAAGCCAAAGGTTTTTTAGGATTGATTAATTCATATTAATCCAATGTAACTTTTTTCCTATCTTGTTAAGTGAAATTGAAAAAACTTTCTGGTCACTGTGAATTAGGAAAAAAAGAGAAAACAAAGGATTAAAATAGCAAACTCAGAGGAGATGATGGTAAAAGTCAATGGTTACTGCATCCAGCCAGGCCACTGTAGAAAAAACAGAAGAATTGTAACAACTCAAGGAGAATCCGTAGCCTAGTAGAGTACTAAGGCAATAAGTCTATCTTAACCTCACTGTTGGCAGGCAAAGATTTTTCTTACTGTAAAATAGTTCCATGTTGTTTCATTTCTACAGAAATTGTCAACCCACAGCTCTCTGTCCTGACCAGAAATTTTTGCAAACACTCAGCCTAAATAACATACTGAAACGTTTTGCATTTTATTGTACTTAAGTGCACCATGTGTTGTATGCTGTAAGGGAACTGGGTAGCATTGCTTCAGCAGGAAAGATTATAGCAGGCCCAGCTAAAAATAAGGTTCATCTAAGAATTTTGCTGGTCTGACATAGGGATGATAAAGGTTTAGAGACTTGGAGCTGGCCCTCTTATGTCCCATGTGTCTGCCTTTCCTACTAGTCTCTCTGAGAAGAGGAAAAGAAGACACAACACCTTCACCGACATTTAGTAAAATTGGCCTGATAACAGGGGTTCAGTTTCTCTAGACTGTTCATGAAATTCTACTGAAGTGATGTTTTTCTATCATTAAACTATCAAAAGGAGAGGAAGAAGGAAAAACAAAGAAGGAAGGCACGCATTCACCACTCGGTAGATGCTTTGTCTTGGTAGGCAGATTCCGTTATTTCCCTTGTCATCACATTATGCGATAAACTTCTCGGTATATTGTCTACACAATGGTCATCTTGTGGGTCTGATGATTTAGGGATAATACCATTTTTTTTTTTCTCCATAACAGGCAAAACAACTTTTTTCAACAGAAGACATCCTCTAGGGAACTTGTGTGAGAGCAGACTCTTAAAATTTGCCACGTGCTTCTTAGCAGAACCTGGAACACTTAGAACATGGAAATGCATTGCGAATGCCTCAAGCACTTAAACTTTAAAAATTATATCTAGATTTTATTTTTAAAAAACTGAAATTCAGTGCTCAGTTATTTTATCTGGGAAGAAGTTTAATTCAGGGTCAAACTCATCTCCTTCAAAAGTTCCGTTCACCTGGCTGCGTTCAACAGGGAGCTGCAAGGAAATGGGGAAGAAAATGAATACAAAATTTAAGCAATTTATTTCCTGGAAATGGTAATGTCTTTTCGGATACATTTTTAAAGCAATGGGATTTTTAGGCTGCAGCAGAGCTGACAGCACAGCGGTGGTTGCACAGACATTTCTACCACCCCAAAGGTCATTTACAAACTGCAGTAACTCGAAAATGTCACCAAACTGATGACGGATGCAAGTGCTCCTGCATTTAACTTTGGCATCCGGATTCTGAACTCCATAAATTGCAACCTGGCTATAAAATGAAGAAAGTTCTATGTCACAAGGTGCATAAAGGAGTTATTGAAAAAAATACAAGTACTGCATCTTGCCTGGGCTAATTGCTGATGTGGACTAAAGAACTGCTATAAACTGAGAGTGTGTGCCTTTTGTTTCTTAACACAGGAAAGCCCGGAGGGAAGGGGAGATAATGGTCTCGTTTGGTTTAGAAAACAAAAATATCTGTAAGAACAGAACAGAACATTTATATACATCCTGTGAGTGCCTCTGTGTGTGGGAAAACAATGTGCTTAGAGGTTGCGTACTAAGAAAACAACTACCTGTTTTCAGCTAACAGTTATCTGATTAGTGGAGTCGGACCCAAATTTGAAAATGGGTTTTGTAATGCATGTATGCAAACCCATGGAAAATTCCCATAGGTAAATAAATCGCAAAAAACATACTCTCGCCTTTCAGTCAAAACCCCTATAGAATAGAGTGGAAATTAAATAAGTGGAGTTCTACAGAAGTGGTATGGGTTTCTGAACAAACTACAGGAGAATCTACAGCATTTAAAGATAATTCAAGGTGTCTGGAATACATAAATTTATCCAGGGGCTCTCAGCTCATGGGCCTTTAGAAGAAAGTCTCTCACTCACTTTAGTTTTAGTTCCTTTATCTTAATGTGAAACAACCCATGTTCAACACCAATAAATTAGTGTTTTCTCAGGTTACAATGATTATAAATCCATTCTACTGTGTAGGCAAGGAATGAGTACAATTAGCTGTGTCCCAGGGGGCCACAGAACTAGCGTATAAATCTCTGCGCATTGTTAAACTGACAGTACTTTGGCAATCACTGCTGAGAGGGCTCTAAGGAAAGTCAGAGTCTGCAAATCACTGTACTGCAGGAGCACTGAGAGGAAGCTGAGCATGTTTGCTTTGTCTGAATTGGATTGCCCATAAACTAGGTACAGAAATATGGCCCACATCTGTTGTCACAATATGATTTCATAAGGAAATTGATTTGAAGAAGTGTTATTTTGTTAAGGAAAAGGAAACGAGGAGGACTCTGTAAGCCTAAACTGCATTTCTCCAGAACATTTTTCTCTGCAAGTACCTTGTCACAAATGTCTTCATACACAGTGAAATACTATTTTCCAGTTACGCTTCAGCATCAGGACCCTGCCCATTCCACTGCTACAGAAACAGCGTTCCATCCTGTGCCTTGCAAACAGCTGTCAACCAAGAACTTCTGAAACAAGTTTGGGCAGAGAAATTGGGACTCATAGATGTAACCTCAACCAAGCTAGAAAAAAAAGTAGCAAGGTTAAGGTTTTTTGCAGTAAAGCATTATGCTGCCATCTCTTACACTGTCCTAATCCAAACATGTCCTCTCAATCAATTGCCACAATCTCTGAGACAATTTAATTAAGTAATACCAGTAACCTGAATGAAAACACAAGACTACCATCTAGATTCACAACTCATGCAAATATTTTTTCTCTATTTTTCAGTTGTTCAGTATTAGTCTGAGAGTCTGACCTAGATCCAAAGTCAAAGAAAATCAAAAAGCAAGGAGGTTAACTCATCCCATGGCTGAGGCTTCCTCCTCTTCTGCATTTTTCACATTTGTTTTTTCATGGAGGGTTTAAGACTCCGATTTATTGAAACCAGGAGAAATAAAGGCTTGGAACCACTAGATAGACACAGAAAATTAGTTTAAAATTAATTACTGCAGCTCTTCTACAAAAAATTAAAAAGCCAACTGCAGTAACAATAGACCAGGAAGCTGAATTATATCCCTATATACATCTTAAAAATGGAGGAACTGAAACTTAAATCAGACACTGCTTTATGCATGGGCCAAGTTATCCCCAGCTGAGAGCTTTTGTACAGAACAACCATTGAAATGATCAGTCCTCAGAAGTGTCAGCTTCTACTTAGGAATAAACGTTTGCAGGATCAGGATCTAAAACATCTGTCTCTGAAGTCATTCAAAGAACATTAGTCACACTAATCTTTTTCAGATTTCATTTGCACTTGAAGAGATATCTTAAAAATATTCAGCCAACAACAAGCCAGTTGTTCTGAAATGTGCTTTTCGAATCAAACTCCACTAAATATCACTAAAGCAAAGCCTAAACAGGGCAGAAGAACAGATTATTATAGGATTTATGTTTTCCCCTTCATGTCCTACTCCTCTGTAAATTATCTGGATAATTTATTCGGTAATAAAAAATACCAGAAACATCTGCTTCCATGTCATCATCTTAACCTTCTCAAGAAAGATCACCCAAATTTGTAAAACAACGCAGCAAGGATTGTCTATTGAAGAACTTGTATCACTTGTCTGGACCACACTAGAAGCGTTGCCCGCAGGTGGAGGGAGATGATCCTTCCCCGCTGTTCAGCACTGGTGAGACACACCTGGAGTGCTGGGTCCAGTTCTGGGCTCCCCAGTTCAAAAGAGATATGGACAGACTGGAGAGAGTCCAGGAAAGGGCCTGGAGAGCTGGGACTGTTCAGCCTGGAGAGGAGGAGGCTCAGGGGAGTCTTATCAATGTATATAAATACCTGAAGGGAGGGTGTACAGAAAACAGAGGCAGACTCATCCCAGGGATATCCAGTGACGGGACCAGAGGCAATGGGCACAAACTGAAACACAAGAGGTTCCCTCTGAACATCACTTCTTTACTGTGGGACCACTGATCACTGGCACAGGCTGCCCAAAGAGCTTGTGGAGTCTCTATCGTTGGTGATAGTCAAAAACTGTCTGAATGCGGCACTGGGCAACCTGCTCTGGGTGTCCCTGCTTGAGCAGGAGGTTGGACAAAATGAGGTCCTTGCCATCCTCAACCATTCTGCGGTTCTGTAAGGTTCCTGCATGAGGAAATGTTCTTCACTGCGATACCTAATATTTAGGCCTGGCTTCAGAAATACGGCTTACAAGCCTGGACTCAAACTCCAAGCTGCTTTGAGAAAAACAGGAAAATTAGGGGATTTGGTCTGAAACTCATTATTTTATGTTTCAGGAGAATAGTGCAGCCTTATGCTTACTGTACTACTTGCATAAGGACTACTTGCCATCATCACGGTTGAGGCTGAACACCACTTAAACAAGAATGCAAAATTTAGGGGATAGGAAATTAAGCAAACCACACATTTTCTCTGAGTTTCATGAAGACACAGTAGTCTTAGAATCTCCTCTTTTCCCCTGCTGCTAAGCATTTTGACTAAAGCATATTGAAAAAACCCTGCATAAAACAGTATGGGAGACAGTGGTTGGATTTGCACTCACTTCCTTCCCAGGGGAACGTCCTATGTGACAGGATCATGTTATTTCTTGTTAACTTTACCTCCTGCCCTTCAGACCCTATATTTCTCTCCTTAAAATGGGGCCAGTACACCAAAATAAATGGAGGCATGAACCTGGACTACATGGATCTAATTTCAGATCAGGGCTGAACAATGAGAAATAAGGGTTTGAATCCTTCCCTGTTGGTAACAGGAGTTTTACCTGCAATGAGCGATGAACAACTTACCTCCAATGACCAAATATTTGAAAGACTACTGTGCTTCATGATCAGCTCATCGTTACTGTGATGTGTTATACTTGCTTATAACATCCTTTCCAGGACTTCTGTGGAGGGCTACCCTGCCTGGGAATCCTGAAGAGCAGCCAGCTGCTGAGATATTCAGCTCTGCTAATAGGGTGGCAATTTCACATGCATAACTGTAAGATTTTAGCCTTTCATAAGTTTTCTAGGGAAAGAGAATTTTCTTGTAAGTTAAGTATGAATGTGGGGTAAGCCTGTCTGTTGATCTTCTCCGGAGTGCTTGACATCTTAACAACTCCAGTAATCTCAGTATACACACCTATTTCTGAAAAGCACGGCACGTAGCTATAGCACCCTGGTCTGATAATAGCACAAAGTTAGCAATATAGGATTTCCCTATTTGCTATTCAGCAACACATTTTATTTTTCACCTGTATGTTCTTGCACTGGAACAAATCATCCAGAAAGGTTGTGTAGTTTCCATCCTAGGAGTTTTTCAAGACCTGACTAGGTAAAGCACTGAGCAACTTCTGATCTCAGAGCTGCCTCTGCTTTGAGCAGGAGGTTGAACTAGAGGTCTTCTGAGGTCTCTCCCAGTCTCAATTTTTTCTATGATCCTGCCTAAGGGTGCCTGCTTTATCTGAATTTTGCAGCAACTGTGCTGGTTCTTGTGCAAAGGTTGTAAGTAGCAGATAAAATCTGACTGTTCTAATGTTGAACCCATCACCAGGGCATCTGACTGTAAGTGTAGTTGTATTCTGATAGAAAATATCTGCTAACATGGTCCTTTATTTAGGTTTCCAATTGACTTTTTTTGACCAGGTTTGACGGAATAAACGGAATAAACGGCAAATTTTGCAATGGATATTTTGTCTGTACAAGCATACACAAACAGCATACCATGGGCATTCACTGGCTGCTTCAAAATATCATTTGCATTTTGAGTTGTGCAAATGATCATCTGTGTTGCATGAAGCAGCTCCTGGTTCCCTCATTAGATGGCAGAGACCTGAAAAAGAAAGGCTGCCAGATTGATTTCAAGCTCCTTATGCTTATGTGAAGAGAGCTGGAGAAATAAACTGGGAATTATCACATAAAAAAACCCAAAACCCAACCATTTATCTTCCTTTCTGTTTGTCTGAGTAAATTAGCCCAGCTGAAATGTGTTGTACAGAGGATCTATTCCCATATGGAAGGCGCATACATGTCAGAGCTCTCAACTACTTACTATGCTCTATATACCATATCCTTCTGTCACAGTGTGGTTTACCCACATAAACATGCCGTATGGTGCTGCAACCGTGCAGTTGCACTTGGCGTCAAGAGTTGCTGTGCCTTGCCTTTTTGCTTGGTTAATTGCATCAACATTTGACATTTGGCCTTGACACTTGAGGAGCTTCAGTCATGAGTTTTCTTAGCTCCATTTCGAAAACCTTTCTCATGTCTTGCAAGAGCAAGCATCAACTGGGACTGTTACTGAGAAGGAAATTGTTCTAATAGAAACCATGTTTTAAAACACAGTTTAGCATAAAACCCTAACCCTCTGGCAAGCATGCTGATGCTGTGTCCCTTGCCAGAATAATATGATTTTATTCTGATACCAGTTATGCAGGTATCAGAATGGCGAGGACCCTTTATGCGAGGGAGAAGTGGGAATAAATGGATACTGGGAGAGGTGATGAGCCAGCTGAAAGCGCGTGGGTGAGGGTTAGAGATGGACAGTTCTGCACCAGGGGGAGGGAAGCAGCGGGGGAGAGAATGCGAGCGCAGGTTTCTTTCTGGATCTCAATAACAAAGGCCCAACAATAAATGGCTTAATAAAATAGCTGTTTTAATGAGAGAGGATAAAAAAAGGAATACAGATATTGTGCATAATATCTTATGTCCCTTCAGATGCCGGGAACCCCATGTTTGTGCAGCACTGGATGGATGGGATCTGTGCAGCATGCTGTCGGAAAAATCCATCTGGGGTTCGCTTCTCCCACCTGAACCCCACCTGCCTTCCCACCCTGCCCGGTGTAGAACACGAGCAATGTTGGTCAGAGTTACACCCATGTCAGCAATGCCTCGTGAAAGGACAAAGACAGTGAACACAAACCAAGTTACAGCAAGTTCCATTCAAACACGGCAAACCCCATTTTTTTACTGTGAGTGCAGTCAAACACTGGAAGAAGTTGTACAGAGGGGCTGTTGAGTCTCCGTGCTTGGAGATGCTTGAAACCTCAGTGGCTCTATGCAACCTGAGCTGGCTGAGCCTGATTTGAGGAGAGGGGTTGGACTAGATCATCTCCAGAGGTCATTTCCCACCATCCCCTATTCGTTGAGCCCATGAACCAGAGTAATAGATCATTTGTAGCCTTCGCAAGCTAAGCCATTATTAAGACAAAGTTTCTAGACAGAAGCAAGATCTTTTACTACTTCAGCTAATACGTTACCCAGAACATTAAAAATGAAAAGAATGTAGGATGTGCCTGAACAAATTTATTCAAAAGCTGAGGAATGTAAATTATGTGACAGCCTTAGCAAACTTTTTTTTTTTGACACTTTCATGAAAGATGATTTCTAAAAGGTTCCCTGGTATGCTTACCCAATCTTTTTAACTCTTTAATCATCATTGTTCATTAGATCTGTCAGCTATTCTAATCACACAGTGAATACAATATCACCTGTCTCCTTGTGGGCACAGATTTCATACAAAAAGGAGATGGTTAAAGATTAAGTTTTATTATTCTCGTTTTTACAGCTAGTGAACAAACAATGAGATTCTAGTTACTATTAACTTTGAAGTAGTAGGTTTGAAATACTTTGGTGTCTTTAAGCTGCAGGAAAAGTCTTCACAGCAATTTATATATTCAAAGCACATCTCCAAGCAACTCTGCCTGCAGCTGTGATTACTCAGCAATTACTTAAAAGAGGCTTCAGGTATCACAAGTTGGATCCCTAGATAATGCACTTTCAATGTCCAATTCTGAAGATTTCTGCTTAAGTATTTTGCCCTTCCTCATATACCAACTTTGTGGCAGAGGCAGGGACAGAAACCAATTTCCCAAGCTTAGATTTATCTTCCTTAACCTTCCGCATCTTTTCTCTTTCTGCCATGTCCCTTATTCTCTGCATAACACTCAACTTCCTTCTCAAATGAAGCAAGGACCCAGAAGCCTCCATTACAACCACCTTAATTCATCCCAGCGCACTGGGCAGATGTCCCCCGTGCAGTAAAAGACACATGCTGTCTTTTGGAAGAAGACCTGTGAGCGCTGACTAAAGAGATCATCGAGAAGTGCACAGTCTGAGAGCTGAATTATATTTGCGCTCACAACCCGGGTTTCCTGACCATTACCAAAGTCTTCCTCCCAGCAGTGTGCGTGTGCATGGAGAAATCCCCTGTGCCTCTTGATATTTAAAACCAGCATGAAAGGGAAGAACCATAGAGCAACAAACTGAGTTCATGTCCCTTAAATCAGCAAAGGGTTTAGATCTTCTGCATCCACCTTTTAAGCCAACATACAACTGTAGCTGTAACACTCTTCCATCTGGAGCAACCACTAGATGAGGAGAGACTGCGCTCTTTGCTACCAAGTTTCAGTGATTTGTTGACCACAGAGAAATGGCCAAGCACCATCTCCTGAGCAGCTTTGCAGTGGTAGCTACATACTACTTTTTCCATGGCCTCATCCCTACTTACATGTTTTGGTTCTTCCCCTTTGTTATTTCTTGTGGCTAGTGTTCTTAGACCTGAATGAATTTTCAGTGCAGTTTAATCTTTACTATTGGATGCTTTGAAACAATCCTGATTTCCACTAAACTCTGTGGGAATTTTGACATGGAGTTCAGGACAGTCAGAATTTTATCCAAATACATAGAATTGGGGGCGGTGGGGGGGTGGTGTCCTACTTTTATACTGATCACACTGGTCAGTCACATTCTATATGTCTAAATTAGCACTTCTCTAGTGGTCCTCAAGAACCTCAAGCTGGTCCTCAAGGAGTGATTTTTCCTAGGATATCAATTATGTGCTCAACAGAGGAGAAAAGAAAGACAAAAACAAATGTGGGGGAGCTATGCTAGCTCCCATGAGGTGTCCCCGTGTAAGTTCTACTTACACTGGAAGAAAGATTGCTAAAAGAACATGCCAAAATAACCCCCACTTAAGATGAGGTCTCTAGCAGGCAAATTCCATGTATATTTATAAGAACAGCTTGTGACGATAATTTGCTTTCCCAAGGTTTTTTGAGGGGGAAAAAAAGAATCCATGCACACAGAGTGCAAGGAGAAAGAACTGCAATGCTCAGTTGTTCCGTTCTCCTTGCTGTACAGGACCAGTATTTATTTTAAACCCCATTTGACTTGTTCACACTTCCAAACTGAAAATATCTTTATTACTTGTTGCATGCGTGACTCAATCACTATTTATGGTTTCAGTTTAAAAGTGTTCCTTTGACTTCACCAGTGAATTATCTATTTTTAACAGTGTTATCAAAATCTTTGCTCTAGATATAAACTGATAATTAATTTTATTTTTTTTTTTTTAATTTTATCTCATCTTAATTGTATTGCCAGCATTGCCTATTCTTTCAAGAATTCTGTGGGCCAGAATTGCATCTGAGTTATGAAGTTCTATATTAATTTGTTTAGTTTTTAAGTAAAATGACTGAGTCATTTCTAAAGATTGTAGAGAACTGGTAGGTGCAAGTTTCTGACAGAGTCAATCTCGTAGGAATGAAGTGAGTCTTTGCTAAACTAACAGCAAGACTAGCAGCAATAGGAACGTACTGTTTTGAAAGCACCAAAACTGAGTTCCTGTTTGCAGTCAGCAGGAGTAAAACCAAAATAGCTTCCTTCTGCTGAGGAAGAACAGATACCTTCAATAACTGAGTAATTTTGAGCAGAGACAGAAAAGACACTTGATATGCCCAAGCTCTGTGGTACCTTGTATGATTTAAAGATTGTTGTAAACGGTCTCCTATTTGCTACTCTTGAGCTCGCTGCCAGTGACATCCACTGTAGTTCCTTTGCAATAAAAGCATGTTCCAAACAGCAATAATGCAGCTCCAGATCGAGCTAATTGCTAGTAAACACCACGTCATCCGCCAAAAGTCTCATGTCACCTAACTAATCTTGAGCATTTTTATTCTTTTGCAGGGGCCATTCTCCTTCACTTACTTTTGCTTCAAGGCCCTTATTTCTCTCTCTGCTGAAGGGTTTTTATAAGGGCAACAACCCTCACTTATACATGGGAAAGGTATAGTGGAGAGTGAAAAATAATTTCTGTGCAGGTAAAGATTTTCAGCAGTGTTTAAATGACTTAGGAACCACAACCCTCACTAGAAATAACACAAGGGCTTTTGAAAATACCCATTTATTCTTTCTTTCTTTCTCCTGAAAATAGAGGAATTTCTGCTGCTGCTTGTGTAGAACCAAGATTAGTAATGAATGGTTCAATGTTTCTTGAAGATGAAGGACTCATCTGCTGAAACGTGAAATAATTGAAGTTGTCCCAAGTCAATGCATATGAAAAATATTTCTTGTCACAAAATAGGTTACATTTTCCTGCTGAAGAAGTTCTAATTTTGCCTAAACAATCAGTATATGATTGAACACAAGCAGCCTGAAGTGAATATTTGATTACAAGAATTTTGCCCTCAACTGTACTCAATAAAACAAAAATTACTCTGAGTTGCTTGTAAAGCTAGAACAAATTTGGTCTTTTATACTCCTGTTGTCTTGCAGCTCTACTACAAACATTCATTCTGGGCAACTAGCTACATTTGCCAGCTAGCTCATATCTCAAGTTTAAATGCATCACCTGACCAGCCTAAATAAATTTCTAGTATATAAAAATTACTTTTGTTATCTTACTATTTTGTGTTAAAAATGTTTATAAATCCATCATAGATATAAGAAAAATAGCAACAGTACCCCTGAGCATCCATTTCAAATGTTGTTGTGTTACTCAGTAGTTATAAACAAACACGTTCTTTCCAAGTGATTATTTAGAAATAGTAATACTCTTTCCCTGTCCCTTGTTTCGTATCTTAGAACAAATCACCAATCATCTCAATTCCATGGATTTTTAAAAATAACTTTATAAAAGCTCTGAGAAAAAAAAGGTTTCTCTTCCGTCTCTGGTACCAAAATGTGTGTCATCACATTCCTATTATAGAACCCTACATCACAGAAATCAACGTGGAAGACAAATGCTACCATCTCTGCTGCAAGGCAGCACTTCTTGAATAAATATTTGAGAGCAGTAGACATAACAGCACTGTGGGACTGCTTATATTCCATATAAATAGGGACATATTTATCAGTTAATTCGCACACTAAATATTGAAATAGGTGGTAGAAGGTATTGACACAAATATTCTAATGGGAAAAGTTATTTCCTTCTGTTGTACAAAGTATGAAGAGAATAACTTGTGTTTAAATAGCATTAATTTTGAATAAGTTTTCAGTTTTGTTTAAGGAAAGCTTTTTTCAGTCTTATGTTAATTGTACTGTTAGTAGTCTGAATCCCTTTTGGTAATATTTAACTGTATGCAAATCTTGATAAATTCAGTTTCGTATCTTAACTCTTATGATTTCTTTTTCTTCAAACTATAAGTTAAGCTATATTAGTCAAGTGTTTCAATTACTTCCGGGATCTGTTATTTATAGTAAATCTATTGGCATAAAAGGGGATCTGTCTTCTGTTTTAAATCTCATTTACACATATTTGTTCTTTCTACCCTCTTCCTTCCCATTCTCTCCAGTACAGATGATTACCACTTTCATTTCAAAGGAAAAACAGGGGGTGGGGGAAAGAGTAGTTCTTAAAAGCTAGGTTGGAAATTAGCTAGCAGCTATTTTCACAGGATTTTTTCCCAGCTTTTTGTGAGCACCCCTTCTCTAACTAACAGAAAAAAAGGATTGTTTCTTAAGACAGGTTTATGTAAACAAGCCAGACAAAAATTCAATAAAGTGCTGTGGGGATATCATGGTAAAGGAAACCTCCATATCATTTTTCTTTCACAAGGGGATCAATTGTGTAAAAGGCTGCCAACAAATCAAGGAAATAAGGTTCTTGTTCACTGAGGATAGGACAAGTACTAATGGGTTATATTACTGAAGCATGGGACATTTAGGATATCCCATAGGATAGTGAAGTTAAACTGCTGAAATTTTCATCAATTGAGGTTTTCTCTTCTTCTTTTTATTTTTTTATTTTTTTATTTTTTTATTTATTTAAAAGACACCTGCCAAGCCAGTTTTTTGGGAAAAGCAGAATGGTCCTGCTTTTAGGAAAGGGGTAAGGGACTGGAAAGGTTTTTGAAGACCATTCCTCTTTAAACTGAAAAAAAGCTTTTAGTCTGAAGTTCATCTATTTGCAAAGTTGGGTTTTTTATGAGATACAGAAGAATCACATATTTAATTCTATGCCTTTAGGACACTACCCCCAATTTGCTGAAGCAAACCAAACAAGCAATAGTCCTTCAGAAGCCCATTACATGCAGCTCATGCACGCATTTTCCCCTGCGTCCACAGCCCATGCGGCACGCCAACACCCTCTCTTATCCACTACATCATTACTGAAATAAAGACACAATCACCCCAAAATCTGGGGGAACGTTTGCAGTTGCCATATGCGAATTCTTTTCCTTTCTTTTCTTTTTTTTTTTTTTTTTTTTTAACCTGGTATAATTTTTTGTGGAATGGAACTTTAAGTGAAAATGGCAAGTGTTTGGTATTTCCATGAAAAGACAGTAGTCATTGGAAAAAGTAAGGGAAGTTACAGCGTTTTCATGCATTGTTCATGGGTGAACAGGGAAACGCTGGTCCACCACTGAGTGGCTGCCATCTCACCAGGGCTAGAGCAAATCATTTCCGTCCACTCAGTTACCTTTTACATCGCTTTTCTCAGCGCAAAGCCCTGTTAACTTGTGATCTATGTCATCCCCAAAGACAGTGACAGACGACCAGAAGAGCCTAGTAAACCTGCTAAAAATAACACATAGCTCCCAAGAGCCCAAACTGGTAAGACATCTGCTACATTAAATGCTTTACCATAACAACAACAACAACAAAAAAGTACGAATGTCAATGAAGAATTTATTCTTCTGCTCAAAATGGACATTAGAAATATTTTCTTGCGATGCCAAAAACCTCCTTTTCAAGTTTAACAGTAATTATTACATATCCATTAAAAGAATAGATTAAAACTTTATAGACTCTGTGGCTGGTTTGGGGAAAGACACACTGAACTAAAAAAGGAGCAGTCACGCAGGAGGGACTGGGAGAATGATGATACGGTTGGGAGTTGCCACAAGGGAAATCTCACCTCGGTGTCCTCCACACTTGCTCAGACATAGCATCCTACCCTGAAATCCACCATACGCAACAGCAGTTTCACTGAGTTGCTGGATGCCATCAGCTCTTTTTTAAGTGATCGTGCCGTACATGCCGTGAAGAGGTTTCATAAAAGAAACTTAAAAGTATACCTGCAAGTTTGTTGCATGCAGTGAACACAACTAGAAGCCTAGTGAAGTGTAGCATATAGTTGTATTAAGCCTAAAAATCCCACCTACGTACAATTCCAGGCTTTCTAATGTAAATGGAGCCTTAAAAACTACCAGTTTGGGCACCACAGCAGTGCTGCAGGAACGTCCAGAGACAACAAGGGAGGCAGGGGCAAGTCACCACATAAACCCACTTAAAAAAAATCATATTGAGACATAAAAAGACACTTGAAATGTATCTCTGAAGAAGAGACATCAGACAATTTGAGATGAAACTTGATGCTCTGTGCACTTCCCGAGTTCGTTGCCAGCACAAGTGGGAGCAGCACGGCTGCCGCAGTGGGATACGCCAGCCGGGCTGGTACACACCAGCACAGGCTATATGCCCAAGAAGCACACCAAACTGGTGCTTACCCATCCCTGGGTATCCTCCAGCAAGCTAACGTAGGTCTCCTTTTGTCACTCGGAATGTTGTGTTGTCACATCCTCAGTTTCACAATAAGTCAAAAGAAAACATTGCCTCCGTGCTCTGTTCTCTGGCTCTGCACAGGCGGCTGCTGCAGGTTTAGAAGTCTGCATTAGTTTCTGAACCTCCTGATTAAATACAAAAGAGTAAAAAAAACCTCCAGTCACCATCGGATGTAGTCTGAAGATGTCAAACCAAGTATTAAATGGAAAAACTATAAGGTATGTAACTGTGTGGGCAGAACAGAATGAGATACAGTCTTTGACCTCTGAATTTCTGGTTAAAATCTACACACAGTTTTATAGTCAGTCGGTTATAAAAAGTATCCTGCCATTTGACTCATCTCTGTATGCCAAACTTCTAAAGAAAATTTATTCATGGTTATATTTGAAGCACTGTCTATATATCTTGACACTTCAAATCAAAACACCAGAGGAATCTAATGATTTTATTTCTAATGATTTTAAAAAAGTAAGTCCTACCTGGCTCTTCTGTACCATTTTTCCACTGTGAAATCTCTCAGGAGTCATTTCTAAGCCACAAAGTCTTCAAAATCTGATGGAATTTCTAACCTGAAAAGTCAGCTTCTTGCTCTGACTGACCAGTACCTTTTTGGTGATTCCCTTAGCATTGTCCATCCAACCCTGATTTGCTGTTCTTCAGGATCTGGGCTGTTTGTTTTTCCCCTGAGGGCATGCATTTTCTTAAAAAGCAAAAATACAGCCAGCGACCAGCAGTCGTAATATCCACACTACAACACGGAAGGTGCATGTATCACTTCTGTAGACTTAAATAGCCTTAAATTGATTTGCTCTTTTGTCCATAACAGAACGGCTGTGTAGTTCAGTCCAAGCTGAAATCCATCTAAAATTGTATGCAGAGCCAATTTTACAGGGCAGTCATCCAATGTGCAAGTGTGAGGCCTCCATACATTAATTTCTCTTTTCCTCCCAGACGTAATGTTGTCTCTGAGCCCATCTCTATATTTAGGTGGCTGCAGCCAGGATGCCACAGTTGTGTCATCCCCAGTACCAATCACAGTTAGTTCAAAGTCAGTCCATGTACACATACAGGTTTCGGTTAGAATATCAGCTAAACCGGCACAATACTTCCTGATGAAGGCTGAATTTCAAATAGAAACTTCCTTTTTACATCAGTGAATTATTACCATGCTCTATACATTTGAAATTAGGAAAATCAAGACGGAAGGAGAAAAAAGACTTGCTTGGTGTAGTGTGTGGACAGTCCTCGTGAACTGCAACAAACTGTCTAAATTAGCATATTTACTAAAAGGATTTTCTGCTGTAACTTTCATCCCAAACATCTAAATCCTTTTTCCTACAGTTCTTCTGTTCCTACCAACACCATAGAGACCACACTGAGACACGCTGATCGCATATAAAAAGCAGCCTGAAGAAAGTGGAAAACAAAATAAATGACAAAGATATAGAAATTAAAATACTTGAGTATTTACATCTACTTGGTGATTTGGAAGATAGAAATAGAGTACAAACAACTTCAGAATGTCCAAGTTTTACGTTTGCTACATGTGCTCTAAAGTATAGACTTGTACTTCGCAGAAAAGCAGAAAAAAAGGAGTAGGTAGCTCCAGAGCATCCAGCAAACATCCACTCTGTGTCCCAGAACAGCTTACAGCAAATATAAAGCTGATAGGAAAGCACAACAGCAGCAGCCATGAGGACAGCGTGAAAGAAGAGCGTCATCAGCATCTTTTTTTGCTCGCAATGCTGGGAATTTGTCAGAAACCATTTTCTGTCTTACTGCAGGAAACTACAACAAAACAAACAGCCTCCCCCCAGAAGTATCTAGGTGGAAAGAAGGAAAACCACTCCCGAAAGCGGATCCTACCTCATCTGAATGCCCTGCATAGCAGACACCAAACTCGACCAAGAAGAGTGCTCCCTTTCTCTAAGGAGTTACAATATTACGTCCAGCTCCAGACGGTGTTGTGCAGACTTTTTGCTTTCCTCTGTAACTTCAGAGACCTTCTGGTATGGCTGGCCTCCAAACCCGTTTGCTCTGGAGTTGTGCTGCTAACCATCAAAGCTGTGCAGTGCTCCTATAGTTCTTCCACACTTCTGGAATAAACTCATTACAACTAGTACTAGCTGTTTCCACTCATTCCTGCAACACTCGAAACCTGTTCACACAGCCTAAAGCACAAAGTTCCTACTTGTCTTGCTTCGGTCTTCACTGCTCTTCTCCAAAAGGAAAAAGGGAAACATTGCTCTGAAATGAAGAGCTGAAATCTGTATCAGATGAGGGCAACACAGCAGAATTAGATAAATGCTTAAAAAGCAGAAATCTTTTTCTTTTTTCATGTAAATGTTCCTAATGCTAGATAAATTAAAAAGCATTGTTCACAGGGGGCTCCTGAATTTTTGCATATAGCTTTTGAACTTACATATCAGTTAAAAACGTTTGTCCTTTTAGTGCCAAATGCTACCCCAAAAAGCAGAAGTAGGAAGTTCATGCAAGTTCCCTTCTCAGCAGCCTTTCTGCCAGCCCACTGGAAGCAAAATGGAGGGGCTGGAGGTGCCAGTCCTCACATGTTCTTTGTCAGCATGGAGAGAAAAATATCCCCTTCTTCAGACTTCTAGTGTTATCTATCGCTTCTGTAACTCACAACAGCAGTATGAAGATTTCTCAGACTTAACAGCACTTTAGAGAAAGGCAAAGGCTAAGTTTCATTATTATTGGCTTAATTTCTACTCTTCACACAAATACATTTACTGAGCCCATGGGAAACATGAAAAACAAAAGTCTCATTTCTTGTTCCTAATATTGGCTTTAATTAAATATTGCTTTTTTCCTACTTAGCTAGGTGGCATGGGACAGAGGAATTATTTGAAAGGACTTGGGAGTGGACTCAAAGGTTGGTGCAGTGCAAGGAATCATTTCCCTGCAAAAGGAAGGACTAATTTGCTGCCAACTCATTTTTAACTAGTTTCTGTGACTTGCTCCTGCAATGTGGCAGCCAAGACTTCCATCAGGTAAAGCAAGCACAATTGCACGACTGCTCATATGCTTACAAAAAGCCCCTCCACAATGCGCACACACTTCACAAAAATGGTTACGCTGCACTCACAGGGCTTTTTCACGTGGGGAAAAAAGGACCTTCAGATGTTTGTGACATGGTCAATGTTGCTTGAAACCAAAATGCTGATACCCTTCCCTTTTTACCTTTATTAAGCTATTACTGTTCCTGAAACACTGGTCTGGAATTGATCAACCCAAGATAAGCAATAAAGATAGTTAATTCAATGCTGCAAGAATAGACTTGCATTGAAACCTGCTTCCCTTCTCAAATTTTAGGTAATGTAACTTCAACTAAGAAAAATGCAACTGGATTTTGTTTTTTTCTCTCTCTCTTTTAAAACCTAGTTAATGGGCAAATCCCTAACTGTATGTTTCTAGGAGTTTGCCTGTAGAGAATCAAGTCTTGTGCTTATGCACATGGGGATACTTTTTATTTAGTAAAACCTAATGGGAAAGGAGCAAAACGCAACAGGGAAAAGAACTCCCTTCCTGACACAATGTGGAAGAAAGATGGTAATGTTCCGTTTCCATTTAAAAACAAACAAACAAACAAAAACCCCCACGAAACATAAAAATAAAATTCCTTTCAGAATATACCGCATGAACTCTAGGTGCCTGAATTTCTGATGATTTATGGAAGCACTTTAATCCAAAGATTATTTTAATAAAGTACACTGAGGGAAATGCCTATACATCCAGGAATATTCTTTTCTTTTTTCCTCTTTTTTTTTTTTTCTTCTTAATTTATACTTCCAGTTTTCATACGAAACAGGGATGGATATAAAGAAGAGATTTGGATTTCACGTTTGGTATGTTGGAAGCACTGATTTAAGCTTGGTAAACAACAGAAAAAACAAGCCACAGGCAGTTTGGCCAACAGTTTTTGTGATTCATAGAGGTGCAGGAACAACATGTAATTATTGGAAAAACACATCTAATCAAATCATGCTCTAACTCCTGGCAACACACTATTCAATCTATTGCCTTCATGCTAACTTTAATGGGTTGCTTCCAGCAGCTGCCTCAACCCGTTGCTTCAATTACCACCATGCCTTCCCAATTCTGTGTTGCTACTTTCTTCACTAAAATATATTACCCATTTGAAATGGGTTTCTGATGGGTTTTCTCTTCTTACAAATACTGTCGTGGCAGTAGCTGTGACAAAGCATGTCCTTGGTGTTTGAGAGCCCACGGACCACTGGATGTGCATCGCAGCGCCGAGCAGTCAGGACTCGGCTGTGCGTCAGTGGGCTGCTGGTGAATTCCTTGGGCAGCTGGGTTGCAGGGTTACAGTGCTAGAAAGCATCTCCAGAAGTCATCGAGACCAACCCTAATCTACATCCTAACAGCTGTTCTACCAACTGGATCTTGAAATCCTCTAGTGACAGGGATTCTACAAGTGCCTACAAAATCTTTCCCAGTGCATTGCTGTCCTTTGAGGCAGGTATGGTTTGGTTTGGGTTTTTTTCTTTTTCTAAATCTCTACACTCATCTTTTTTACTACAGCTCAGACACATTCATTTTTGCCTTTTCTACCACAGAAAGGGAAACATAGTCCTTCTATGCAGTAGCTGTTAACATATCTGAAAATTTGTCTTCCTCCTTCAACTTCCTCTCTTATGTTAAGCTATTCCATTTATCCAGTATTTAGTTTTCTCCAGTTTTCTAGACCACAGAAAATTCTCATTCCTCTCACCACATTTCAGTTCAGATGAATTCTTGCGTTTCAAGTCAGAAGAGACTTATGCTTCCTGAAATGCAGTCTTTTTGACTCAACTTATGAACAGAGGAGGCCTTATCAATGCTATGAAGTAATCCCTCTGCCATACTGAAGTCCAGCAAGCTATATTCTTCCCTAAAACCTGCTGGCCTCCAGTCTGGTCTCTTACTACAATATGTGTCTTTCCTCTGCAATGGCAAATTTGTGTTTGTGCAACTGAGTTATTGTTCCCTTAAGAAAAAGTTTGTTGCCTTGATCCTTTTTCATTAAACCAGTTTTCCAGGGAGTTTTATTTACCAGTTGATGATTAAGTCCACTTTTCCAAAATCTAACTTTTTTGCTTTGCATGTGTAATTCTGCTGCAGAATGACTGTTTTTATTCTGCTGCTGTTGCTGCTGAGGAGCATGATCTCAATAATTTCACCATCGCTTTCACCCAAGTCATCTTTTACCTCAACAACCTCAATGAACCATCTTTCTTTTAGTTTAAATCATGTCACTGAGAGTTTCCCCTAATTTCTGTATCAAAAACCATTCCCAACATACCCAGATTTTGCAGCACTGTATGCTACCATCTACATTAAATTGCTCAGTAAATACGAAGTTTATTGTTTAGTAATAAAATAGCAGAGATTCTATATCAGCAGTTAAATTTTGAATCAATAACTTTTACCTGCAGAAAGTGAGTGAAAATGTGAAAGAAATGCTTAAAAAGTGCCCAATATAGTCCATTGCACCACAACTTTATATGCACGTTAAAGTTCAACAAAGAGAAAACCCAACTGTCTGCAATCCGCATCAATTACAATATCAAGAACTTCTTTCTTTATCTAAATGTTACTTGAAAATGCAAAGCTTTTCTGCTTTATTCTTCCATTTAGTTATGAAAACCAAAAATCTTTGTGAAAAATTTAGACAATATCACTTAAAAAAAATCATAAATCAGTTCATCCACCAGTGTCTTCTTTCCCTCTTGCGAAAGCACATAGCCACCAGCAGCTGTGTCCCCACTTGCTCTCCCACTTCGTACCCAGACCCTTGTGTGGTTTTGCAAACTGTGAACTAAATAGTGCCCAAATGGACTAACGCTCTGGGACTATTGGTTTCCGTCACCAACTAAACTTACTTACAAATCATCTCCTCCCAACAAAAAACCTGCAGGGAGGAGGGGACACATCATCAGTCATTCCTCTGTTCTGCAGAAGGAAAATTAGACTGGAAAATATTTTTTAAGGATCTTCTTCATGTACTTAATACACTTTTCCTTTAAAAGATATGGGGTCTAAACTTTCCAAATCTAAGAATAAACACAGAAATTTTATGCTTACCCAAACAGAACCAACAAGCCTGTATGCTTTGTCATTACAGTACAGACTATTGCACATTTAGATGCCTTTTGGTTTATTCAAGTATTCCCAAATATAATCCCCTGAAACAGAGCAGGGGTAAATGAAATGGCTCTTTCATAATAGTGCTGTGTAAATACTGATGTGCAGGGATGCTGGTGACATCTCCAAGTTCTGTCTGTCTCATTGCCTCTAATGTTTGACAGTGTAGAACCTGCCCAAAGAGAAAATTTACACCCACGTCTCAAATTCCTTCTAGTCTAAACCAAGATAAAACAATCTTCTGGAATCATTGTGCTCACAATGATATAATTACAATTAAAAAAAAGTAGAAAAAATTAGAAATGTTAGAAATCAGAAAAAAATAACAAAGCTAAAAATTAGAAATTTTTCACATTGCCAGTTAAGATTTTTTTACTAGAGAAATCTCTGCCTGATGTCAAAAGCTCACTGGAGGATGGGGGTTTTGTTCTTTTTTGTTTGTTTGTTTTCTCCAGGTATTTTGCAGTTTTATTCTGCAAAATTTTGCTAATTAATTTACTATAAATATCTTTAGATAAACTTCAAGTGTTACGAGTCATTATTGTTGGCCAAAACACATTGCCCTTTGCTAGTACTTGGTTTCAACCAAAATTTCTATTCACACAAATGTCAACAGGCCAATTTATGAATAATTAAATAAAGGGGGAGGGGGGTATGATTTTTATTTTTTTTTTAATAATGCAAACTATATTCAGAATCCATAGATAAAACTGGCTAATTGCTAAAGTTCAGAAGAATGAGTATGACCTGAATATATTAGATTAAAGACCCCAGCAGTGAAATTATCAGTGTAAAATTACGTTTGCTCTCTTAAACAGGCAGGTGTTAATAAATACACAAAAATTAACTGATTAAAGCCAGTAGCAGCAGTCAAGTCTGCAACATTTTTTTGTTCGTTCTTCTCATTCTGAGGAAAAGCAAAGACCAAGCCATATTTTACTGTGTGCTGCTGAATACAAATGGTAACCGGAAAACTAGCTACAGAATAATGTGAGTAGGGATATACAATGACAGGTACCTGACTAGCTATTTTTGTTGAGTTTTTCTTTTTATGTTATTAAAAACAACAACAACTTAAAGTCTGATTCGGCAAAGTGAATAAATCAAAGCTTTCATATAAACGGTAATAAGTTTGTTACCTGTCTGATTAGTTTCTTCTCCAAGGACATCTTAGCATTGTCTCTTAAATCTAGAGTAAGAAATTAAATGCAACTTGATTGAGGCAGTTTAAGGATCTGTCACTACAGACCAGTGTCTGAGATGTTATAAAGTCAGGGATATCTGCTGCAGTAATGTGCAGGTGTAGCAGAGGATAACCCACGTGTTACACAGTGGTTTAATGTTGCTTAATAAAACTGTCATGTTTTAATCCTTTTTTTATTGGAGTTACATGTTGAAGGACATTCAACAGTCCATATGTCTTTCACTTGACTCTCACAAGTTGGATCATCCTCATTGGTCGGTGGCAGGGAAGATTTCCTGCTCTTCACAAATGAATGTGCATAAAATGTATATTTATAGCAATAGACAGAAAGGTAAATACCGTCACTAAATAGCTGAATTTGGGTCAGTAGTCATAAAATTCATCTCTGAACATTTAAGTTTGCCAGAACATCTTTTTCAGAATTAGTTAAAATGGATTTTTTTTTCCTTGATAAAAAACATTGTTCTTCAATAACTAAGAATAGCTCACACTCTAAGACTATGAGTAGTCTGTTACTGGCTGGTATGTGTGCAGTCCCATCAGAGTTCATTGCAAAAGTCAGGGCTTACATTGCTACACTAAGTTCCCTTCACAATGAACTATTTTTAATTCCCTCCAAACACATTAAGCAAGTTAAAAAAAAAAAAAAAAAAAAAAAAAAGGGCAGCTTTGTCCCTCTTTTTGTAGAAGCAAAGCAAGTGATACTGAGTATTTGTTCAAAAGGGCTAAGAGGCAACCTGGCCATACTGTAAGCAGAAATCATTTACTTGTCTAGCTACTGCCTGTATATCACACTGGTAGATTGGGCACTGGTTTTTTCACCAACATTATGTACCTTCAAACAAAAAAAATGAGGAATTCAGCCATGGAGATGGAGAACATATTTTTCCTCTTAAGTAACAACAGCATTTGCTGTGATATAATGATCAGAAGTTTTTCAGTTATTTATTTTTCTCCGTGAAATTACAAAAGGTTTATGTTAAGACCTGAGGAAAGTACAGAACAGAGGGAGGAGATACACTGTGAAAGCACAGCTTTATATTTCACAGGTGATGTTTTGGAGGAAATGTTTCAGGAAAAAAGAAATTACTGTGATGAGATACGGTCCTGTTTGAATCTCTGAATGTGACTTGGTGGGTCCCTGGAAGGGCACACCATACCTGAACGCATGTTAAGATGGCACGGTGCCTCAGTGCAGCTGCCTTAGACAAGTGCTGAGGATGAGATTTTGCCCTGTCAATACGATTGAAAAAGGTCTCTGGAAAACTCTTCCCTCTGTCCCTGTCAGATTTTTAATATTCAGAAACAGTTGGATCAACATTGTGTAGTTTAAGTGGCTATTAGCTCCTGAAATAACCAAGTTTGTTAAGGAATAAGCAAGACATCTTGTTATGAATTAGTAGTTATGCTGAGTTTCAACTGAAATCCTCTGTAGCAGCTTCTAAGTTTGTGACTGATTTTTTTTCCATACCTGAGAAGAATATAAAAATAATAAATCTTTAGCTTATGGAGGCATACAAGTTTTAAAATCTCTCAGCAGCAGTATAGAAGCCAGTATACTAAAATATGTTGCCATCCTAAGAGACCTGTGACTTCCGTGAAACACAAATTTTAATTGCACACTGTTTCTGAGGCGAGGGGACACTTTGCTACCTCAATAGTAGGAGTAAGAGTGTCACAAATAGGACAACAACAGTAGATGAGGATACAAGTAAATAAATACTCTAAACAGGTTCTTGGATAGGTTCTTTACCATTATTGATAGAAACAATTACCTTATCACGGGTATGTGACATTTTTTACCAGTCTCTTTTTACTCCCTATGCTTTTACTCATGATAGTTCCTAGATTACAGTTAATACAGGCTGGTCGCGCCAAAGTGCGTTCCCAGTGCAAGCTCTGTTACATCTTGACTTAAAGAAAGGGACAAGCTCTGGGAAAACGTATGTTACGTGTAAGAGCTGTCCGTGTTAGTCATTTGTCTGATGTAGAGCTTTTGCAAACTTGATAAACACAGCCTTCAGTTAAGGGTGGC
Organism: Astur gentilis; assembly: GCF_929443795.1. NCBI lineage: Eukaryota > Metazoa > Chordata > Aves > Accipitriformes > Accipitridae > Astur > Astur gentilis. Next base: position 7,431,242 of record NC_064894.1, on the reverse strand, counting down.
ACAAAGATATTTCTTACCAAAGTAGAGAGGGAAAGGACCGTGATTTCATAGGTCTCCAATTCCTGCACATCCTACTTGGAAGATAAAATACCTCAAGCAACTTCTGTAGGCACCGTGAAGAAACAACTACTGGGGAAGATGAAAGCGAAGGGAGTATTTTTCTGAATCAATGCAGATGCCTAAACCGATAGCGAGAAGTCCGCATTTTAGGACGAGATCTCCTTCAGCACATATAGAAAAAAAAAGTACATTTGCACTAAGAAAGTCCTGAATGATTTAGACTAGCCCTCGACTCCTTTCATCATTTGTTTAAGGGTGTACTCAGCTCCACAGAAATAGAGACGTAGCACATCCACAGTTCTTTGTGCAAAAATGACACCTGCGAGGCTTTCGCTCACTGTACTCTCTCAGGTGAAATGCCAACAGCATCCCCAGCCTTGCCCAGTAATCACAGCTACTGGAATCCTTTCTTGCTCTTCTGGCTCAAAGCGCTATCTATATTGGTAAATATAGAATCAAACCTAACAATATTCCTTTTCATTGGGTGACAAATAGTGTATGAGATGAAGCAAAACTGTTTTGAGGGAAATGCTACTGCCATGGGAAAGGTACTCATTACTGTATAGACCTTGAAAAATAGTTCACGTCTATTGCTTGCTAACAAAGACACATTCCTGGCTTAAGTATCTCCCTCTGAAGTTAAATGCAACTATAGCACCTTGTAGTGTGGGTTTGTTTATTTGTTTAATACGAACCATGAACCAAGGACTCTTCTAGTCTAAAATATTTTGTCAGTTGTTCAGCTATTGTTTTGAAACTTCGTCAGCATTAACTTCCTGCTCGCTACAGTCCAGTTACACAACTTGATATGCTTGTCATTACTCACTGAAATACTTTCCCGTTACTACCAGTGGCGGGACTGAGGGAAATAAAGGTCCACACATATGTATGTATTGTCAGCCGCAGAGCTTCATCGAGCACTTTACTTCAGTATCTCCCCTTCTGACATTGCACTCTTAAAATCTCTTTATTTCATCTGAAAGATCTTATTTTATTTAAAAAAAACTATCATGCCTCGTGAAAAGAATGCCATATACCTTTCCATCATCTTTTACAAATTAGTTGTATCTGAAAAAGATGCCAACACTTAAATTTTCAAACTTGTGTCGTTCAGCATCTTCTGATGCTGAAGAGAGACTGTTGAAATAAATCTGGATGATTTTTAATGATCTGTTGGTACTGAAACGGATATTTCAGCGCAGTGGATATGCTACTTATTGTTAGAGTATTTTGCCCCCCTATAATAGCATTTGCTGTGAAGAACAGTTTGTTTTCCTGATGATGTCAGAGAAAAGGAGGGGATTTTTCCTTCTGGTTTTTTTTTTTTTTCTTTCTTACCATCACCATAAACAGAATTTATTTACAAATTTGCTCTTTTGTATATCACTGACAAACAATTACTCTGAAATCACTCAAATTTAGAAATAAGTATTTTTTAAAATTTTAGCCCTTCCCATACCTACGTCTCTTGTAGGCCGTGGTTCTGCACTGTGTAAAATGTCTTTTCTCTTAAAGCAAACCAAGTAGCACTCAAGATGTCTTCAATCCAGACAGCACCCCAGCTGTAGGCTTTTATTCAATGAACGCCTACTATGAATAAGCCAGCAATAACCAGAGCAGCAGTGAGGCAGACGTCAAGCATTACCAAGGCCACAAGAGAAACTCTGCTGTAGCACGAGCGGTGGGAGAGCGCAGGCCTCCATCTCCAAATTTTCATTAGAGTAGAAGATGCGGTAAGAAAGAACGGTGCATTTCCATTTCATGGATGCTCATGGGGCCCAAGCAAAGTTTATCAGAGAAAAGAAGAGCCACTGCTCTTTTCTTCACCAGAGGTGTTACGGAAGGGGAAGCAGAGCTGTGTGTAAAAAGGACCGAAGGTGGAGTGAGCTCCCCACCTGCCCAGTCACCCCAAAAAATAGGATAAAAGAAGCAGCAGGAACTGAGATGCAGACCGAGTTAGTGAGACTGCCAAGTGTAACTCCTGAGTAGAACTGCTTCTTCAGCCCCTTTATTCTCTTAGCAGTTTTAAAGGAAAAAAGCGAGACCTTTCAGACACGTGAGGATCATCTCACAGCTGCTCAGCACGTGGCAAAGGAAGCACTGAGTAAACTTCGTGCAACCTTTCCACAGCCCTTCTTCCCCCCCTCCTGCCTTTTACCTGAACTGCCCTGATGACCCTTAACTACGGCTCAGGATCAATCCTGCAGAACACACGATGTACTTACTTATTTCACGGTTTAATGGAAATGGTATTGACTTGCTAGGGATGTGTTGGTTTTCCCTCTGCCAATGGCTTTTCTCCTTCCCAAATCACTCTTATAATGCTGCATATATTTGTAACAAAAACCTACAGGATAGCTGGTTTTCTGCTTTGGAAATTATTTCAGCATTACTGTTCAGTCCTTAGAAACATTAGGCAACAGGATTTAAATTATTTTTGTCTGGATGGAAAAGTGTGGTCCAGCTTTAGCAGTCTCCATGCAATTCTATGAGAGACTAGAATACCTTTTAAAACATAAAAGCAGTTAGAAACCTAGAAGCAGAGATACATCCTGAAAGCGAGTTTCTTTACACAGCCCTACAGGCTGTTTGTGACAACCCAGCTGCAAGCTTTGCCTTTTTTTCTCAAAGCTTTAAAGAAAATGAAATACAGATGAAGGTCACTTTTTATTACATTGTCCCCTCATTGTGAATGGGTTTATTTCTTTCTGCTTTTACTGCTAAGAAACTGCCAGTCTCAGCAGCAGAGATAGTAAAACACTTGTATTTCCCTCACTATACTGTAAGATTTTTAACAGATGGGCAAGAAAGTCACGGGGGCTCTCGATTCATACCTAGGATAGATTTAGGAAGCAATAGCAAAACACAACCTTCACTTACCCATTAATATCTCCTTAAGGACACACGCCAACGGGGAGCATCCAAGCGCTGAGAGACAAGAGTGTCTGCAAAGAAGAAAAGGTCACTGCCTGGGAAAGGAGCCTCCCAACTCTCTTTGCTCCAGTGCCATCCACGCCTCCCCAGCAAGCCCTGACTGCAAATCAGCTGCACCTGCACATTTTTCTAGTGAGGTTAAAGCCAATTAGTAATACTGCCAACACTTCTCCCTTCCGGAGCATTAAGTGGTGCATGCTTAACACAAGCACTCATTTTTGGGGAGGTGTTTTCCCAGTCAAGTTTCACCTCCTCGTTCATGTGTTCCCGGAGGGGTAGTCTCCATGCACGTGCATACCTACATCAAGAAGCAGTTCATGTTTGTGCCTCAGAAGGGTAAGCTAGACCCTATTAAAGAGCTAGACTTTTTTTTTTTAAATCCTACTCTTTTGTTGTTCTTGATGGCATTATGGAAAAATTTCTCTATTGAAGACACTTTAAATAACACGGGGAAAAAAAAAAAGAGCAAACAAACCCTTTCACCCATCTGGTTGATTAAATCATGGTTCTCCTCTCTCAAGTACAGAAAAGAATGAAAAAAAAATCAAAACTTGTAACTAGAGCTATAACAAGGAGAATGCCTACGTGTAAGCAGGGTCCAACAGGAGCAAAAATGGACGCCTTCCTCTTTTCTGTCAGCTGCTGCTGTTGTAATTCAGGAAAAGGAAAGATAGTCATGAAGTGGAAGCAGCAACATAAAGTACTGCAGGGCTAAAAAGGTGTTATGTGTATATTTGCACGCACGTGTCTCCAGGGCCCCAAATGCCTTGACATGGCATATTTGATGGCAGTTGTTACAAGAGGTTAATACTTTAACTGCATTTACATATTATTATACATATTGTAATAGCTACTATAAATATTTAAAATAACAATTGATTGAGTGCCCTTTCAACCTTTGAACTGCCTAATACATTATCATGCAAATCCCGAGGATGACTGCCAGAGATTTCTCCAATGCTGAAAACAGCTCTGAGTTTATAGCTCTGCCACTTAGAAATCCAGCTGAAATGTATAGAATGGAAAGCGAGTACACAGAACAGCATAGGAGAGCTCCTGTTGTGGATCTGCTAACGACATCAGATGCTGGAGAGTGCAGCAACACTCTGAGATAAAGAGAACCTGGAAGAGTTAGATTCAACAAAAAGTGACGGCAAATATCTAATAAGTATGCTTTCCATTTCCATAGCAACTTCCATCAAAGGAACGGAAAGCACTTTAAAACATCAATCAGTTTACCCTCAACACTACTGTGTGGCAGGCAAAATATATATTAGAAGAAATAAAGTTGCTTCCTGGTGATTGCTGGGCTCTATTTTAGGACTCCTTTTTGCTACCTCTGCACTAACTTTCTCATTAACATTCAGGCTTCCAATCTGTCTTTTTCATGTTCTCTCACACGGACTGTGGCATAAGAGGAGTGATGAGACACATCGGGATAAAGCATGAGGATCTTAGGAATTAATGAATTTAGCTATTACTGAACACCAGATCAACCTAGCATAGTCTAAGCAGTCTTATCTACTGTAATAATAGCTGCAAAAAAGTCTTTACGGTGACAGATGTCAGAACATCAATGGCTTTTAACGATGGCTTCTTTCATTAAGCATTTTGCCAGTGTACCTGTGCAAAAGACATGTTTTGGTTATCTATATTAGGCAGGTACGACATGCACGTTGCAATGCCCAGAGGGTAGGCACCATGACCCAGTATAAGGTACTTTGTGACTGCAAACTATGGGTGGCTTTAAAATATTTTAAAAATAACTTTACGGAGTCAGTATGTCTGAAAATAAACCAGAAACCAAGCAGATCTTAAATTAGTATGTGTGACACACCCATCCCCAACAAGAGAAAATAGATCCAACCTGGTTCCTCCTGCTCTTGAATTTTAGGAGTTGGGGATCTAAAGCCTGAAAAAGTCAGTTTTATGCTCTGTAGCCCACACAGACAGAAATTGAAATGGTCATCTTTCGACTCTAACTCTTTATGTTTTCTTTTATTGTACAGATGGCTCTGCTGACCAGAATGAAAGCAAAGATGACAGGCAGGATTTGGGCCTCTAGAGAGAGAAGATCTCATTGTAAGGCTGGATGTTGCATGATCACCACCACTGAGGACAAGGTCAGAGTTGGTCGTGGCAAATAAATTACCTCCCTTTCACTGTCCGGATAGGTTATTATTAACCAGGCTATAGTGAAGGTGAAGGTTAGGATTAGGTGAAGGGTATCTTTACTCTTTAGATACCATTTTCTTCTTGTGTGCTGAATGACTGTTTAACCCCAGCTGGTAACTAAGCACCACGCAGCCGTTCACTCACTCCCCACTCGGTGGGGTGGGGAGAAACAACAACAACAAAAAAGTAAAACTTGTGGGTTGAGATACAAACAGTTTAAGAGAACAGAAAGGAAGAAACTAATAAGGATAAAAATAATAATAAAATGGCAATAATAATAAAGGGATTGGAATATACAAGTGACGCACAATGCAATTGGTCACCACCCGCCAACCGATGCCCAGTTAGTTCCCGAGCAGCGATCCCTCCCAACCCCATTTCCCCCAGTTTATATACTGGGCATCATGTCACACGTTCTGGAATACCCTTTGGCCATTTTGGGTCAGCTGTCCTGGCTGTGTCCCCTCCCAACTCCTTGTGCCCCTCCAGCCTTCTCGCTGGCTGGGCATGAGGAGCTGAAAAATCCTTGACTTAGTCAAACACCACTCAGCAACAACTGAAAACATCAGAGTGTTATCACCATTCTTCTCATACTGAACCCAAAATACAACGCTATGCCAGCCACTAGGAAGAAAGTTAACTCTATCCCAGCTGAAACCAGGACAATGACTCTAGGCATTTTTGAAGAACACAAAGGCCTTTTTGTCCAGTACTTCATATCCACTTGTCCAAAAGAAGTGGGTCCTCTAGCTAGAATCAAGCTGACAGTTAAGGGTGGCATTTGGGAACAAGTAATTGAAAGTTTTGGCTGAATGGCCTTTCAGAGTTCAAAGGAAAGTAGATGTCTCTCATGAGCAGTATTTTGTCATTTTTACTACTCACAATAGATCCCTGGGATACAATGAAGTTGAAAGTAAGAGTTAGGGCTTGGATTTTTAAATCTAAATACTGAAGCGTTCCTTTCCTTGCTGGGGGCTAAATGGCTCTCAGTGACGGCAAGAAGGCAGGTGCCACTTTCAGTATTCACTTTTCCAGAGGAGATGGATTTCCTTGGCTGGAATACAAAGGTTGAAGTCAGGAATGGTGTCAGGATTTGCTAATACAGAGATAGAAAAACATAGATGGTCAGAGTTAGGCAGAGGTTTAGTGTCAAGTATGGCCAGTATGTGATGAGCTCTTTCATTGCTGAGATAGCTCCCCTGCATTTAATTACACTAAAAATTAGGACAGGGCAATATAAAATATAAAGTATCCTCTTTGCTGTATGCCAATGGGCCTAAGAGGTAAGGTATCCTTTTAAGTCCCATGCCTTATATCCATATTTCCTGAAGAGATGGAACCCTGGGCTATAATTAAGGTTAGAGTTAGGGCTACTGGCTGTATGTCAAAAGCAGAGATCCCAGCTTAATGCTCAGTGCTGCACGTCCCATGGAGTAAAGCACAGTGCTGCTGCTGTCATTTGTGGCTGATTCTTTATGCTTTCTTTCACTGCTCAGGTGGTTCTGTGAGCTATAATGAAGGCAAAAGCTAGTTAAAGATTCAAAAACCACAGGCTGAAGCACTTATCTCCTTAAACTCTGTGTGTTACAGAGGTTTTGTTATGTATTCTACAAAACTGCTATACTTAAACTGAGATCTTGTTTCAGCAAGAGTCATCAAACTAAGTCTGGTATATTAAATCTCATACTTAAGACTGGATACATAGATATAATTCTAGAATTAGTTCAGAGTTCAAATAATAAGGCAGAGGTCAGAAATTTCCCTCAAAATAAGCAATGGACGTCACCAGGCTTCTTTTTGTCTTTGGAATACCTCTGAGCAAGAGCAAGTGTTTGGAGAAAAAAGTTTAAGACACCACTGGACACTGTTGAGTACTGCTGATCTCTTGGGTTCCTTGCAAGTTTTTACGTCTTGTTCTGGTAGGGGCTTCTTAGCTAAATATACAACCAGCCTTTGTTTTAATTTTGATTTCAGAGAAAACAGAAAAGGATGGGTTCAGGGTTTGTACCAGCTTTCAGCCTCTGCTCGAGACCAAGTAAACAGAATGAGTCATTCTCAAAGGCTGAGAGGATGCTATAGCTTACAGGTCAGGGGGAATCCACTATAGTTTGTGGAATTGTAATTTGTAATAGCTTTTACTCAAAAGTGATAATGTTCCTATGTTTATTTGATTGGTTTATGTAACACATGAAATACATTAGCAAGAAATTAAGTTTTTATGGATGTTGATTTTTAAAGTCATATTCAAATACACATTTCTGCTACAAGAATAAGAAAATGGTTTTTTTTCAGAATTAAGAATTTACTATATTTGACCTGAGAGTAGCTGGAAATGAACATACTCATGAAGGAGTAACCAAACGGTTTCAAAAGCTACTAATCTTGTCTATGTCTTCTTCACCATCCTTCAGCCTAGAGCACACCAAACAAATCACAGAATAAAGGAGAAATAAACAAAAAAGAGAGAAAAAAAGGAAGCCTTTTTTAACTGCTTGCATACTTTTTTGGACTGGAGTGTAAAAAATAATTACCATTACCTACAAGTGCTTTTGTAAACTATTTTTTCTGATCCACCTACAACACTAAAACAAATGGTTTTGTCATCTACCTTCCACCCATAGAAGAAACATTGTCCCAGTTAGAGACTATCTGAATTTATGAGCTATAGATAACATGCATTTTTACAAGAGAAAGATGAAGTGTTGATGTCACATGCAATGATGATGTCACAGAGACACAGTGTCTCCCTTCTGTTGTTAGTGAGACACACATCTTCACTCCAACAGACGAATAAATTTTGGCATTTAAGTTTCTTCTTCAGTTTTTAGCTGACTGTAATCTGATTTTGTCCATTATCTTTTCATTAGTTTTATTCTATTTCTTTAGGACTAAGAGGAGTATGCCTAGGTCCCTAACTAAAATTAAACATTAGAAAAAAGTACTCTTGCATCATATAATCCCATTGGTTAATTCAGGTGCCCATAATACAGCTGATTTATTTTTTTTTTTGATTGCATAATGGCAAATGTTACTGAATTGCTCTAGTACTTAATAATTCAGTAATGTCATCTCTCTGAATAGGAGCTTGAATATGAGTTTCAAACTGACGTCTACCAAGCCAATATAAAAATTACCAAGTTACTTGGGCTGGTCAACCAGTGTGGCACACCTTCTCCTTTCCCAATGATAAATTACATTTATTTTATATAAACAAATTGCCCCAGGAATATACTGTGATTATGATTGGAAAGTAAAAGTAGTCCCTGTAGTCTTACAAAGTTGTTCTGGAGAAGTTCAGTTCCAAGAAAGCTTTTTTAACTGAGGATTTGGAATGACCATGTTTGTTTTGTTTGTTGTTGTTTTTTTTAAACAAGAACATGTGGGTCACTAGAAGACAGGATATTAGACGCAACCTGTTTAGGCGCAACCAAGACAACGTTCTGCAGAAGAAAATGTGCAGAGATTGATATTAAAAAAAAAAAAAAAAAAACCCAAACAAAGCACAGTTATCAGAAGACCTTTTTGGGAAGAAGAGTCAGCTTAGTTTATTTCCTGAGCTTACTGATGAGTTGAATCATGGACACACTGGGGCAAAAGAACCAGCTTCTATCATAGTTACAGCTCTGGTTTCAAAAACAAAGTAAACCAGGAAAGAAAAGCCTGCATAGTTCACACCAGACTTGATCACATTTCTAAAGGCTTCAGATGACTGATTTCTGTATTCTCTGAACATACTGTTATATTAGCAAAAGTGCACTGCAGACAACAAGGAAGATCTGTGCTGCATTTGCAAATGAAATGAATGGGCACAAAGCATGCTAACTTTTATCTTTGTAATTCATCATATTAAAACTAATCATGGCAGGTTTAATTATGTAAGCACCAAAAACAAATAAGTAAACAAATAAAGAAATAGCTCTCAAACTTTTCTGAGCATTCTGCTTTTCCTAAGCATCATAAATCTGTGAGTGCAGGATACAAACCTTGTTACAGAAGACATTTTGAGAAGAAAATGCTAGTTAGGAAAACTGCTAAGACTGTTATCAAAGAAAGAAAGAAAGAGAGGAGCATACATGACATTACAGAGTCAGCGGTTTCTCAGTGTGTAATCATTTTTGACAGAATAAGCCATACCTCTGGAGTACATTCCAAAATCAATTTTGTTCTTGGCAATTTGAGTCAACTCTATTCCAGCTGCAAACATTGTGACAATAGCAAGTTATTTTCCACACTGAGGCTGACTACTCCATGTTACAGTAATGAACAAAGTCTTCCAAACATCTCACTTAAATCCACGTCTACTTAGTACTGGCTTATGTGCTGTGTTTACACTGCGTACAAAATTAAACAGCATATCTTCATATAACCATTGAAGGACCTGGAACAGCAGCTGCTCTGAGGGAAGTTTGTTTTCCTTTAGGGGGAGGGAAAAAATGTCTTCAAAGTGGAAACACAGACTTTTTGTTGTTGTTGCAAAAGGACAATTATTGCAACATCCACCTCAGATGGAAAAAAAAATGATACCTTTTAAATTAAATTTCATTTTCTTTCACTTTAACTATGGGTTAGGAGCTATGGAGTTGAACGAAAACACCAGTGATGCTTCATAAAGAAAACCGTATTTCAGGCAAAGGAGAGCCTGAGTGTTTTTTCTTTTAAATTGCTTGTCTCTAGGTATGAAGGACTTCCTTAGAGTGGATGCAAAAGAATGTGCAAGGTTCTCTGCAAGCAGGGAGTCTATAAACAGGGATATTTATTGCTTCTTTGCTCACATAGTATTGTACTGGATATAGAGAGCAAGATCTTTTTTTTCTTATCTGCTGGCTTTGCTCGAGCTCACTGAACTTTCACAGATACAATGAGTGAGAAGGCTGAAACACGAAGTTACATGCTGTAAATTGGCAGTGAGAGAGAGATGCGGGGTAGGTGTATTGATCACAGTCTTTCTAAAGTAAAAATACACAGGAGTTTCAAGGAGCTATTCTGGCAGCAGTATCTCTGAGCAAGAATGGTCCATGGTTTATCAGATAAAACCAACAATGTTGGGTCAAGTCTGCACCAAGACTTCTTCCACATACGTACAGAAAGTCATTTTAAACACTGCTTTCATCACTGCTTCCATCAATAACAGTCACAAGAAAAGACAGTTCCTCTGACTCCCTTTAGAAAAGCTCAGGTGTGGGCTGTAATCCCTGAAATAGATTATATATCGTGATCCAAGGTTATCTGAATGCAAAAGATCAACATTTGGTTGCTTTCTTATCCTTGTGAGACTCCCTGCCCCAGAGTAAAATGTTGCAGAAAGAAATGTTGTTATCTGAAGAATACCTTTCTGGAATAGATGATATCTCTGAAAATATGGTACTTACTGCACTTTGGAGGTAATATTTCAAGTGTCAATATTTCATTTCAACAAGAGGATGGTCAGTTCTGAAAGATTCAGGGACTTGTAACATGGAAATAGCATAGAAAAAGCTTCAGGATCTTCGAATATTGGTAGCCATATACCTGGGCCCGTATTTTTCCTGGTATATAAATTAATACACATTCTTTGAAATAAAGATAGAAATTCTAGGAAGATAGACATTATAGATTCCAGTGACTGATCATAACTACAAAATGTGCATGCATCCCTAAATCACAGTTACAGAGCTCCATATGTTACCAGAAAACCCTTAAGTGGACCTCTCCAAACTTCACAAAAAATATTAAGACAATTATTTAAAATACCAAATATATTCAGGCTGATATCTTCAAAGTTCAAGAATCTGTTACGTTTTTCACGCAGCGCAGTCATCACCTGCCACTGCAATCAGTAAGCAAAAAGCTCCAAAATACATTTTAAATCAAATATGTGGATGGTATGCCATCATTACACTTCCTGTACCACCGATGCTACCTACAAATCTGCTCTGGCTCTCTTTGAATATGTATTTCCACACTTCTTTTGCAAGAAAAAGATGAGAATCAAACCTAGCTTTTTTAAGTCTTAAAGAAACTCAAGAATATTGTTTCTCTCCCTGTCAGAAGTAAAATTAATTACAGTAAAACCTGAGGTCGGGTAGTGGTTTTCAAATGACGAATATTCACTGGTTGCCAATCTATCTAGCTGCTTTGCAAGAGCAGAAAGTTTCACATGGAGATATAAATAATTAGAGAGTGTTTTCAGTTCAGACTTTCATAACTTAAACTGCTTGATTTGAATAATAAATTCATAAAGCTGGTGCTGATTCTTTGCTTTTGGATTTAACATTTCATTTCATACTGCTGATCATGGTAGTGAGTATTGCACACTGGGGACCAGTTTAAAGTTGTGCCTGAATCTCTGCAGATGAAGGAATGTAGGAGAGAGATGCATGGCTTACTTATGGTAATCACCCAGGTTAAGCATTAATCCACAGTATGCAAATTGCAGCATTAACTATCATCTGTACTAATCATTATGTCTGAGGTTGTCTGAACTGAACTCAGTCTGTGGTATGTTGTGACATATTAGTGTTCATTATCAGCTTAGTTCAGAACAGAACTATCACGACATGCTTCTGTCTCAAATAACCAGATAGTCCTGTCTATGTAACCCTCACTTTCCTTAACTCTACTCATTCTCTACTGGTGATATTACATTACTAAATAAGTAATGACTAAATTAGGACAAGTGAACGCTGAATTTTTATGACTTTCTCATGCAGCATATATGCCCATTTGGGGCAGAACGATGTCTGTCTTTAGTGATGCTCACAGCACGTTTTTTAGATTATTAACTGATTTGATGACTGTATCTAACTGTCCTTATCACTATATTGCTGAAGTTCATTTTTAGAGATGCCCACACTGGAGTGTAGTTTGCATACCTGAGTCTCATGGTTATGCAAATAACACAAAATATTTGTTTTGAAGTTTATATAAATACAAACTATTTACATTTGTTACTTCCACATTCATTTTTAAAGGCCCTGGACCAAAATTTCAAAATATGGTCTATCTGTTCATGATTAACTTTCTGTAGGAATTGCTGCATAGTAAAATAATCTCTGGGTATAGATTATTTTGTAAGGCAATCTCGTACTTACAAATTGCCCGCAAAGAACTTTTTTGAGCGCTACAAACATTTACACAAAAAAATAACCACATGCGATTGCATTTCTGTGTTTGAGTATTTAAAATAAGGTCTACCAAAGCAGCTTAAACAGGCCACCATTTGCTTTAGCCAGTTACTAATAATGAATATTAGGCAGCTTCCAGTTTGCATCAGTCGATATCTGATAGAAGACTGCAAGACTGGGCACACTCTAGTGATTTAATGATGTAAGCAGACAGCAACACAATAGCAAAGGAAGAAATTAATCTTTGAAAAGAAATAATGTCAACAAAATCTCTGACATCTTAGATAATATACCTCAAAGCCATGATAACACCTTGTGTTCGACAGCTCTGCAATATCCTTTATGGTCCTGTCTCCTTTTTTTCTTTTTCATACACTAGTACCCACTAGAAGAGTCGCCCGTCTGTCTCTTCACAGCTCCCTCCTCACCTGCTGAGGCCAAGACGTATGGTGAGACTTAAAAAACCGTAAATGTATGCCCCTGCCATGCTCAATGCCGCTCGCAGGTCTCCCTGGGAAGAGAAAAGGCTTTTTGGCAGGTCTCCTGGTGGGTCCCTGAGGAGTGATGGAAGCCACAGATGATTTCGGCTGGCCCGTACCTCCTGCGGTCTGGTCCCCTCGCTCTCTCCCCCAGTTGCTGCTGCTTTACTTTCCACCTCTTAGCCTGGTGAGGCTCCCAGAAGGCAACTGGTTGAGAAGCACCAAAGCTCCAGACCCTGTTTTTCTCTTGGTGGGGGAAGAAGCTTCGTGTGGAGCTGGCTGCCTTTATCTAAAGGTTCTCTCTCCAAACTGACAAGCAGGAGGAGATTGTTCCCAGAGACCGTCCTGTGTCCTTTCTATCCTTGTCCTCTCAGTTTTATGTTACTGATGATGAGTAACACAGTAAAACATGTAAAACGTGAAACATTCCCATACAGTAGTGTTGAATCAAAATCCCAAAAGTGTCTGCTCTGGCACACGCAGCCTGTTCAGGAAAAAATAATTGAGCATACAGAAACTTGTGTAAAATCACCACAAGATAAGCACGATCGTAGTTACGCTTACATTCCTCTGCTGTATAAAATCATGCTGATCTAATGAATTAATCAGGACAGCACAGATTTTAAGATGCAAGTGTTTAGGCTCCTTTCCCACATTGCATTAACTGGCCGATGGGATGAGCGTGAGCTGGCAGGGAGCAGGGCCATTAAGAAAGCTCAGAACGAGGATTCCTGGAAAACATGGTCCAAAGCTCCAGGCTGCCCAGAGGATCTCCCCTGGAGCCTTTTTAGGCTCTGTCTTCTACGCATGGCATCAGCGGGCTGCTGCACTGGCGTTTGGCCAGTGCCTATGCCTTATGGCTTGGATTGCAAAGCACGTGAGCATAGTTAGTGCTACTTAAAGGAACAATAACTAATCAGATTTAGGGGAGAGATGATATTGCTTTCTGTAACCGAATGCATGCTTCACTCTCCTACCTAATCATGTCCTCCTTTTTTTCTCAAGAACACAGGAACACTTCACTGGAAACTGAATGGAGATGAAAATATAAAGTGGAACGAGAGCTGGATTTAAAGCTCGTGTATAATCAGGCTGTGTGAATGAAATGAAGGCTCAGTTCAGTCTCCTCCCCTCTCCCTGCCCAGCAGGTGCTGACACAGGAGCAGAATTTATCACACAGTAACTATACCACAGTTGCCATTTCTAGTTGTCCTTTTTCAAGTTATAACATCAAGAAATAATATTTCAGGGCCAGATGTGCTATTTAATCACTCCTCTCCATTCAGTTTTGTGAAAGTTGTTGTTACAAAAATAGGTTGATGAGTACAGAATTAATATAAGGCACTGACCTGGATTTTGAGGGAGCAGTTGTTTTATTACCTGTCCTTCTCTGCTGTAATTTTTTCATCGTTTGATGCTTCAGAAAGCATGAGTTCAGGAAACTTTGATTTAAGAGCATTCAGGCTTCCAGCTAACATTCTGAACTTGTTTTATGAAATCCATTTCAGAGGGTAATCTGTAGCAGCCCTTTCAATATATACAGCGGGAGGAAGCTGTGTGCTGGTTTTGACTTTGGTGGTCACCCATGGGACCGTCCATCCCAGAGTCTGCGTATGTGAAAAAGCTCTCTGAAGATCTGAAAAGTGAAAATGAGGTATACCACTGTTTACTAGCCTATTTTAAATCCAGTTTCCTTTTTTTCGAGGGTTGCAGAGATAGGATGGGTAGGTTTATGATGCTCATCAGCCTGAAAATGCATTAAACAATAGCCAAAGCTGAGTCTGCTTTTTTTCTTGTTTTTTGAACACATATGAAACCTTGCTTCTCTGTCACCACCAGTGAAGGACAAATTCTTTCCCCGGTTCTCCACAGAAGGACTTTTCTCTATAAATTAAGGGAGCTTTTGCCAAGTGAATCTAAAGTATTACCAGGAGCTCCTGAATCCCCTCCTTATGAACAGTTCTCATACCAAAATACACGCTGGATCCAACCACAGTTGGATCTTTGCGATTTTAGTTCAGGGCAGAAAGAATTTAAAACATCTGGGTGATTTTTGACACTACAAAAAGAAAGGGATGCAAACATTCGATTTTAATAAAAAGCAAAGAAAGGAACAATAAGGTACCTTTTCTTCAACATTACACAAGAAACTATCCTGTGAACTGCCCTGTAAAGTACTGCGAAGATATAAAACATCAGCAGACATCAGTAGGAAAAGAATGGGGTATTTTCTTATCTTCTCCTCAGGCAGACTTTTCAATCAAGTGCAGATGATCTGACACAATACCAGCTTCTGTGAGTTAAGGGCTTGATACGCAGTGGCATCAGAACTGCTCTTGCCACACAGTCACCACCAGCAGCAGGTACATTTCTGAAGTTAGTGTGACATTTATCTGAGCACAGTAGGCAAGTGGGAGCCAAAGATGCAGCACCAAGAGAAGCATAGGAAGAAACCCACAGAGAAAACACTAAAATAAATATTTTCTCACTAATACTATCACATTAAAGTATCAAATTGAACAAAAAGGTCTGCGGTTGGCAGAGTGCAATGAACCAGTTCAGAAATTCCTATTCTGATTAAGTTCAGAAATTTATGATCCAAATTAGATTGGCTCTTACACCACGGCAGAGAGATCCTCCCTCCCACATAGCTGTGTGCCCCCCCTAATCCTTTAGGTCGTTTTCTTCAGCCTCAGCCTCAGAGTCCCAGAATGAGGGGAGGGCGGCAAAGGTTTTCCTTGTTTGCAATCATACTAATTTGTTCTCAGACTCCAGTCTGTTCTTGGAAGGGTTAATAACTTCACAGAGTCTGATGCTTCATTCCACAGAACCAAATTACACAAAGGGGTTAAAATAAAGGTGGGTCAATACCTTAGTGTGCTTAAGACTTAGTCCACTGGCTGCTATTGTGTTAAAAGGCAGAGCTCTCATTTCCTTCTGTTGCTCTGCTCGGTGTTACATCATCCGTAGGATCTAATCACCCTGCTACTTTGTGAAATACGTCTGAGAAGATTACGAAGATCAGAAACTCCAGAATGTCTTGAGAACGTGTGACTGTAGCATCATCAAACCCATGCTCACCCAGAGCACCTCACTCTCGAGAATACTATTTCAGTCTAGGAAACATGATCCATAACTCAGTCCTGCCACTTCTCCTCAGCCCTTGCTTTCTGAAAGGGATAATAACAAATCTACTGCTGTGATTTTGAGCTCTGCCTGAACAAAGATTAAGATCATATTTCATCCCTGTTCACAAATGACTTGTGCACTGGACTAAAACAAATATCTACTTCCGCTGAACGTTGCATGTAAAGCAATAAATCTGCTCCTGCTTATAAAAGGAACAGGCATGGGTCCTACACATGTGCAGGAGGAAGCCAGTAGAAAAAACTGAAGGAGCCGATCTTACGTGCGAAGAGGCAAACACTGTGCAACGGACAGAGTGATGTTCTGGGCAGAGAACCCAGGGATTATGTTGGGGTGCTGCCGAGGGCTCTCTCCCGCAGGCAGCCCAAGTGAGCCCACGGGAGCCGTGCTCCAGAAGGACCAGGAGTGGGGAGCATCTCCAACACGCAGTGTTGCAGCATCCCGCTGAAGCAACATCTGCATCCTTAGATGAGGTGAGTAGATACAATGCTAGGGCTAAAAGTGAATGCAGGTTTTCAGGCTTTAAAATTACACAGAAAAGTATCTAGGCATATCTATGAAGGTTTTACTATGTTTGCATAAATTCTTTTGTTCAGCCAAACGTAAACACTCACCCTCTTTTGTATGCCATGTGAGAAATTACCTGTAGAAAAAAATAACAGTGAAAAGCATATTAATTCAGTAGTGTTTTCGTTTGGAGTTTGTACGCTCAAGCAGATTAAGGATAAAAGAAATGGATAGCAAAATAGAAACTAATGACAATTTTTTGTTCATGTCCAAATAGTTCTCAAGGAGCAAGGAAATTAGGCTATGTCTGGACAAGTGTTCACTGCCACCGTTTTATGTAAAGACTGTCCTGCTTTAAAGGTAAAACCAGAGAGTTTTATCTTTAGTCTGAGAACTGAACATTAAAAGAAACTTGCAGTCCTCTATGGCATGGCCATGATACTGATTGATACTTGGTGTAAAGAGGAAAGTTTCAAGGAACAAATTGTATTTATTCCTTATGAGTCTAGATGTTTGAAGCAGCAGAACTGAGAGCGGAGGTAGCGCTGCATGAAATGTAGTGACAGAGGCATGTCAGGACACGGTGAGATGTCTTGTCTGACTTGGTCCACAGAAGCCCGATGAGTACAAAACCGAAATTAGGAATTGCAGTGTTGGGACTGCAAACAGCGCTGGCTCTGTTTGCACTGCAGAAACCTGCCAGCTGGACCCAAAGCTGCATATGCTTATTGACCAGAAACGCTTCTTCAAATCAAGTGGTATGCTATCATAGCCAAAATCTGGAAAGCCGCAAAAACCTCTGACCTCTGCCGGGTGCCCCCTGTGCAACTGCAATGCACTAGGAGACCCCAAATATAAAAGGATATACTGTCATTGTCACTGAATCGCCGTCTTCTATCTCATTTTCCTGTAGAGGCTGGCCTGCAGACAATCACACCACAAACAAATATCCCAAAACCCAAAAGTTCAGCCTAGACTAAATGTTTTTCCTTTTCCCAGCCAAAGGTGGTTGATATTACATGTTCCTTCTGCGGCCAGTACCTTGAATGGAAGATCGCAGAGGTTTCCCATGCACCTGTAGAAGTGACTCCCTCTCTAAAACACCAGTGTGCGCCTTCTCGGTGTTAAAGGTAGCTCTATTTCTCTATGCTCAGGACTGTGCTGGTTAAACAAAGCCTATAAACAGGGCAAGCTCTGTTTAGGAGTACCAGGCCAGGCCTCAGATTTGTTACGAGCTACTGCAGGCAACAAACCAAATAACTAACTTTCTAAACAAATCAAGTTTCATCTTTAGGGACTTAGGTTTTCTACATAAATTCCTGCTTAGCACTACTGAGTGCTTTAACTGCTTCAGTTCCCTCACTTCTCAAGGTCACCCATTTCCTCCTGAATGCTAGCCCAGATTTCTTTTGAAGTGACAACGCTTCTTAAGTTTGTGGCATCAGTAACTGGTATGAGCTCATCTGATATTCTGTATGAAAACCTGAGTCTGCAATTATTCTGCTAACCTCCAGCTCCTCTTTCTTAAGAAAACCTGATGATTTTCCTTACAGCAATCAGATCAAGCATTTTACTGAGGCTGAAGCAAATTACATTTAACTCATTTTCTTTCCCTGGAAAACTAAATTTTCTTTAATGTCTTAACTACTGACCAAAAACAAGTCTAAAGGAGCATCACTTACTTGGATCAAGGTCTCTTTTGGTCAATAGACCTGTCATCTGTCGCATCAAAGCAAAAGCAGGCTCTATCTTTATTTAAGCATCCATTCTCCAGTGTGTAACCTGAAGGTTAAAGTCTTTTGTAAAAGCACGATTACCAACAATATTTCTCCCCCTCAAGTAATATGCCAGCACTCTAATTCCAAAATAATAGCTATTTGATAGTTTACCTGGATTTTGTAAAGTTATGATAAGGATGTCCATCCTGTGTTCTTTGCACCCAAAATGTTTGTGTGTGTATACATGTACTTACGCACACACACAATTCTTCTTGCCATCATCAATTCAGTGTTTCAACAGCAGAATTAAAATTATTCAAAATCAGTGTTTTATACAAATCCTCAGTTTTTGACCACTTCCAGTGCTAAGCAAGAACCAGCTTCTATTCAAAGGGGCACAAAACAGTAAAACTGGAAACATGACTTTAAGAGGAATATACTCAGTCTGCCAGGAGAAAGCTAATTTCAAAGTTAGGGCTCTGAAGCTCCAGCCCACCCCTGAATATATCTCTCTATTTCAGTATCTTGTATGACCAAAGAGTTTAATCAACCTATCTTTAGAAAGCAGGCTGGGGACAGGATTAAAGTTTGCTGTTCACATTTAGTTTTGAAATTTCATGGGTTTTGAATTTTTACATGAAAAACTTCCATTTGAATGTCTTACTAATGGTATTTTCCCAGCTATCACTCTCTTTGAACATAAAGAAAGGGCTGGTCCTTGTGTCATCTATATGCATGTGGTGGGTTGACCTTGGCTGACCTCCAGGTGTCCACCAAACCAGTTTATCACTCTCCCACTTCAGCAAGACAGTGGGAAAAAAGATGGCCAAAAGCTTATGGGTTGAGATAAAGACAGGGAGATTGCTCACCAGTTACTGTTATCAGCAAACAGACTAAACCTGGGGAAATTCATTTATTATCAATTAAATACTGAGTAGGATAATGAGAAGTAAAAACAAAATTAAAACCACCTTCCAACCACCCCAATTTCTGCTGCGATGCCTGGAGCACCTCCTCCCCCTCCTTCTTCACTGACTTTGGTGTCTGCAGGGTTGTTTCTCTCATGTTTTCTCACTCCTTTCCCTAATAGCTGCTGCACAGTAGTTTTTCCCCCTTTCTTAAATATGTTATCACAGAGGTGCCACCAGCATCACCGATGGACTCAGCTTTGGCCAGTGGTGGGTCTAGCTTGGACCCAGCTGGAGCTGCTTCTGTCCGACATGGGAGCAGCTCCTGGTGTCCTCGCACAGAAGCCACCCCTGCCACCAAAACCTTGCCACATAAATGAAATAGATTCTACCCCTCACCTCTGTGAATCATGTATTTGAGAATTATCATTAAATTACACATTCATCACACAATCTTCACAAACTTCACTTACATCAACAAAAAGAATTCCCAACAGCAAAGTCAAAATAACATCATCACACCACCAACAAAGGTGAGCAATTTACACACACTCCAACCCTCATCCCTCCGCCACAATTACAACAAAAATTCCACTCAATTATTCTGCTGTCTGGCAATGTCCAGCCCATGTTTTGCCTGTTATGTCTTGCAATTACTGTCCTTACCTCGAATTCCTCTAGAGGGCCATTGCTGGGCTAGAAGGTTGACCTGCCAGCCAGGTGCCTACCAAGCTGCTCTCTCACTTCCCCTCCTCAGCAGTTCAGGGGGAGAAAATAAGATTAAAAGCTTGTGGGTCAATTTTAATGAAGAAAAGCAAAGGCTGCACATGGAAGCAAAGCAAAACAAAAAGATTTATTTTTATTTGTTGCCTTCTCTGTGGCTTTCTTAGGTTGTCTGCATTATTTTGAGTCTCCAGTATAATTTGACACATTTTTTTTCCACAACCTCGTCAAGTATCTGTGGGATAGTTCGTAGGAAACTTGCTCTGTACATTTCACACTGGTGACTTCCACACAGTTTACACAGACTAAAGTGCCATACCAAGCTGCATAATTTTAGGATGCTTAAGACATGGAACCACATAATCTGAAGTGATGTATTTACTGTGTAAATATTTATCAGAAAATATGTTTGTAAAAGGCAGCATTAAGATTCTTCTGATAATCTTAACTATCATATTGTCTCTTGAGTGTTTAATTGTGTATTCATAATAACTTCCTTTTCAAGTTATTAGCTTTTAAAGGAATCTTATGTAGTACGCTAATTTCTGAATACTGTCACAGGCATTTTGTGTCTGACTCAGACTCATATCTCATATTTATGGCAATGCTTCTGGCCTATTCAGGGACGTTCTTGGAAGAATCCTATGGATTATGATCACAGAGACAAGAGAGGTCCAGGAGGGCTGGTTGATTTTCAAGAGTGGCCCATCCTGATGAGCAGAAAATCAAGCAAAGGGAGCAGGATGCCTACAGGGAAGAACAAGGAGCTCCTGACAGTAGAGGTGGAAGCAGATAAAGGTGACTTGGGAGGAGTACAGGGACTGACCCTGCACGTGCAAGTAAGAAAGCCAAAGCCCACCTAGAGTCAAATGTGGAGAGAGGGGCTTCTGCAGGTGTATGAACAGCAGAAGGAAAACTAGGGGACATGTGGACCTGATGCTGAATGGGGCAGGGGAACTGGTGGCAAATGACACGGGCAAGGCTGAGATACCCAATGGCTTCCCTGCCCCAGTCTTTACAGACTTATTAGAAGTTAATACCAGCCTTCAGGGATCCCAGGTCCTTGAGAACAGTGGGAAAGTCCGCAACAGGGAAGGTGGAGGAGGATCAGGTTAGTGAACATTTAAACAAACTGCACATAATTCCAGAGGACCTGATGAGATAGACCTGCAAATGCTGAGGAAGCTGCCTGGTTGCAACGCCACTCTCAATTACCTGCAAAAGGTCATAGCAATTTGGAGAGGTTCCTAAGGACTAGAAGAAAGCAATCACTCCAACCTTCAAGAAGGGCGGGAAGGAGAATCCAGGGAACTAGAGGCTAGTAAACCTCACCTTGATCACTAGAAAGCTGCTGAAGTGAATAATCCTCCAAATATTTCCAAATATTTGAAAGACAAAAAAGTAATTGGGAGTAGTCAGCATGCATTTATGAAGGGGAAATCATGTCTGACCAACCTAATAATCTTGTACAATGAGATGATGAGCTCAGTGGATGAGGTGAGAGGAATGGATGTTGTTTGCCCTGATTTTAGGGACGCTTTTGATACTGTCCTTGAAACATCCTCACTGACAATATTATGAAATATGGTCTAGAAACCTGGACAGTGAGATGAATTGAAAATGGTCTAAATTGAAGGATTTATCAAAGAGCTGTGATCAGCAGCACAAAATCCAGCCAAAAACCCATCAGTAGTGGTACCCCAGGGGTTGATACTGGAGTCAAAACTCTTTAACAGCTTCATGAATGACCTGGATGATGAGACAGAGTACACCCCTGGCAACTATGCAGATGACACAAAACTGGGAGAAGCGGCTGATACATCAGGTGTTATGCTGCCATTCAGAGGGACCTCAAGGGTCTTAAAGAAGTGAGTCGACAGGAACTTCATGAAGTTCAACAAGTGAAGTGCAAGATCCTGCACTTGGGGAGGAATGAACCCATGCAGCAGTACACACTGGAGCCAACTGTCTGGAAAGCAGATTGACAGAAAAGGTCCTGAGAGTCCTGGTGGACAAGAAGTTGACCATGAGCCAGCAATATGCTTTTTTTTTTTTAGCAAAGAAGGCCTACAGCTTCTTGGGCTGTATAAGGGAAAGCATTGCCAGCAGGTTAAGGAGGTGATCTCTCCCCTCTATCCATCACTGGTGAGACACATCTGGAGTGCTGGGTCCAGTTCTGGGCTCTCCAGTGCAAGAGAGACATGGAGATACCAGACTGAGTCCCTCAGAGGCCATAGGGGTGATTAAGGTACAGGAGGACCTGTATACAAGGAGACGATGAGAGAGCTGGGACTGTTCAGCCTGGAGAAGAAAAGGCTCAGGAGGTTCTTATCAATGCATATAAATACCTGATGTGAAGCAATAAAGATGGAGCTAAACGCTTCTCAGTGGTTCCCAGGGGAAAGACAAGACACAATGGCCACAGCCTGAATTGCAGGAAATACCATTTAAACAAAAGAAAAAAACAACAGGTGTTTTGTGGTGGTTTTTTTTTTTTTTTTTTACCGTGCAGGTGATCAAACACTGGAATGGGTTGCCTGGAGAGGCTGTGGAGCGTCCATGGAGAGATTCAAACCTCAGCTGAACATGGCCTTGCATTACCTGCTCTAGCTCACTATCCTTTGAAGAGGAGGGCTGGACTAGATGATCTTCAGAGATGCCTTCCTACTTCATCCATTCTCTGATTCTGTGAATGTCAAGATCTTCTAGTTATATCCTATTTAATAAGTTCAAATATTTGTATATGTTATCTCCAGAGACATCTATATCTTTGAGTTACCTGTGACTTCTGTACTATAATCACAGTTCTGTCAAGTTTGCACTGTAGTTTTTTCCACAGGGTTCTTCCACATAACAATTGCTATTTTCTCCAAACACAGTAAGGGCATACTACTTTGTCACCTAGAGGTGTCTTCCGTGTCACTGCATCACTATATCACATAATTTTGCCCCAGATAACTACTTCATAGGAAATTCTTAATATAAGAAACTCCTTGGGTTACTAGAACGAGTTGGAGCATAGGTACAGATGTAATATGAGCATAAATGAACATGTAGTAAGATGCATCTTCATTTCCTTAGTTTCTGAAGTGCTGTCATTATGAAATGTTCTTAAATTATTCATAAATTTGTTTTAAGAGATGAGACAATTTGTTGCCATGTTAGTTGCTCCCAAAGAAGGATCCCTCAAGTTACCAACCTCTGTCCCTTATCCTCTTTCCAAACCTAATTCTTCAAAATATAAGATGCATATGTGAACATAGATAAATATCTCACACCCATTATTTTAATGGCAAAGTTGACAGACAATTTAACTCAGTCTTCAGCTCTCCCTTTTGCTCAGATTCCTGTAAAGGATATTGGCCTTTTGTTTCTATCCATTATCTCCCTTCAGACTCAAGGAGATCTAGAACTATTATACAAATGTAAAGCATACAGTAAAAAATTCCATTTTGTGTAAATATCAGCTGCTACTCTGTCCATCTGATCACTATCAGCTGCCTGCTAGTGCAAAACCTTTTTTTGTTTTTTTGTTTTTTTGTTTTGTTAGGTGAGATAAGGATGTTTATAGCAGTAGCAAGGCTCACAGTAGTTACAGATAGATCAAAACCAAAAAGTGTCAAGAGCTGTTGCCATTTTGTCCCTGTTGGGACCACAGGCCACCAATTTGGTAATGACTGATCTGTTGTAACAAACGTGAAGAATCGGGGTGTTAACAGGGCAAGGCAGGAAGCTGAAAGATGTGAAGATTTGCTATTGAAAACCTCTGGGTGAGATCCAGTTTGGAATTAGGGCATGTGAAATTAGTTTTCTATATGTGCACTAGCTGTCTAAACACCCATTTACTTGGAATGGAGAACTACTCAGTGCAGTCAATAGAGCCCGGAGAGTGCTCAGCGCACACTAAAGTAGATGACTGTTGGATGGTCATTTGAATCTCACCCCCTTGAAAATGAGGACAGACTGGGACCAAATAACAAGCTGGTATGGGTGTACATTGGACACAGAGAACTCCAGCCTGCATGAAGCACGCTAGCTCCCGAAAGTCCCTCAGGTGACTGAAAAGATGACTTTATGTAAAAGATTTGTTATTTTTTCATGGTCTTCTACAGTTTCAGAGTGAGAAACCTGTGAATACAGTTAATTCACGTCAGGCAGCGGATACGACCCACCACAGCCGAGCTGAAAGTGGAGCCTCGTGAGGAAAGAAGCGATGACCTAGGCCATCCTAGCCCTCGAGAGCACACCCCACCACCACAGGAAAGAACCCCAAGGGAAGTTAGACCCTTCCTGGCAATGGAAAAGGCCACACTTAAGGGGGGTTTTCTAGGTCCTGTGCCCTGGGACAGCACCTCTCCTTTTGGGAAGTTAAAAACTCCCAGAAGATGTGAACAAATGAGCAGCTGTGCAGCCATTCCAAAGCCGCTGCAAACAGAAAGTGGGATTTCACTAAAGGCAATGTTGGTGTGACTATTATTCATGGTACGACACTGGAGAATTAGTGATTGCAAACCTCCTGTCTGAGACTCCTCCATTTTGCTCCTCAATCTTCCCTGCCTGGCTCAACAGGGATGGATTTAAGAGAGGCACAGCTTGAGATCCCACACGTTTAGCCCTGGAAACAGGGAAACCACAGCTGTGGCTGCAGTCCCAGAAGACCTCCCTGTCTTTGTACCGTCCCTTTCCCCCGCAACTTCTTTGCGATGGGATTTGGCCGCGTTGGTGGCTACCTGCTCTCCCAGCTCTGCGTAGTCTCTGCCTGTTCCCCAGCACAGCGAGGCGAGATAGGAAACCTGGAGCTGAAATCTTCGCACAACAGTGCGGATGCCAGATACGGGGACAGCTGCCACACAGTATGCCAGGAATTCACTGGACTCATCCTTCTACTCTCCTATCTGAGTCTATTGGCACCTGCGGGGCCAATTCACTCCCTGCTGACCAGAAAACACTAAGTGCAGGGCACGCGGGCAAACTTCTCGTGTAATTTCCACCACATCTGGTCCAAGACTGTTCTATAAAGTTTAAAGTGTCCCAAGACTTGCACTATACCAATCCCTGCTTAATTAAGTCCAGGGAATTAATACGGCATAAAGTACATTTACAGCCATATCACACCAGGGGTTTCACGTGTCTGCTTAGTTCCCAGAGGCACAATCCACCTGGCTGACAGTGCAGGCTAGAAAATAAGAGAGGGCGGGGGAACATCATTTGGCAGGTATAGCAAAGAGAGGCTGGATCCTCTCCTTGACCAAGGCTGCAGGCTCCATTTTCCAGGGAGATATTCTGTTGTCAGGAAATCAGACCGGTTGCCTACTGAAAACACCAGACGTGAAAGCCTACTCGGACTGTCATGTTCATCACGATAGCTCTTAGTCAGTACCTTAGCATTTAAGCACCAAAGCGTTTAATCCGGACATGAAGAGATGTCTTCTGTAGCAGTTTCAGGTTGGATTTCTGCCTGAGTAGCGAGGCTTCTGACGCAGCCCTTGAGTATGAAGTAAGTCCAGATATCTTTGGCATGTATCTTTTTGGCAAATATCTTTTGGTTATTTGCAAGTTAGACAATGAGTTAATTTTTCATGTCTTTTTTTACTGATAGAACTTGGCTTTTCACAGATTTCTCTTCAGCTTGGGCTAGAGTTAGCTGGAAAAAAGTTTAGCTGGAATATTTTTCTACTGAGAAATGTAATTGTATCAAATAATGAAATCCTGTAGATTCTGCTGAAATTTCATTCTGGAGAGGAAAGGGGAAAATGTTCAGACACTGTCAAAATATTTTGTAATTTGCTTTATGAAATGATTTTTAAGATTTGTTTTATTTAGTACAGAATACTGTAACATATCATTTTAAATTGTCAAAAGTCAGAGTATTTTTGTCAAAATGAAATATTTTGATCAACTCTAATGAATTTTCTTGGATGTTATGAAATTTGGAAATCTGTTTCAGGCTCTCTTTTCAATCTGAAACATGCCAAATAAAACAGTCACCCTCTGTTCAGCAGTGCCGAGCCCACCACTCTCTTCATGGGACAAGAGGGTCAAGGAAGCAGCAAGCAAAGTCAGCTGGAAGATGTATGTGACTCCTAGGACTCGAACCTGCCGTCAGTTATAGTTGTGAGGAGTTGCACCTGACTGCGTATAAGCATTTGAAGAGGGAGCGAACGATCCGTCAAAATGGTGCCAGAGCAACAAAGGGTGCAAAGATTAGCAGATGACCTGATGCAGGTGAAAAGCAGTACAAAAGTGGTATAATTATTCATATAGAGAGATTTGGTCTGACATTGTGCTACATCTGTGAAAACCTTATGCCACTCTAATTCATGCCAGAAGAGTTATGTAGCTTCCAGAACACAATAATTAAAGCAAGACGGGACTCCAGAAAAATCAAAACAAAACAAAAAACTGTATAGTGGTACAGGGGAGATTATGCAAAAAAACCCCTGCTTATATCCATTTGGAAACTAATGCCAAAGAAACAGATATCTTTGTATTTATCCATACTGGTTTTTTCCATATGTCTGGATCTGAAGCATGGTGTGTTAAGCTTATATGCAACAGCATGACATGATAATTACCCCAGCTAGATAAAATAGATATATATAAAAAAATATATACATAAGATATATTAAAAGTTTATTAATTTTACACATAGTAGAAACAACAATTCTGTATCTGCAGTCAGCACCTACAATCCTTAAAGAATGAATGCAGAAATACTACTGCTGTCATGATTATTTATAGACTTAAAGACACATACACATGCATACGTGTCAGATGTTTCTAAAGGCTTTTTAAAATTACGGCTGTCTGTCTTACTGGCATGAGCAGTCTTGCCTGCCAGCATTTTCCCACTGAACAGTAATAAGGACATCCTGCAGCCATCACCAAGGCTCACAGGGAGCTGCCAGAAGACAAATGGCCATATTCTAAGCGATTCTTCAGGATTATGCTTCATTCATTATACTGCACCTCATATTATTAAGAAAAATTCCTTTTATAGCTGTTTCCCTCAAAATTCAGTGAAACATAAAATGCACATTATATAGTAAGCCGAACAGATTATTTGGGACAGGATTCATCCCAACTAGCTTCAACCAGAAGCCAACTCACTCTGGTCTCCCTTTAAACTAAAAGAATTGAAAATAGAATTGTGGAAATAGAAAACACCTGGGCCTTGGGAGGGCCCAACTAAGATCTAAGTCAGGACCTGGAGGTGCATCTCTCTCCACTGGCTGCATCACAAACCTCAAGTGACTGCGGCTGAGACACGGCGTGAATCCAGTCCTCAGCGGCAGTTCTGCAGCCTGTCTGGAAGCTCAATTTCTCTGAAATCTTTTAGGTGCCTTATCTGACTCGTAACGGGTCACAAACTCCAGAAATAGTCTTTGAATACTGAAAGTTAGACACATTTTTAGCTGGTTTGGTTAAGGAGCAGGCTCCTCTGGAAATGGCCAAACTGAGCTATCGCGCTCCACAAAGCCTGACTGCCCGGTTCGGTCCGTTGTTGCCTGCCCCAACTCATCATGCTAGGACCTCGGTTTAGTTCATGGGTGCAGAATTGGATAACCCTACCCGCTAATGGCGGCGTAAACATTTTGCTTTTGTTTTCCTTTTAGAACACTTAGAAGCAAGTTGAGTAACAGAAACAACACCCTTAACCTGTGTAAAAACCAGGACGCACAGGGCAGCTTAGCTCCCTGACCCGTAGATTCTTCCACTCCACCTCTTTGCTGCTCTTCAGGTTTCCACTTAGCTCGGGCTGCTTCCCAGATATCCTCACAGTCTGAAAAGGGAGACTCATTAGTATCTGACTTCTTTCACTTCTACTCTCCCAGGCACAAACTGTTCTAAATTGCTCTCTCCTTCAGTAACAAAAACAGAGACAAATAACTTCAAAAGATTCAGAGCACAAGATATAAATTTTCTATGTGTTAATATTAATGGGTAGTAAATAAAAAGGACTTTCAATAGTTAATGAATACTTAATATTATTTAATCAAAAGCAATGCGTTTTCTTAATTACCACAGTTATGTGGTCTTTTTAAAAGCCAAAAATTATTGTAAAAACAGGGAGAAAATTAAGTGAAGTCCAAAATTCCCCTCATTGTTTTTTAAAGAAATAGAAATGTGGAAGAGCTTGAGAAGAACACAGAAATATATTGTACCCATTGAATCAAAACCATGTCCACTGATTCAGTGGTCCACAGTAGAGATTGCCTTACAAATATCCTAGATTGGAATCAATATTTTGATTGTTCACCAAAACCAATTATGTCTAAACACAACACCCCCCTTTTCTGCTCTTATATGGATCTTTAAAACAAGGAATACACACATCCTGCAGCATTTATTAGTGGCTTTTCACCAGGCTGAGTAGATACCCACCACAGCATTGCTATTCATGTTTGTTTAGAATTTCAGCAAGATGGAAAATTCCTCTCCGTGCCGTGCCTGAACATTTTCCTTCTTGCAACGGGGTTCTCAGATCTGTGGCAATAAATGTGTCTTTTGCACAGCCTTAAGGCAGGAAAAAAAACCATTATGGGCAAAAGATAGGCAGCTTTGTTTTTGAGGTGATCCCATTTATGACACATCTGTAGATTTGGGGAACTCTAACAACTCTCTTAAAAAAAACCCAATAGCTGAAAGATAAAAGAAAAGAGATTTCCCTCAAAATAAGAAGTTTGATGAATGAGAAGTAGCAAAGTGAGTGTCAATTACTCATCTCATTTTAAGTAATGACATGTCTTGGGTGGTTTGGATCTATGTGCCTGATTATTGCAAGGAAGGAAATTTTCATGTACCAGTTATGTAAGACATCTCACATTTAAAGACAGCTTTCACATGTAAAGACAGCTGAAACTCCATGGAATTGAGGTTTTCATAGCAAAAATCCACTCCATACAGGTCTACTTAGAGTTCTACACATATGAAAAAAATAATTAAATATTGCATAAGAGTAGTTAGAGATTGGACGAAATATCTACCATAGCTACATCTGCACTAGTTGCCTGATGCTTCCTTTACAATTAAATTCTTCCAAAGAAAGATTGATTTTATCTCACCTAAAATACATCAGATGAAATGGGTTTTAAAGCACATTTCTCTCTGCTGACTATCAACAGACCTTATAACAGCTAGCTCAGATGAACATGTCTACAGTAGTGGGTGAGATGAATGCCGTCATAGGCTACTACGGCAAGGAATTCTCTACCAGCAGCAGGAAATAATGACAGATCATCCATCTAGAAGCATTTGGGGATTATATGAACAAAGGTGTAGTTGACTGTTTTATTGAATTTCTCTTATAAGGCAGACGATCTTTTTACCTTACCAGACTCAGAGAAGAGCTCTTGCACTACAGGTTAAAGGGGGGGTATGTATGCTTCTGACATACAGTATCTTAACTCTCAGGATTCAGAAGATTTTGCCTCAATTTTCTACTGAGGCCAGATAATAAAGTATTAATAAAGCTTTTTTTTTTTTTTCTTTTTCAGCTGAACTGCACAGTGTAGATATGTAAAGCTAGAGAGAAATACTTTGAAAATTCTGAATATCAAAAGGATGCTGCAGGTTTTTTGGTAGTACAATGAAGAAAAATAGGAAGCTGTCATCCATCTCTGCATGGTCCTAGCCTTCATCCTAGATACAAAAACTCACTCTGTTCTGAACACTTCATCGTTATGAAAGATGTAGCATTGACGTTGCACGAAAAGAGCTTCTGATGCAAAACCAGTGACCTGACACAACTGTTAATAAAAAGTCCACTTTAATGATTCAATAGCAATGAGTATCTTTCATAAGCAATTTAAAAAGAGGCTTATAACAGCATTAAAACCCAATGAGATTTTCATTCATGGGACCTGCAGTCTGAGGGCTTAGAAGAGATGAGATAAACTTACTGAATCTCTGGGTTGGATAAAATTTGTTGCTTACCGTACTATGACACAAGGCAAAATACCCCCAGATTTCTGAATGGCTTGAGTTTCCAGAATTAGTTGCCATCACACATACGTTAGCATGAGCTACCTGCTCTGGCACAAACAGGGACACCCCAAAGTGCTGGATGTTTGGGGGTTTTCTGGTTATTTTTCCTCAATTAAAATGACGGGTAACATCCCTTCCATCTTTCCATAGCCGTCCTTCCAAAGAAACCTTTGCAAAGAGCATTGAGTCCTAAACTCGGTGAGTGTTGTATCAAAGGTGGCTGAAAGACTGAGGACATTTACAATAAAGAAGAAACAGCAAGCTTAGCTAGAAGGTCAGTGTAAAATTTAGAAAAAGACCATTTCAATTAAACAAATTGTGTGAAAGCCAAGCTGAACAGAAAGAGTTGTTGGAGATTAATTTGACAGCAGGAAAGTAAACTTAACCTTCAATTGAATAAGCAAGAAAAGGGTACAGATGAGGGCTGAGGAAATTTTCCACAGTGGCATGATAAAGATACATTTAAAGTGGTTATGTCTCCACTGGGTCTCTCCTTATCTTATCCCTATTAACACAACTGTAGTTAACATATCTTTATTTGCAGCAAGTTTGCAGTCAATACCAAGTTTGGTGGAGTTGTCAAGGAAGCTGGAGGTCAGGGCTGCTGTTCAGGGGGAACTCGAGGGGCTGTGAGCTGATGGGAACTTCACGAAGCTCAAGAAAGGCAAACGCAAAGTTCCACACCTGGGATGTCATAACTCCATGCAGAAGTATAGTCTGGGGGCCGACTGACTAAAGAGCAGCTGGGCAGAAAAAGAACTTGGTGGTGGTGTGGACAGGCTCGACGTGAGCCAGCGATATGCCCTTGCAGCAAAGGTCAACAGCCTCCTGGGCTGCATTAGCAAGAGCAGAGCCAGCAGGTCGAGGGAGGTGATGCTTCCCTCTACTCCGCTCTGGTGAGACATGGCTAGGATGCTGGGTCCAGCTCTGGACTCCCCAGAGAGAAGCTGAAACCCCAGACCTATGGAAGTGCCTGAGGAGAGGGGACTGGAGCACAGGACGTGTGAGGAGAGGCTGAGGGAGCTGGGTTTCTTCAGCTGGGAGAAGAGAAGGCTCAGAAAGACCTTACGGCTGTCTGCAGGTACAAAGAAGGAGGGTGTCAAGAGGCCGGAGACAGACTCTTCTCTGTACACAGTGGAGGTACAAGAGGCAACAGACACAAGCAGGAGCATGGGGAATTCCAAACCGATATGCAGAGGGGAAAAAATCACCGTGAGGGTGGCCAAATACTGGTGCCGGCTGCTCCGGAAGGCTGTGGAGGTGCTCAGAGCTTGACCGGACACAGCCCTCAGCATCTGCTCTAACTGGACCTGCTTTGGGCAGGGGTGGATCAGAACACCTCTGGAGGTCCCTTCCAACCTAAACGATTCTAAAGCCCTTAAGTCTGCTTACAGCAAGCCCTTCTCGTGTCTCCAAATCGCTGCCGTCTTTTGGGTAAGGGTAAGGCTAGTGTGGGAGATCAGGTTGGAGGCTAAATGAGGTTAAGCAGGGCCTGTATGCTCCTTGGAGAGACCAGGGCCTTTCTCTCTTCTTCTGTTCCAGCTCAAAATCAATCAGTTCATTTAAAGGATTTGTACATTTGAATTTTTTTTTTTTTTTTTTTTTCTGGAAGAAAGAGGAATAGATGTTTTATACAGCACTGACATTGGTTTTGATGTAACAATTACAACCTGAGAAATAAGTCTAGATCCATGTCAGAAAATTCGCTGTGCCAGAGCATAAGGTTTACAACCTATCTCATATGTGTGGGCGGACTTAGTGAAAGGAGGGAACCAGTCCAAAGCTGCTGGTAAAGCATGAAAGACTGAAAAGGAATAAAGCTGAACTGGAAGGACATAAATTGAGAGAGGAAATACATGAGGAACAGGAGAAATCTCACCACATGGTAGCACAAGGCAGTACAAAGGATGTGGTGGCAAACAATAACCACTGAAAGTGTCCTGTAATGCAATGCTAACCTGTGGAATTCATTGCCAGGCATAAATTTGAGGTCAAAATCTTAACCAGATCAAATTTTTAAAAAAACCTGGATAACAATACCCAGAGTTTCGGTAGATATACAGCAAATTTTGGACAGTGTATGAACACTTACGCTGAGATCTCCAGCTAATTCTCTTGCAATGTGTAAAATTCAATGCCTACTGAAAAATTTCTTCCTCTTCCAGAAACAGCTGATGCTTAGCTATGCCCTGATCCTCTGTGACAGTCCCCATGTTCCAAAGGAGACAGAACTGAGAACAGAGCACGCTGGGAAGAGGATGATTCCCATCACTTGGATGCATATTTACATTCAAAATAAACCAACTAATTCTTGGGAAAAAAGAAGGACTGTGCAGCAAGGTAACTGCGGGAGAGATTTTTGAATGGAATTAGAAAGCTCACAGGCACGGAGCAGAAGCTGAAGCTTTGTACATTGATGGTGAAGGAAAAACTTAGCGATAACTATTGACCTAAACCAGTAGAAATGTGTAACAGTAGTAGATCTTCCTGTCACCCAATGCTACAGGGACAGGCAGGTTCTTTTAGGGTTCTTTGGTAGAATGAGGAATGGTCACAGGGCTGTAGTTATGATTAGACCTTTATTATTGCACAAAAATTTTAGTTATCAGCATAGCTTATTGTTATCTATGATTTCTAGCAGTTAATGTAGTTTACTGTTACACAGAATTTTTAGCAATTATAGCTTTCAGTTAAACAAAATTTCTAGTAATCAGTGTAGCCTTTGTACTATCTAGAGTCTTCAGTTACCTAGTCACTGGTCACCTGGACCCTCTGCAGACTGGGTCAAATCCTTAAGAATCAGCATGCAATAAAATAAAAATAATAATAATAATAAAAAAAAAAACAACAAAAAAGCCCTTTTTATTCGTTTGCAACAGGAGCCTGTTAAAAACGCTGGCATGTAAAAGAACAGCCTGCTATAAAGGTATCTCTCTTTTGAAGACATGAAAAATGTCTAATGCAAAAAGACTCTCTTAGATTATCCAAGGGTATCTGCAATATGCAGGTGAAGTGACATGCTTCTTTAAATCCGTTATCAGTGCTACATTTATCATTGAGAAAAAATGGCCATCCCACAGATAACGCTTAAAGCAATTTGAAGCAAAGACAATCATGCTTCCCTCTGCACCCTAAATTAAGGCTGCTAATTTTGCTTCCATGTCTGACAACAGCTATCTACACATGGCGATTGCAGTAATCTAGTTGAACAAAATATTGCAAATCCCTATTATAGGCAATATTCCGAAGACCTGTTAAGCCTTGAAGTGTGGTCACCATACACTCTTGGTAATTACAGTATTTCCAGTTTCTGGATAAGATTCATTCCATCTCTATGCATGTTCACAGAACTGGAACACAACAGGGGTTTATAGGGTTGGGAAGAGGAGGAAAGAATTAAAGTCATTTATATGTTATTTAATTGGCGAATTACATAAAAGTGGGAGGTTGACAGTTCTAAATACATTCTGAGTCAGTTCACGATGATGTATGTAACATCTCTAATGACTCCAACAAATGCTGTGCATGCCACATAATAACTCCTAAGAAAAATTATTTTTAATCCTCTGAATATTCATGTATATATCGTATATAGGTAAGCTAATAGAGTCACAGACAATGCATCTGTTGTTTGTTAAAAGTAGGCAACTATATTTACAGTATCAAAAGTCGTCGCAAGCATAGTTAAATATATTGATAATAGAAATGTGAAATATGATGTCCTGCAACTACATAATGCCAGTCTGCCAAGGAAAGAAATAGTTTACCATCTGCTATCTTATTTCCTGAATTTAATTTGCATTGTGATTTGTATTATTGTATTATTAATCAAATGCCTATCCAGCCTGTGATTTTCAGAAGGTGAGGGTTGCTATAAATACTCACGGATTGGAGATGTCATGAGGTGAACATTTCCATTTCTTGCAAAAAATCTAAATTATAAGCAGGAGGTTTTCAAAGTATTTTCAGGTGTATTCTGGTCCTATTTATTTTAACATTTCTTAATAAAAATATGATTTAACTGTAGGAGATAATATTTTAAAAAATAAAAAAAAAATTACTAATAATTCAGGATGGTTTCTTTATGGAGATAAAATCTCTATGATACCCAGAATATCAGAGGATTACACAAATCTGATTGTATTTAAGTGAAATAATAATTACCGTTCTCCTATTGCTGTAGAATAATGATTAAATGGATATTGAATTGTAGTCATCTGCCTCAGAAGCCTGATAAAAGTACATTGCATCAATACCAAAATCATTATCTAGGTTGAGAATATGCAACTTCCCCTACTTTTACTTTGAACACCATAAAAAGTCAAAGAAAATAAAATCGTATAGGTCTTTAATTAGCCTAATGAGCCTAAATATTAGGCAAAAAACTAACTCAAATAAATTCTGCATGAAGTAGAAGCAATTAGACTTGCAGTATGAGATTTAAACACCTCTTTATAAAAACATTCAAGATAACATTTTCACTCCCTGTTTTAATATTTATTTGTTATTACATGTATATATTAATTCAAGTCAAATTTTCTATGTTTTCAGTCCTTTGGAGGTTACTTTGATCCACCTCTTCCTAACGAAGCTGTGTAACTGTGCCAAAATGAGTCATGGGTGCAGAGGTCCACCAGCGTGGGACAGCAGGACAGATGCTGGCGTCTCCCACCACGCAGGCAGGGCACTCTGGAGCACAAGGGAGTCGTAGCTTCACGGCTTTATTCGGAGCCGTTTTATGTTCAACAATGAGGAGATAAAATACAGTGGAAGTAGGAAGGAAGGTTCTAGGCAAGTGCTGACACCACAAAACCATTGTATAAGAGGGAGGCAGGGGTCACCCCATCATTTCCTCCCTAAATCTGTAATAAGTCGCACAGTGATGCTCGTTCTTAACTGACGCACCCAGTAGAGCTGCTTACAGAAAAGAGACGTTCTTCCAAAGGAGATGATTTTGTACCCCCTCAAGCTGAAGAAGGGACTGAACCAGGATTTCTCCCTTCCCAGAAAAGCACTTACTGTTAGATAAGCAAAGGTCAGCACCCTCCCTACCCCTCCTACTTCTTAAAAACCTATTGCGGGATGTCAGATGCTCTGGGATTAGGTTCTTGAGTTACTGTGAGGGACGGAGTAAAAGAGTGACTGGAAGTGGCAGTGCTGTTTGGATTTTGCCCGAGGTATGTGTGAATACGCTCAGCCCAGGAAAGACAGCCACTTATTATCATATACAAGCTCTAAGTACTTGAGAATCTTTACAATTAAAATGTAAGCACCAAGGCTGCAACTTCTGGGTTAGGCATTAACGTGCATTTTGTACCACAACGTCAGACTTCGATTCAAGCCCATAAGCCCTTTTTTGTGTTTAGTCCCCTTCTTATCCCCTCTGCATCCCCCGGGGTGAGAGCACAGCCAGCTGTGACAGCGTGTCCTCTATCTTGAAGAAAGAAAATCAAGGAAGAAGAGCTCCTTGCTGCAGCAAAATTGTGCTCCTGGAAGTACTGCACTGATACTGCCCCATACCTCGGCTGCATGCAGTCCTGCGTTGGCAGAATTACATTCAGCACTCTTCATATTCTCAGTAGCTGAGAAGCCACACAGGACACAAGTATTTATAATTAAACTTTTATAAGATCTCTTTATCTTTTGCCTTAAAAGCATCCTTCTTCCTAGCATAACAATAACAGAATATGAGCACAAACACATAATTACAGTAATGGCTGCTGACAGTAAAAAATGTTGCTATCAGTTAGTCGCCCAGAAGCTAAGGCTCCTAAAAATCCCTTGTTAGAGCTTATTCTGTCAAAGAAGAGATCACGGTCATAGTGGATGGAAGCAGATGGTCAGGATTACATACCTGCGGGGAGGAAGGGGAATTAATCCATCTGTAAGTTAAGTGAAGGATAGAGGGAGAAGGGGAGAAGATTTAGGTGTATGCACAAAGAATTCAGTGACGGGAGTGTAGCTCAAGTTCATCCCTGTAGGGGATTTCTGACACAGACCAAGAGAGGAATTGCATTGATGGTGTCACTTTACAATATTTACCACTTGGTTAATTTATATAACTGCATGCTATGTTTCGTTAATAGTAGTGCAGTCTTATGCAGTGCATATGCTGTAAGCGTTCTTTGTTTCAGTGTCACTGGTGTAGGAAATACCAAGTGAAGTGAGAGCAGCTGCTTACCTATACCGGTATATAGGAGAGTTAAATTCAGCCTAAGGAAATGTACCACTATCCAAATCAGAAGACAAAGTCATCGGCTACATTTCAAGCACTGCAGCACTGCAGAACACAGTAAGTCAGCAGCAGCAATCAAGTCGTATTTTCCAATCAATTACTCCAGTAAACATGGTGCAACAATTAGCGACTGAAGATGTGAGGCTTCAGTGAACCAGTTACTATAAAAAATTTAAAGTCATTAATATGAAATAGAATGGTCTTAGCTGAGAATGAGCCTTGAGGCTGCATTAGGGCTAATATAAGCAGTTCTTAAAGTCGACTTAAGGAGGTGGTTTAAATTTAGCTGTAGTGCAATCAGGAACATAAGAATCGCTTAAATCAACCACCACTTAATAACTTATGTAGGACATGAAAAGCCTTATTCAAACAGGACTGTGAGGCTCTGGCTGTACCAATACTTTAACCACCGCTGCGGCCGAGTTCTGGGCACCGCAATGTGATCCCTTCCACCGCTCAAACTGATAGAGCGGTCCCTGGCCATTTTGGGGCCACAACCAATTATTGCCTATTGCAAACAATTCCTATGCATAGCTGAAAGGTTAGCGCAGGCTGGAGACCTCTCTTAATATGCAGTTTGGGTCTGTCTGTCTTTTCTAGAGGCTACTAATGGCTGCTAAGTTAGGCAGCAGCTATTCTGTACCAGCTGGACTCAGTGCTGGGGGGACAGGGTTTGCCACAGCTCAGTTTATGAATACAGACACAGCCGTTATGGGCTAACAATCACATATTTCAGTGACCTGCTTGAAAATAGTCATGCTGATCCACTGGTTCAGCAGTCTTTAAGTTGGTTTTTAGAAGCTGCATAGTTCACTTGCTATAAGGATTAAAAACAAGCAAACAAACAAACAGAAACACACTCAGAAAAATTATTAGATACTTGAAAAACTAAAGGGCCACACACAGTGCTGTAGGAATTGCTGTATCAACGGCATGCTTCAGGTTTCACCTGTCTTGACACATAAAATTACTCCTTTCAATGATCTTGCAGATCTTTCAATATGCCCCAGTAGCTACAGCGAGCACTGAGAAAAAAGAATTTAAACAGGGAGAAACCATAACATTTAAAGTGTAGTCAATTTTCCAATTCTGTTCCATAGTCAAGAACTCCTTGCTGATTTTTATTTATTTTTTTTTTTTTGATACATTGTGGCTTTATTTTCCTTTCATTCATGTGAGAACACAACCAAATCTTACATTCAAAATGAGCATGTGTCAAGTATACAAATAAAATATTACACCAGGTTCTGACACTTGCTTACTGCAACACCATTAAGCAAGTTCATGTATTAAAGGCGTAATAAGATTTTACTGTGTGCTTGAATTGTACTAGCTAGAATATTAAAGGCTAGGAAGATATATGGTAGACACATATATGGTAGGCATATCCAGAGAGAGATTTAAGTCTCATCCCTATTATAGCATGCATCATATATTCAGTATATATTGTATAATCATATATATATAAAATATACACCATATAATAAATTGCAGAATCTCATCCAACACTATTATGAAACTGGCTATTTTGCTTCTACCTTTTTAAATTTTGGAAAGTGGTTCTCAAGCCACATTGTTCACATAGTTTTAAATATTGATACAAACTTTAGTCTAAGATTATGAATAGTTAGCTTATATCTGGTGTTTTGGTGGTAGTACTGCCTTTCAGTTTAAATAATTCTTTTCTTGGTGTTTATGTTATACTGTCTTCACAAAGAGCAATCATATCCACGTTTGGACAGCTTTTTGCAAAGTGAAACAAGGGAAGCTCTTTTAATCTCCTCATGCTAGATAGTTCCTTGTTATCTTAGTAGCCATTTTCTTTATCCAGAGTTTGTCTTGTTTATAGCATTCTACACGAGATCTTACAAGGCTGAGTAAAATTTCTAGGCTATTATTGCCCAGAATTTATCTGCCTTAGGATCACTTTGCCTTTTCTGTAATTTTGTCATCTTAGCCACTCATAGACATTCTTGATTGAATAACATTACTGAACTTTCATCAGTTCAAACTGATCAGCTCCCTAATTTTAACACAAATTCTTATTAAGCCCTATCATGGTCACCATACAACTATTTTTCCTTCCATTCCTACAACTATTATACCTATGATGATTCAGTTCCCCACTGTATAAACAGTGCTCCGAGTTTGCGCCATTATCAGTCATCAGCATATTCCTCATTTTTGCACCGGGATGTTAAGGAAAACTTTTGATAAGATATGTAGCAAGATGAGTCCTTGAAGAACGCCAAGCAATAAGCTCTGCCCTATTCAATTATCTCTTTATTCAAATAGACCTATTGTTGCTGTTTCCATCTCCAATATAGAAAAATTCCTCAATGCCTTAAAGTTCTTTACCAAGCTGAGATAAAAATTTTCTATATAGGACTGTATAAAATTTGTCACTGAAGTACCAAGAAATCAGACCAATTGCATTTTCTTTGCCTAGAAATCAGCTTTTCAAAGGAATTTAAAAAAAACCCCACAACATAGTGAGGACAGAATTTTATTGGCAGGTATATAAGCCAGAAGACATGAGAAACAACTTCCTACACAAAATTTCTATAGCAGCTGTTTCTGACTGTGACAGCGGCACCGTGGGGATGTAGAGGTTGGCATGGTTTCATGTGGCCTTGCAGCACCAAAAATGACCTCTATTTAGCATGAAGATATATGATGCCTTGCTGCCTGGGTCTAGTAGAATAAAGCTGGAAAGAGAATACTCCTTGCTAACAGCACAATTATACCACACAAACCAGAATTTCTCTTTTAAATGAAGTAATTTTAAATAAAAAGAGAGGAAGGAAGGAAAGGACAAAATATGTATCTTAGCAAGCCACAGCCTTTTATTCAAATGGATCCTTTCAGTTTCTGTGCAAATTGTAATAATAC
Source organism: Astur gentilis (assembly GCF_929443795.1). NCBI lineage: Eukaryota > Metazoa > Chordata > Aves > Accipitriformes > Accipitridae > Astur > Astur gentilis. The sequence goes on along the minus strand of NC_064894.1, from coordinate 7,392,374 downwards.
TTCATGGTGATTTCGGCTTAAGAGAAGTCCATCTTCATTATAATCATTGTCAGCTTCATTACAATCATGTTAAATCCGAAAAAGACTTGTTTGAAAGCTGTCCAGGTTGATCTCAAAAGCTTTTCTGGTCATCGAGAAAGATAATAACACATTGCATGCTAGCACTTTCCATCAGTATATCTCAAAGTACTTTGCAAAGCAGATCATGAGCTCATTGCCTTTATATTGTTCGGGAAATGTGAATAGGGAGTGGAAGTGACTAAGCATATGTCAGTGGCTGTCCCAATTCTAGACTACAGACTGAAAGACAAGGCTGCAAGTCTTCCCTACATCCACTGCTCTTCAGACCGCCACACACACACGTCCTCGTATTTTACTTTCAGTTAACCACTGTAGGCATTCATTTGCTGCGTTTATAAGCTCACCAACCTGAATCATGTGATTCACTAGAAATTAGAAATCCATTTTCAACTGAAACCTACAGAGTCTGTTTGTAAAAACCTCAGAGAGAGAGTAACAGACTTCTCCCTCTTTAGTAATGGAAATTGTTAAAATTGACAGTTTCTAGAAATGAAATTTGATCACACTTCTGGATTACAGCAATTTATTTTCTTTACTATCATCACCTCAGCTGGTTGCGGGTCTGAGTAAGGAGATCAGGAATTGAATTTTCTCGGATATACTATGTAACTCACTATTGAATGGGGTTTGCATGACAGCCCTTTCATTGCTGTCACCACAAGGCTCAGTTTGGAGACAAGTAAATATCCATCCATGAAATGGTGGCTTCCAGCGGTTTTGAGTTCAGAGGTCTACATTAAGGCTATGTGCCAAAGAGTGACACAGTACACTGACACACTTAGAATGATCCCTGGCACAATCAAACTCACTGAGGTGGATGTAGCTTGGCTCCCTCCGTGTTTGCCTTCTCTCCAGCTTCCCAAACCGTAGCACAGAAGCCATCACTGTGGCTGTGAGGGCCAAGGCAGAAGCTTTGAATACTTTGACCCTTTCCATATCATCCATCATTATGTTGTCTCCCCATTCAAAAGACTCACATTTTCTCTAAAACTCCTTTTGCATTAGGAAACTCCCTTCTTGTTACCCCTTATGCCTAACTATAAGCAATTTTACCTCCAGGTGGGCTTTGGCCTTCCTCCTTTGTCCCATAATGTTTGAACAATGGGTTTAGACGCTTCCTTTGTTTTTCCACTTTTTATGTCTTTTTTTTGCATTTTAGTTCTCCTTTGTTACGATCTTTTCTATGTTGATGCACAAAAATACTTTTCCTCGATTGTGTACTAAATGCATCAGTGGAACTAACCAGGAGAATGTCACACTGAATAGGCAGTAAAGAAATGTCATACTAGACCAGCACTCATTTTAATCAGACTAGCATTCATCTTATTATTTCTAGCAAGTCTTTAAACTTCGGAAGAAATCAAAATGTCCAAGCGATAAATGTCTACCTCAGTCACTGTCTGTCGGATGTGAGACAAGTGGTTGGAATAAGAATGAGCTGGTAGACCTGAGGAAGTTTGACTGATGGATTTTGAAAGTATAACAAAAAGTGCACAAATTCAGTTGAATCTACCTACAAGATTGTTCTTCAACAAAGGCTGAAATAGTAGCAAACATGAATATTAACATATAAGCATGCCTGCACGACCATTTCCCAACATGCAGACAGTTACAGTGCCAGATCCTGCAGCTGACTACATCGGTGAGCCAAATCATAGGGTTCAGGATTGTAGTAGCCATAGGATTCAGCAGTACTGTCAATGGAAATCTTTCAGAGGTTTATTTATAGTGTTGTTTTCAAATAACAAGGTAAGACAGTGTATGAACACTCACATGTGGTCAATCAGGTAATGTCTCAGTAGATCACTCCCCTTCTAAGTAGGAAAAAACCAGATTTCCTGGGATGTATGTGTTCACATTTAGGTGAAAAAGAATGGAACTTCCCAGAAGTGGAGACTTGGTCTTCTGTCCTAGACTGGTCGGAAGAGAACATTCATAACAAATGGTGTCCACAAGAATCACCACTGCAATCGACTGCTTTTGAATGGGTCAGTTCAACACTGCAAGTATTAGCTCTGTTGTGGAAAACAGTCATGGGCAAACAGCAATAAAACTCTGAGATCTGATGGAAAAGTTTTTGAAAATTACCAGTGTATATATGTCTTTTATTTCAAAGATATCGAATAATGCTAGAGCACGTTTCAAGAGAGTGCTGGAGGTGTCATCTTCTCACAAAAAATAATTCTGAAACTGACTTGAGTAGATGTCACTGCACCTGTGCTAAAGATAGGGTGAGTTTTACACACTTCACATGTATTTAATTTTAGTTGGCTTAAACTATGCTCCTGATTGAAATGAGTTACACTTCCCTCCCACAAATACAAAACCAGTCCTCTTTTACTCAGTGTGTTTACTAAGGTATACTGTTGCCTTGGTTTTCCTTGGAGGTAGTGGCACTTCAGTGCTTCTTGTACACCAGACCTCTAGATCCAGAAACAAATTTACGTGCCATGACACTCACGTAAGTTGTGATTCATAAGATCCTGTGAAATAACTGGTTTGTGTGGCGTATGGCAAGCACATTGGAAGTAGTCCTGAACTGTCCACTGGGCAGAGCAGGAGGCCAACTCCAGCAGCCAGGAGACGAAAACCTGCCTGGTCCAGAGCACATGAGGATCCCGCAGTGTGCCATGGTAGCCTTGATCCTCTGCGTCTGGGACTTAATTCAGTTATAGAATATCATGAACTCGTGTTCACTCAACCAGGCGAGGATTTGACCACGAGTGGAAGAAATAAAGGCCGAATTGCTAGTAATCTTCCTGTTGTTTTCCTTGTGCATGTCAGCTGTTCACTTCTACATCTTTTAGACCCACTCTTGTATTCCCTGTCTTCCCATTCCTGCCTGAACCCCTGGGATGATGTTCATACAGGACAGCTACATAGGACAGCTCTTCTCTAAGCCTGACTATCAGATGGGGCTGTCAGATAAGATGGGTGGAGGAAAGACCTGGTGTTCTTATAAAGGCATTAATTTTGCTGCTCGGTAGGGCAGGCCATATGCAAGCACAGAAGCACTATTCAGATGCATAGCAGGTCTAATTTATTAGTCTAATTCTTTTTCTAGGTTTGCCAGAGTGCTGTCAGATCCTTTTGTATGAAGAAAAATATGTTTCTTCTCTTAATACAGCCTCTACTGTTAGGGTGTCAGCTTCATGCACCAGTAGTTTCCCAAATGAAGTAGCAAATTCTTCATTTAAAAAGTCTTACCTGCTGCAAGGTGAGAAGTTTGGCACTTGTTTTTTAACATTTTATTATTATTATTTTAAAACATAAAATTCAGTTTAATTTTAGTTCTAAAGAGATGTAAGCTTCTATGGGAAGCAACTATAAAAGCTCAGACATTAGGTAGAAAACCTTACATGGAACAGCAACACGCCCACAGTCCTTACCAGCATCAACTGGTGTCATGCTGAGCAATTGTAATATGTGTAATTACTTATGACTTTGAATATAGATCAAAATTGGCATAAACCTTACATGTAAGAGTTGCAAAATGATGACAGAACAATGTGTCCTGAAATGTTTTTAGCCTGAATCTTTTATGTGACTCAGCAAGCCTTGCTAAAGGAAAGAAAAGAAGTAGCAGGTGGATGTGAACGAAGTGGATAACTCATCAAAACTGGAGACTGAATAGGTTGTCAGCCAACTTTCATTCCAGGATACATCAGCGGTGTCTACTTAATTGGACTCAGGTTGTGGCTACCTTTTAGAAAATTTTAGAAAGTACAAATTTCATTGGTGACAGTACTGGGCTTCTTCACAGTGGTAAGAAAAGGGCAAAAATAGCAATCTGAAGTGATTTCAGCTCATGCTGGTACAACACATTACATAGTTAGGAAAATCAGTCTGGACATCAGACACGTAACACCACATCAACATGGCTAGAAATTGATGCTCACAGCATCCGCAGTATGGCATTTGGTTCCTGCCTATTGATTTTAGTGCTTATTATCATCACTTCTTTGTCATTGTTCCAAGAGTTTGCAAAGTCCCCTCATTTCTACAGTCAGAAAATGAAACAATTTGAATAGTACAATATATGTCAAGTTTAAGAGAACGTGAGAAAAACTCCTGGTGTCATTGAAGGGACATTGACAAGTCATCTTACTACCCTGTTAATTACCTGCATAAAGCCAATCATCACCCACCCCTCTACTCTTCCATATGAAATAAAGGTGACCTTTTTTTTACCTTTGTGGCCGTACATCAAATGACAGTCCATCAGAATACAATCAGAACTCTTCACCACCCCAAGAAAAAGCCACTCAACGCTTAATGAAATGGTGTCATCTTTGGCTATACATTTATTAGACAATCACTTTGATCTTAATAAATACAAGGTATGAGACCTTCAAAGCTGTGAGGTAGTAATGGAAAAGAAAACAGCAAAGGGGATAAATACAACAATCTAGCTTTTTGCCTACCTTCAGTCACAGCTTCTGCTGCTGGGGAAGAAGTCAAGCATGATTTATGTTTCAAACCACTTGTTATCATACTGTTCTCTATGGGCCATATCAGCTTTGTCCCTAAAAACTTTCAAATGGTTAAAAGCTCTCTTAGCTTCTGTCTGTCCTCTTTCCTTGATGAAATGTACTATGCTTTCAGCAATGTTAAACTAGAAAGAATCCAATTTTGACCTTAGAGGGTTCCTACATCCTAAATCGCTCTTCATTCCAGAACCAATGTCATCAGATGAGGTCAAATCGTGTATATTACTTTAAGATTTGTTGGGGTTTTTTTTCCCCTGGTTCTGCCACCCTTAGCTGATGACTTCACCCACCGCTGTTTCACACAGAGGAATTTCTGGCAGCTCTCTGGTGGGGTAGCAATATGCAGCTTGCTGTGGCTTTCCCTTTAGTGCAAGCCCTTGACTGCCTTTCCACCATTCTGCTGCCATGCTACAGAAGTGCTGAAGCCTGTGTCCCCTCTCTCTCTAGTTGAAGGGTACTCTTCATAGCAGAAAATGCTTTAATATGACCACCCCAGAGTTTTTCCTTGTGGTAAATGTAAGATTTTTTTTACATTTGACTCCTACAACATCTTAGCATCATTCCTGGAAAAGCTTTGCCATACCAGTTGGTAACAGGATCCAGGTCCTTTCTGATATGATCCAGCTTTCTCAGAGTATCTGAAGACCCTGGCAAGCAGGTTCAAGTGAGTGTCTGCTTTAGGTATCCTCCTTTTCTAGAGAAAGAGCTGCTCCCTTTCCAGTCAATTGCCAGCAAAGCTGGATTCCCTCTTCTCTTGGAGACCTGGTATGATTTCCATATGTAGGACTGCATGAATCTTAACTAGGTTTCCTGCCTTTCCGGAATATGCACTTTCATAGGGAATTCAGAGGGTTTTCTCCTAACACTACTATTTACGTAGGTCGGTACAATTCCATGTAATTGATTCTCTTGCTTTTTCCCCTGCCCCAAGTCATAGCGCTATTGCATTTTTAGGCAGTTTATGGGCCATAGAAACAATTCACAATAAATAGCATTTAGTTTTAAAGAATACATGACCTGGAGGAGGTGTAGCAAGAGAAAAGCCTCAGGGCCAGCAAAGTGCTTAGCAGTTTTATTGAAATTCTGTTATTATCAAACCTGCAACACAAGAAAGTGCGATATTAAAAAAAAAAAAAAAGAAAAAAGAAATCAAAAAGAGTTTGCTAAGCTTCAGCTGAATCATTTCCCAATTGCACTCAAGCAGCGAATATGCAAGCAAGGTCAATTAGTCTCATTTTAAAAAGTTGTGAGAACTAATCAGAAAATTCTAAAACATGTTACAAGAAACATACACATAGGATAAGGATGGGGACTGGGAACTGTATTCATCAAAAAAGCAAGAAGAGCAAAAAGCGTACTCACTTTTAAGTGAATTCAAACAAAATGAACATCAGTGAATAAGAAAAATCAAATCCCGGCAATGTTCATAACAAGGATCTTGTGAAGACACAAGGGAAAAGTGATGTTAGTGCAGCGTTTTAGGCAATTCACCTAGATCCCTTAACAAGGAAACAGAGGCTGAGATCATGCGACAGAGAAATCATATTTATCAGTGTAGAAATCATATTTATCAGTTGCTCAGTGTCAAGGTGTATTCATCATATCTATTTTAGTTTGCAGTGTTACCCTTCTGCCATTTCCCCATTTCTTCCCCCATTTTCCTGTCCTTTGTTTTATCAGATCTAATTTATATTTTAAAATTCTTGAAAAAAAAATAAATTTATTATTTGCATTAGTCTTTTAAGACTCACACCAGCATATGAGATGATGAACTTCCTCTCACTGCCTTCAATAATTCTTATGTTATTCAGTACAAAAAAAAATATCAAGGCAAGATTAACAGAAATTGCAGTCAGGCCCCCTGAAGAAAAGAAGCAATTTAATCATGAACTTCTCAGGTTTCTGGGAAATAGATAATATTTGTTAGGGATTTATATAAGATTTGGATCATATAAGTACAGTCCTTTCAGACAACATGAGAGGGGCAGAAGGTGTCATATAAGGATATTCCCCACCCCGAGGAAAAAGACAGTGCTGCTAAGGACTGCAAGTTCTCTCTCTTCCTGTTCTGGCAGTCTTACTCAGTCTACAGCTCCTAATGAGGAAAAGCACAAAAGTTATCTTTTTCTGTCTCTATTACTCAGAGGCTTCTCCAAAATAAACATTTTGGAAGTGTTTGTACCTTGAATCTCTTTGTTCGTGCCTTCTCAGCTTTCTCTGTACGCTGTGTTTGTTATATTTCAAATACAGATAACATTTCTAACTACATATGCAAAACAGAAATGTATATTTATTCGTTCAATATTTTTCTTTTCTTGCTGACTATCTTCTGCACTTATTTTTTTTATTAACTGTTCCCTCTTCTTCAGGGTTGGGTAATACTCCCTTTAGCTACTCTACTGATGTTTTTTCCTTCAAAACAAAAGACAAATATACTGATAATATAGAACTCATACTGTTTGTAAGCTTAAAGAGTGAAGCACTTGCCGAAATGAAATCAACAGAACTTGACTCTTGCTGGCTTCATTAGTACCAGGATCTCAGCTGCAGTTTCAAAGAGGAGCATGAGAAGTTAGCTACCATATTCTTAGAACAGTGCCAGAAGCCTCTGAAATCAGACTACACAAATTTGACTAACCTGGTTTTTTTTCTTATATAGTATAAATGCAGGTGCAATTCTTATTCATAGATTTGATGGAGATACTTCTAGTATAGATGTATTTTCAGATCCCAAATTATGCTTGTAAGAAGATTTAGATATGCAGTGATATACATGGTCTATACACACATTTATTTTTTAAATGTACATTTATAAACCCATTGAAACAGCTCATTTGTTACAGTACCTACTTACCTGCATCGTGTTTTATTGATATATAAAGCTCTTGATGACATATGTTTTTTCCTTTCCTTTCCTTTCCTTTCCTTTCCTTTCCTTTCCTTTCCTTTCCTTTCCTTTCCTTTCCTTTCCTTTCCTTTCCTTTCCTTTCCTTTCCTTTCCTTTGACATACTGATTGTACTGGCCAATAGCTCTGGAGTATTAATAAAAATGGGGAGGGAGACCCAAAACAAAATCACTGACACATTGCCAGCTCCTTAGCATCACTAAGTTCTTGAAAGTATTTTCTGTTCTGGAAGACCTTGAGAGATGATGTATAGAAGACTACTAGAAGGGCTAAGTAGTCTTGAGATAAAAGACAAAAAAATTCATTAGCCAATGACTAAGTAGGAATTGCTAATGCAAGCAGGCGGTTCAGCAGCATCACATTCACTTGTCTTGGTTTAATCCCAGCCAGCAACTAAGCACCATGCAGCCGCTCACTCACTTCCCCACCCCCTACCCAGTGGGATGGGGGAGAGAATCGGAAAAAAAGTAAAATGCATGGGTTGACATAGGAACAGTTTCGTAGAACAGAAAGGAAGAAACTAATAATGATAACAATACTGAAATGACAATAATAATAACAAAAGAATTGGGATATACAAAACAAGTGATGCGCAACGCAATTGCTCACCACTCGCTGACCGATGCCCAGTTAGTTCCTGAGCAGCGATCCCCCCAAGCCAACTCCACCCAGTCTATATACTGGGTGTGATGTCCCATGGTCTGGAATACCCCTTTGGCCAGTTGGGGTCAGCTGTCCTGGCTGTGTCCCCTCCCAACTCCTTGTGCCCCTCCAGCCTTCTTGCTGGCTGGGCATGAGGAGCTGAAAAATCCTTGACTGAGTCTAAACACTAGTTGGCAACAACTGAAAACATCAGTGTGTTATCAACATTCTTCTCATACTGAACCCAAAACCATACCAGCTACTAGGAAGAAAATTAACTCTATCCCAGCTGAAACCAGGACATCACTCCATCATTAAAACTTTATGATGATGTATCTTTACCTTCTGTACCAGGTTTGGTATTCTTTAATATATAAGTGATTTAGAATGTGGTGAGGGGAAAAAACGAGGCAGCTGAGTTCGTAATGAGATAGTTCAGTTAGAATCAGAAAGCAACATGAAAAGCTTTCAAAAGACCTGAACAAATGAAGTGAATCATAATGACAAATGAATGTCCATGCCAATGAAAGCAAAAGTTAGAGGTGAAAGAGTGAAATCTTTTAACCACATTTAGGGTTTGAAATTAATGATTGCAGGTTAGAAAGTACATATGAATGTCATTGCGCAATAGTTAATTAAGATTTCCACCCAGTGTACAGCAGTAATCAGAAGCAAAGGAAATATTTAACAAGATTACTGAATAATCGGATAAAAAATAATTCCAAAATTGTTATAATACAGTGATACCAAGCAATGGCTCACCCTCAGTTGGATTGCCATCACCTAGTCTCAAAGTTAATGGAGCCGAAGAGAGTTTTCCAGGAGCACACAGTGCAAACTAAAAGGGGCACATGACTGAATATTTAAATGAAAATTTTAATTCTTTTCACTAATGAGAGCAGAAGCAAGCATGACAAAGTATGCAAAACTATGATTTCTACACAGAAGACCTATCAGAAATTTCTATTTGTCCTGTTTAGAGTGCAAGAACAATAGCTAGTGGTAGAAATGAAAAGGTGGCTAGGAAATACAAAATCAATACAAAAATAATTTTCCATACAATGTACAATCACACTGTGAAATTCATTGTCACTTGATATTACTGAAAAGATAAATTTTGCAAGACTAAAAAAGTACTGAAAAGGCATATGAGTAACACCAATATCAGACGTGTAGCAGTAAACCTATCTTTAAAAGAAGTGTTTTAGAGGAAGCATAAACTCTACACCTCCATGATCCAAGGCATAAAATTTGTTTCCTACTCATACTTAACTGGAAACATTAACTAATGGTGGGTTCTTGCAGAATCCCTATTTCTCTTTAAAAAGCTCTTGAAAGTAGGACACTGGCCTAGAAAGACCTCTACTTTAAGCAATTTGTAAGTTAACACCACACTTAGTACTATAAGTAAGGCCTCTGGATGCTGCTATGATGTAATTATTAAACAACAAAGTATGGCCATGTCATACAAAATCAAGGATTTCAAAGAAACCACCATCTCTTTGATATATGATTTACTTAGGTGATTTGAAATGTTATGCCTTGGGGCAAGTTGATTCCCAGTGTACTGGGAAGCCAGTGCTCATTTATGGTTGTATCATTTGATTCCTCCCTTTTCCTGGCAAAAAAAAAAACACCCAAACCTCTATAAAGTGAATTTTATATCACTTAGCCCTTGCAAGTGTTTTCTTCTGGTAGACTGGAAATGGCAACCATAGCCTGTACGATGAGTTAAGCTATTTTCCTGCAATGGCATTAAAAATGCATTTGAGGGGCCTGTGCTGCCCGCTGGCAGAATGAGGATGAAAAGATAACCAACAGTCCCCCTTGCTTCTTCTTCTACAACATCAACAATCTACCTAGTGTTCTTGAGAGAACAGATCCCTCCAAAGAACATCAGGATCCACCTGTGCCTATTAAAGTAGGGATATAAGCCCTCGCTCTTCCTTCTCTTGCCTGCTATCATCTCATGTCGTCCTTCTCTTCCGTGACACAAATCCATAATCCCAATCACTTCTATTCGCAGTCCTACCTCGGTGGGAGGTACAGCTACATACTGTACCTCTTGGAGAAAAAAGAAAAGCTGTTGACATCAGAATAAGCATGGTTCTCCTGTAAAATCAGTTTGTGACTTCCACTAGCCTAGCCAGTTAAAGAAAACCAAAAATAGTGTTGGTCAGCTGGCCACCTGGGCAATTTTATTTTGTGCTTTGCATTCTGAGTAAGAGTAACTCATAGTAAATTGTTGAGTTTTGAGAATCCAGGTCTCCTGGGCTGTCCTAGAGGTGAGATAAAGTAGCTGGAAAGACATTGGTGTGGTCATCCACTCTGCTTAGAAACCCACCTGTTTCTCTCCCAGTGCCACCAGAGCAGACATACTCCCTCATCGGCATTTTCAGGCAGAAGAAACACTCTGATACAGCTAGAACTAAAAATGGGCATATGTGTTAGTTAATATTGTAGCTTTTGAGTTTTCAAGGTGCTACAAAAGAATATTATTCTGCCAGAATTAATATTTCTACTAATGGGAAAGCTCAAGATCAACTCTTGACCAAAGAGTCAGAAAACAGATAATTTCTGTGCCTAAGCATACATAATTTCTAAGCAGTGTGCATCTGTGTACATATGTATTATTTACACTGTAAGGTACAATGTAATTCTTTAAAAAAAAAAATTCCAATCAAATTAATTTTCTCTGATCTATTTTATATTTGCAACTTTTTTGTGACTTTTCACAAGATCAATAGAACTTCAAATGCTTATAGATGGCAGAATTCAAATTGATCTAAAAATGAAGTTTAGAAAGTTCCTACATTAAGGTTTACATCTGGATTATTTAGTTTGCCATATGCATCAAATTCTGATTAATTCATATCAGATTTGAATATCCAATGGATGATGGGGGTACCAAAGGAAACAGAAACATTGCCATTTTTCTGGAGTTTGAACAAGTCAAACAGTGTCTAAAACATAAGAAGTTTTCTGCATTGACCGTTATGCACTGATAACACTATTTTTTAAGGTAACTTAGACTAATGCCTGCTGATTTTTTTCATAATAACCTATTTGTTTCACCAGTACTACACATTTAGAAAGAGAGAACACAGTTAGAATACTCACACCTAAAGAAAACAACAGTGAAACCCACTGTATTAACCTAAGCATGTCAATTCTTTGAAGTTGTTATTATTAAAATTATGTTGATTCTGTTCCTTACTTTCTGGTTGACTATTTCCTAAAGGAATTTTTCAGAAGCACATAAGTGAACAATAACAGTAGTAAGTCTAAAACTGTTCATAAAATTCAACAGGACTTTTCAAGAAATATGGTTGAGGGATGTCCAGCTAGTTTACCTCTCATTCTATGTTATTTGACATTTTCCAATACAGCTCCTTGAGAAGAAAAAAATATCACAAAGATAAAACTGATTCCTATGAAAATTACACAGCTATAACGAGGTTGACACATAATAATATTCTCAATATTTCTAATACAAACAATATTGCTTTGCGTTCCATAAAATGTAGAACTCACAGTGACAGGCTGTGACTTTTTTTAACAGATTGTTCTAAAGAAATACCGATTTCTGACACCCACCTGTGGCATCCTTTTTACACTACTCTTTCTCCCACGGAAATAAATCCATTTGCTCTGACTCGCTCACCAATGGCCTGAGGGCTGCCAGCCTGCATTATAATAGTGTCTTGTCCACATAAATTTCTTTAACATAGCACGTTGAATATACCTTTTTTTGCAGGAAATAAATACTCCTAGCTTGATGCTGCCATGGAAGTCAGTGTTGGACTGGAAGGGGGTTTTGGCAGGAGGAAAGCATTTCGTTAAAAGCTATGTATCTATGACTGTCACTCTGATGTGCAAATGCTAGAAGAGAACCTACTAGCTGAGTATTTTCATGATTTTCTGTGCTGATAACCAACTTCTCATTGCTACCTCATCTTATTTTCAGTTATCGCTATGGATTTTCTGCCATCTATTCAAAGCATTTGTAACACTGAGGATCCTCTTTAATACCAAGTACTAATTTTCCTCTCACTTAATTTACGTACACATAAATATAACTTCATTCATTCAAATGTACAACTTCATGGATTGCTCTATTGTAAGAGAGAAATTGATTCCTTTTATACAGATTCAGGCCTAATGGTCAATACCTAATTTTTTCCTTTTTTATTGGATATTAGAGGCATTGTGTTAAAGTGATCACCTTTCAGACTTTAGCTTATAAATATTCATTAGGTTATTAGTAATCACATGGCATTTTCTGAAAGTTATTTTAAAGCATTATCCTTCCTTCTGAAGACCTAGGTTTTAAATACAGGGAAGTTTATGAATTATTGACTGTGTAATGGAACCTAAATTTCCCTGTGCTAGCAGTATTTAAGGCAATGCTCTATACTCTACATGGGAATCACCTTTTAATAAAAATTAACAACAAATTCTACTGTATTCACAGAACATTGACCAATTTTTTACAGAAAAAATATTGACAAGACCTAGTACTATTCGTTTTCCCCAAAAAAATCCCAGTGTTTTTAGGCACAAGTACAATTTTTTCTTCTGAGTTACCAAAATGATCTTGAATTAACCTTAATAATTGTTCTCACTTTCAGTTCACAGAGAATGCAAATTTTCCACTCTGTTGCCAAGCTGTGGTGATTTTCTGGGTAACAGCCAGGATCTAAAATCAGTTGTATTACAGCGGAAGTGTATTTTGCATTGCTGCATTCTCAGTTACTCAATCACTTCATGAGATTTGCCATATAAGTTTCACTGCTAGAGATATATTAGTTTCACAGCATAAGGTATATAAAGGAAAAATATGTCTAAATATACAAGCCAAGTGGCCACAGCCTATTGGACTTCTTACAAACAAAAATCAAAGTTTGGGGTTTTTTTTCCTAAACAAAATGCTGCAGTTCTTAAAGCCTTCCTTTTCATGTTTTATACTTCAGTATCAAACTAGAATTGTGTCCCTGTTACAAGTCAAATGATTTCTTCTCTAAACAACACTAACAAGAATTGTAAGTCACCAGAAATCAGCTCTGTTTCTGTAAATGCCTTTTCTCTGGAAGAACGTCACAGAGATGGGGAAATGTGTGTGGGGAGGAGAGGATGGGACAGGGTGTGGGTGTGCGTGACAGGGCATTTCATAGGGGTTTTTTCATTTTTTTAACAGTGTCCTTCAGTTCATATTTCACAGTTCCTGTGTCAGACAATTGTCTATTTCAGCAACGGGGAAAATGTGACAATGTTCTTGTCTTCTACTTCAGTGGGTCTGGAGCTTCAGCAGAGGTGGGCAGGGGAGAATAAGCCGTCAGGTCTACAGCTTAGCTGTCAAACTACACTTTTACCATCATTTACCAACATCCTTCCAGATTTTAGCCGCTCTTCTCTAAAGAGGAGCTTGCAAATTGGTCATATGGAAGAATTTTTCTCCATAGGTTGGCTGGGACAGCCAACTTCTAATTCACCTTCGTTATAAGACAGATCCTCTTTTTTTCTGACGTTCTGTGTTAGCTTCTTTAAAAATCTCCTCCACACAGGTCCAGAAAAACCTACGCACTGGCTTGGAATGCCATGCTTTCTTTTCAGATGCCTCTGAAAAATCAATGTTTCCATTGTAGGCTAACACAAATGAAAAAGTCCAAAAAAAAACCCCAGCAAGCCAAAGGGATTTTTTTAGTATTATGCTGCCCCACAACGTACCTTCAATCAAACATTTTTATTTCTTGAAAATTAGAAAAGACAGGAAAACCCTAAACAATTCCTTTGTTGCGACAAGTTATTTCCTTGCTAATTGTTCATTACATCTCTAATATAACCAGGTTCACAAATAAGAAAGGGTGAAATACTGTAAACAGTGTTCTGTCATGTATGACAAGTGTGTGAGGAAGCACATTTTAGAGACAAGTAAGATCTTGAAGGACACGCTTCATGCCCTGGAACCTGAGCACACAGAGAGTGCTGCAGTGAGGAGAAAGAAAACAAGTCACAGAAAATATCATTGCAGTATAATACAACAGAAAATTCCAAGCAAGCGCTACTGAAACCTTATGGAGCACCTACTTTGATACCAACCCCCCCAAATCCCCAGATGGACTCTACACTCCAGGCACATCTCTGTGCTAGACTCAGAATAAGCGTGAACACTCATGATGCTCCCAAAGCATCATTTACACACAAACAGCCCCTGCACTGTTCTTCTCTGTGCAGATGACAGTAAAGACTGGAGAGGAACAAAACCAAGAAGAGCTTTTCAGGCAGCTGATGCCTGCACCACTAAATCTTCCTGAGCAGTTTGTAAATACTTCAGTTTTAATTAGAATTGTGATTCTTTTCATATTGTACCTTATCTGATAGTGTAAAATTCCATTTACTTCTTGTTAGCAGTCAGCAGATCTAATACCAGGGCTCTGAATTGTGTTTTACATATTTGTAAGCATAAGAAGCCCTGCAGTTTTGTTTAAGTACTTGCTGTTGTCCATTCAATTGCAAGAAACGGGAATCTGTAGCTATGCCAGAGTGTTTTATTAAGTGTCCAAGCAATCTATATAAAACAACTGAAAGACTCACCTCAAGCTAGCAAACACAGTTACATTTACATTTATGTTTTATTCAGCAACAAAATCAGCCCTTATGCAATGCAGTCCATAAAATTAGGTAAGTTCAAGATGCACTGGTTAGCAGTCTCCTCCCAACTCAGTACAAAGATGCATTGAGCCTTAATGCATAAGTGAACCATGTTCCTTGTGAATATTCTCCTATTCACAGTTATAAAGACCTACAGTATTCATCTAGTTTTCTGCTCAAAACCCACTTTTTATATTTGGGATGAAAACACAATTACCACATCCACCTTGTCCCTCTTGCATGCTTTGCCTACATCCCTTGTACCCAGCATCATACTGGGTATGGATTTTTACTGCCAGCTGCAAGCATCATAAACGGTAGTCTTACAGTAAGGAGACACTCAAAAAATCAAACAAACAGAAAATATAGTTTGACTGGTAACAACCACAAAGCCAGAGCTATGGAAGACAACAGCTGCTAGAGTCAGAAAGAGAAGGGAAATCATCTTACAGTGCCTAGACTGGAATGACTCCACATTATCCTAAAAAAGTCTGTGCAAATGCTAGTTTGGTATATGAATAGCCAGCACGTCTGGAATAAATTAAATAGGCAGAGTCTGACACACATTAAGTAAAGTAGTGTCTAATGTGACAGACAAGAAGTGCATTTGGATTGAGCTAATGGGTTTGGAGTATAGGCTTTTCACAGCAAAATCGTACTCTTAGTCTCTATGGCCTGAATACATCTCACCCAATTTATGCTACTAAGTATCTGGATGGCTGTTCTAGGCATCTAGGGCAAAATTCGGTTCAGGATTAAGATCCCTACGTTTAAGCATCCACCTGTAGGTATCCACAGGTGCACCAGGCCTTTACATCTACCTTGAGTAGGGCTTGCTTCAGTTGCCTCCAACCTGACATCGAAAGCCATGTCCAATGTCCTGCCTGGCCTTCAGCTTCTACTCCAGAGGGTGCAGTTCCCCAGAGGACCCGTGCCATGTCTGCCGATGTCCTGCATCACCTAAGCGTCTCCTTCTTCCTACCCAACTCCTCAGCTGTCTGTCTAGCTGCTCCTCACGTCTAGTTTTGGCACAGCCCCACTGCATGTCATCTCAGACTTCTGAGGATATTGCTAAGTTACAAGAAAGAACTGTGAGAATGTGCGTAGACCACAACTCAAGAGAAAAAAATGCGAACAGGAAAACATACAGAAGCTTTAGTGAAAGAGCTGGGAGTCAGAAGATGGCAACTCAGAAGCAGCAAGGATCAGCCCATTCGGGGAACAGCAGAGGCCCACTCTTCCCTTCCTGACGTGATTCTGGTCCACAGACACTCATTGTTAGCTTAGTAGAGATGAAGAGCATAGTAATGCTTACCCTAGGAACTCCTTAGTCCCAACTATCTATTGCATACATTCAACGATAACATCATTCATCCAAAACAGCCCTAGAAGAGCCGGTGTTCAAGCTAACGTGTGCCCCAGTCCATACCGCGAAACCTCAGCGCAGCCAACGAAGCCAAGGCAGATACTCTGCTGAATGTTGGCTGGATCTCCACTGACTACAGAAGGAGCTTGGACACATAGCACCCATGTAGATGTTTAATTTCAGGTGTCTTAATCTGACCTGGCTATGGTGTCCCAGGCAGATTTGCAGTGGCAGGGAGTGATAGGACCTTCCTTTGTCCCTCTTTTTTCACCCCTATCTTCCAGTCTCTTGGTGAAGCCCTGGCACCATCCTGGTGGCGCAAGTGCTACAAGGCGAAGGGAAAGGAGATGAATCCTATTGCACGGGCTACAGTGAGATGTGGGGCAACTCCACTGGCTTCAGATATGTCTTCCCCAGGTCTGGGCTCAATCCCACCCTGAGCTCTGTCCAGAAGAGTTCCTGTCTTCTCATGTGTATCTGCTTCCAGCTATTGTAAAGAAAAACCTATGATAAAACCACTAAACGCTGGTAATTTAAGGTATCTCAACAGAAATTAGAGACAAATAATACTTTTTAGCTTTGTGGATGACAGTAATATATTTAGGCTTTTTCTCTATGCAGTGGGATTTAAAATAAGTCTTTATGCAAGCTCTTTGTTATCTAGACATTATTTAATTCTTATGCCAGAAAATCTGATAATTTTCTTAAAAGACTGTTTTATTCCCTATAGACAATAAAAATAGTGACTTTTTTAGAAGTGTTTTTCTATATACCATTGTCACTTTCTCACCGAATAATTTTCTCTTATCTGCTATCTCATCTGAACATATTGGCAATTATCTTGCTATATTACTGCTTTCTATAATTTAATTTTCAATTTGATTTTTGAAAGCCACTCTTTATATCTGAGAAATCCATTTTTTTATGATCAGTATTACTGATCTTTTTAACAGCCTCTCTCTGCAAACCATTTTTTTAATCAACTAAAGCACATACTGAGAGAGAAACTAATATCCAATAATCACCTTTTTTTTTTATTTTTTTTTTTTTACATTAACTTCTCCTTAAAGTTCCTCCACTTTCTCTGTCAGAAACACTCCACTTTCTTCAGAGGTCTAATATCATAACTCTGTTTTTCTTTTCCCTTTTCCCTCCTTCCCACTCATAACTTGTAATTTGATCTGTGATAGTTTTAGGAAAAAAAAGCAACAGTCTGATTTTAGTAACTTTATGTCATCCAGGCTTTCACTAAGTAGTCATGGAGAACTGAGATCCAAATACTCCCAAACTTGGAAAAAAGTAGATTCACATTCAAATAGTTCTGCATTACATTATAGAGAAATCCTCCAAAAATCCACCGTAACATGGAGTGCAAGTCAACACACTTTTAGGAACAACTACATTCTTTCCTAAGCTGAAAAAAGACAGTTTGCTACTAATAGGAGCTATGGCAGAATGTACAAGAAGAATTTACATTCCTGGGCACAGAAATACCTATCAGAAACAAAGACAGGTTTCATAATCACTGTTAAATCTACAGCTGAGACCAATGTTACTATCTGCTTTGTATATATTATTAGCTCTGGCGTCCTGGTGAGAACCAAGTCACCCTCTCAGCACCACCCGCGTACCCAGCCCTTGCTGCCACCCCTGCAAGGACTTCTTGCTGAGAGTGTTTTGATAGTTCTATATAGGTGTCGTGGTTTAACCCCAACTGGTAACTAAGCACCATGCAGCCACTCACTCACTTGGCCCCAGTGGGATGGGGAGAGAATCGGAAAAAAAAAAGAAAAAGTAAAACTCGTGGGTTGAGATAAGAACAGTTTAGTAGAACAGAAAGGAAGAAACTAATAATGATAATATCAACAATAATAAAATGACAATAGTAATAAAAGGATTGGCATATGCAAAACAAGTGATGCACAATGCAATTGCTCATCACCCACCGACCAGTGCCCAGTTAGTTCCCAAGCCACCCCCCCAGGCCAAGTCCCCCCAGTTTATATACTGGGCATCATGTCACACGTTCTGGAATACCCCTTTGGCCATTTTGGGTCAGCTGCCCTGGCTGTGTCCCCTCCCAACTCCTTGTGCCCCTCCAGCCTTCTTGCTGGCTGGGCATGAGGAGCTGAAAAGTCCTTGACTTGGTATAAACACTACTTGGCAACAACTGAAAACATCAGTGTGTTATCACCATTCTTCTCATACTGAACCCAAAACACAGCACTGTACCAGCTACTAGGAAGAAAATTAACTCTATCCCAGCTTAAACCAGGACAATAGGAGATGACTCCAGACTTTACTTGGAGTCGTTTTGGCCTGCGTTCTGAATGCCATTTCCCTGGATATCACTCCCTGCTACATGGGTTATTAGTTATCTACTTGGTTGCTGCCTTGTTCTTCTGGGACACTTTTGTTATCTGTGTTGGCACAGCACACCCAGTGGCAGGGATCACACTCACCGAGATTGCATTGATGCCCCATGAATGCTCAGAGTCAGAGGCATCTCACCATTTGCACAAAATAAAGCTAAGATGCTTGTTTTGAGACTGAGACCCTAAGGACAACAGTGACACATAATGTACTGGGTGCAGCCCTCCCCAACACACTGCAGCTGAGACGACCCGTTAACAGAGTAAGTCCCTTGCAAGGCACTGAGGGTTTAAAATTAGAAGGTATTTGGTTTGCCTAGAAATCTCTTGAGAGCACAGAAATGAAAGCAGAACTGTACAATCTTTGTAAGGTTCGAACTAACGGCGTAAAGAAGTGACGATAGGAAAGCAGATCTCTCAACAGAAATGTAAGAAATATCAATGGCTTCCCAGTGCCATTTTCCCATGACAGGCATTAAGATGGAACTAAAGGATGACAGGGAAAACCTCACCTCTGTTGTTCAACGAGAGAAGCTTGAGGGCGTGAATAGTGCAAGACACATTGCTGTTGAAAGGGACATGCACCTACAGTGGGCTCCACGTCAGCTCATTCTTGAAGAACTACCACATGTCTCTTCCCTACATGAATTCCAAACCATACAAAAACAGAGCACAAGGTAATCATATGGCTTTTTAACTGCAATGTCATCTACAGCCCCCTTGCCAAAAAGTAAATTGGATGGGAATCTGTTTTGTGCTATGATCAACTGTTATTCCTTCTTGAGACTACTTGAGACTGACTTTTTAAAGTGCAATTATTACATAGATAAGAAATTTCAACTGCACTTTCAGGTGCACTGCACATACACTGTAATTCAGTCATCACATGTGTAGAAACAATCATTTGTAGATATAAACCAACCCCACATAAAAAGCCTTTCACTTGTATAGCATCCTTGATTGGGCTTAGAAAACAAAGTAAATTAAATAAACTTTGAAGTCTCCTTCAATCAATTTAAAAGTTGAAGAGAGAAAAGAACAAGGAAAGAAAGAACATATTTTGCAAGTTTTGCTCTAAGTTAATGTTTGAGTTTGTCCTTATTTCTTATCCTCTTTTTCCCCTTCAAATTTTAAATTATTTGTTTGTCTCACCAGAGCCAAATCGCTTTGATCCTTTAATTCTCTGAATTATTTTTCTGTGTTCCTTGTTTCTCTGCCAATCATTAATCCATCTTGTTGTGAACAGACTATTAAAAAATTCAGGTTTTGCTCAGCATGGCAATGACGTATTGTATGCTACGCTTTTACATCCAAGAGGTTGAAGACTGC
Organism: Astur gentilis; assembly: GCF_929443795.1. Lineage (NCBI taxonomy): Eukaryota > Metazoa > Chordata > Aves > Accipitriformes > Accipitridae > Astur > Astur gentilis. The sequence goes on along the minus strand of NC_064894.1, from coordinate 7,372,537 downwards.
CTGATTCATTGTACGTGCCAATGAACAAGTTTCTCTAGCGCTTTGCAAAAAGAATAATCTTGCTGTGTCTGTTGTCATTGTTCCCCTTTTGGCTATCATATTCTCTTGAGTACCACTGTCAAACTGACTTCTGTCAGAGCTAATTAATTCCTCTGTGATTGTATCTTTAACAGAAACACTGACTCTTAAAAACCTCTGTCATTACGATAACAACAAACCTGAGAGCTCATCCTCTTAGTGTAAACTGGCAAACCTAAGGAGCTGCTCCTTAAACTCGAGTTGTTGGGAACACCATATGTTTCAGACATGCCCTGACAGAGCTGTGCAGTTTTTAGTAGTTTTCAGCTCTACTCTAGATATTTAACCCTCTCTTCTGCCCCAGTCACCGGTTCGTCCTTTTTCGCTCTATTGCTTCTGTATTGCTGCCCTCTGACACCTTTCTTCTCAGCCTCTCACTGTCCTGCATTTCTTTTTACAGAAAATGCAGAAATTTCTTTCAGGAAATTCCCTAGTTTCCATAGCCCTTTCTAACTCCTTTCTCAAACGCTGGTTCCATTCCAGATGTCCCCCCAATCTCTAAAATCATGTGAGGTGCCGCCTACAACAAACCCAGCAGCTTCGTCTTCTGCAGCTGGTTACCTTCCAGCTTGGCTTCCAATATTTCTTCTCTACTGAAGCCACTCTCACTGCAGTCTCCAGGTCCCTTTCCAAAGCCCTTTCTTAATAATTTTCCCCTTTACCTCCTCTTTAGTTTTAGATATGAACCAACATTTTAGTCTTTACTGAAATTTTATGCTGATGCACAACTGAAATTAAGCACTTTCCTACTTGCATCCTTCCATGACTTCTTCAGAAGTCCTCAAGAAGATATGGTAATTTCCCTGAGAAGATCCCCAGGGTTCCTGAACTGGTCATTTACAAACACCTCTTAAAGATCCACTTTATGATCAGTCATCTGAATCGGACCTCCAAGGACTGTGAACTGTCCCTTTTTAGAGATGCAAAAAGCATACAGCATATACTAGGAATTTTTGCAAATAAATATTTTGTCATGAATTTGTTATGAATTGTCAGTTTTGACAAGGTCACTTCTATAGTGTGGAAGTACTCCCATATAAGAAGCATTTTTAAAAATTTGTCTTCCTAGATGAGGAAGTCTAGACAAAAGGAGAATTTTTTTCCTCCTCTTCGCATAGTAAGGAAGAGAAACAAAAATATCATGGCTAAATGAAAAGTCCTTGTTTGTTGTTCAGACTGCAAAAACAATAAGAAAGGCATGCCATTATGAAAATCAAGTTACAATAGTGAAAAAATAAATGAAGTATAGCCTGGAAGAAGAAATACAATGCCTTTGACAGAGCTCGGACTTTTAGGAAACAAAATGTTTGTACTAGGAAGAAAATCGCAGCAAGACTGTGGTTAATTCCTGAAACAGAGATGAGTTGAACACAAATCCTAACGTCAAAGAAAGAGAGAATAAAGAGACCATGGAAACATTTGTCAGCTTGAGGAAACAAAAGCTCTGTCCAACTAAAAGTGCATATGCAAATATGAGTTGGTTGGTATGAGAATCCAGCAGTGGGGATTTTTGTTATAATGGTGCAATATAAATGATCATGTAGAGAATAACTGGAAATGTAGCAAGGAAATTGCTGTATTTTCTATGTATTAAAGAAATTATATTTATGCATTAAGGAGATTTTTATGGATTAAAGAAATCATTTCAGACATGATGCTGCAGACATATTACTAGATTAGTCCAGTAAAAACTTGGACTTACAAAATGGCTTGCTATAGAAAAGGTGCATCTCTAGCCTCTCTCTACGTTAATCTTTGTACAACTGCTGCTCCACCTTTTGTGTATAGGTAATAGAAAATACCTTGATGGGGAAAGGAGGGTGGAAGGTTCTAGTTTAACAGTAGGCATTATTTTAAATTACTGTTTCAGTATTTATGATGTAGCCTGAAAGAAAATCAAAGGCAGAGTGGAGTATGCCATGAGTCTCTGCCCCTTTTAATTCAAAATAAAGAATACCTGATAAAAAGATTTACAGTCCTTCAAGGTATTTATCAAAACCTGGACAGTCTGACACTTTTGATATTTCTTTTTACTAACAGTGCTAATTACAAAAATTTACTTGCAGGAAAAAAGCCTTGGCCAGATGCTGATCTCAGGTAGCCAAGCATAAATCTGGAGTAATCTGATTGCTCTTGAGAGCATAACTCCAGATTTATGCTCATATGCCTAACAGTTCAATCTGGCCCCAAGCTTTAGTAACTAGTAAACCCCTTCTGTTCAGGTTTTTTCCCATTGCCTTTAGAATCTGGTGTATGAAGTCTAAAAACACAGTAGTTATTTTGATGGGTTAGATTATGATCTATTTTATTATTGAATGCATTGAAAAGGGATACTTACCATATTAGGAAAACAAAAACTTCTCTAAGTCAAAGATTTCAGTGTATACACTTGTTTTTTCTGCAAAATGAAGTCTTCAGGAAGAACACAAGAAGAGCTAGTAAAAACAGGAAATATTTTTTTTCTTAAGGTTAACATTTGTGGAATATGTTTATCACCTTCTGTTTCAAAGACCATTTTTTTAGCTTGATATTTTAAACCAAAACATTGACTCCGAAATGACTGTCCAAATACTAGAAATTTTCTGTGCTGAGGAGGTGGGAGTCTGATTGTGAGCTCTGTTCCTTTACAGACAGACTTATCCTGAATGTGTAGCCAGCATCCAGCTTGTTGTCCCTGCCACCAGAATACAAGTAACAAACAAACATGGCAGAAAGTATATAGGAAGAGATGCTTTAACACTGAGTGATTCCTCCAGAACTCGTTATTTTAATAATGAACACAGCCCATCCATGACAGGCACAAGACTGATTTTTTATGCAAATATATTCATCACTTCTGGAACCACTCTAGCCCTAAAAATCAAATTAAAAATATCCATCAAGAGACATAATACATTTGCACACACTAAAAAATGGAGGAGGTGCTTTCTCCTTAGTAGCTGAGGAGGTTAAAAAAATAGTTTATGGTTGACAATGTCCTTCTATAAGCAAGAACAACACCATAGCAACAGTTGCTATTGTTTAGCTATAATTTTAAAGTTTGTGTACAAAAAAGTACTGGATGAATGTGAAAAATAATACATTGAATAATTTAAGAAATAGCAATATTATACATCTAACTTCATTCATCATTGATTAAGTTCTAAAAATGTGTGGACAGAGACACTGAAACATTACGTTTATATTTCTGAAGATATATCAGCTGCAAAAGCTATGAATCCTCATGGAAGCATTGTAGTGAATCACATTAATTATGCAAGGTTATAAAGTAAGTTTGACTCTTTTATAGGTGTCCCTGCAGGACCTACCTGTTATGAAGAGAAAGTCTGAATGACTCCACTACGGTGAGTACGGGTGTGAAAAGCAAACCTGCTATTTGTCAGCTTATCCCAGGGGTTTGGAGAATGTATTTCCACTTTTTTTTTTTTTTTTTTAATACGAGATACTCAGGCAGAACTGCAGCACTTAAACAAATACCCTGACTTGTAGCTAGGAAAGGATAATAATGTCTATTTTTAGCCTGACTTGAAGTTTATCCAAACATGACAAGGCACATAGTTACGACACGAACAAGGGGATGTGCTGCCTTCTTTGGAGACCTTCACAGTCTCCAAACAGGAGGAAACGGGTAACCGTGCCCCTGTCTTGTTGTGCAATTCTACCAGCATCCACTGCCCATTCTTGGCATCCGTTCATTTCTCAGAAAGGACTTTTTCTTTCACCCCTCCCCTTTTAGTTTTACATCTGGTTACGTCGGACTGAAGGCAGTCTAAGACAGCAAATCTGCCAAAAGGCTCTAAGAATTACGTAGCCATGGAGTGGACGCGACTGGCAAACCAACATGGAACTAGACCAGAGAAAAAAGAAAAAAAACTCGCCCATTTTTCTCTCAGACCAGTGAGTCGGTCATGGTCAAACTACTTTTGTGTGAAGACTAACATCAGAGCAAAAGGCAGGGTCGGAACAGCATGCCAGGACTAGAAGAGGATGAGACTGCTTGTTCAGCATCGGTGCAGCCCTATGTCAGCTTCAGCTGCCCAGGAACCTCAAGCTGCTTCATCCTTGCAGACCCTTCAGGAAAAATGAGCTCAACCGCCATGTCCAAGCGTCACAAAAATCATCTTTCTGTGCATAATCTAATACCTCATGAACGGACATGTCCCTTTAGGAAACCACATCAGCCAACCCACTGCTTCCTTCTTGTCCTTCAGGTGGATGAAGAGAAAACTTCTCTTCTGTAGCAGTGGCAAGAGAATGCACATTGCATTTTTCTGTGAGACATGAGCGGCTCTTTTGGTTAGAGACCATCTTTTTTTTCAAAGCAGATTATTTATATGAAAACACCCCCAAACAACCTGACATTTTCAGAATAGCTAAACTAGTTGCAAATTTGGGTTGAACTTCTCATTAGATGTTTTTAAATGACCAAGTAATTAACTTTAAAATACCCAAAGTTACTTGTTTCCCTATATTCCAAATATTTTATTTGGTAGCACTTGGCGGGGGCGGGGGCAAGCAAAAAAAGCTGAGGAAACAAAAACATATCCACCCAAATTATAGGAGGCAGATGCAATTTTTTCTTTTCCCTGTGAGGCTCTGAAGCCATGTCTCCTCAAAAATGACCTAGCTACAACATTGTAAGGTATTCTAGAGAGGTTTGTTCACAGTGTCTCCCACTGATTCTGTTCCATTTTGCATGGAATACTTAAATATTCATTAAGGCAGTGAGAAGGAAAATGACTCAGTGTTAAAGCACTTTCCTGGAAGGTGACAAATCTTGGCTCAAATCCATGTTTTGATTCAGAGCAGAAGTTGGAATCGAGGTCTCTCTTTTCTCAGAAACGTATCCTAACCAAGTTGTATTTACTCTGTTTTATTGTCTTAGAGAACATTTAGCCTCTACAAGGTGGAAGACAGTCAGCGAAAGGTGTTGCACACACAACACGGGATAACATGGTAGTTAAGGTCATCCGGGAAAATGCAAATTTAAATCTCCGCACGGAGGGGCTGGTGTGAACATGAGATGAAATGGACAAATTCATCAGCTAGAGGGCATGCAACCACAGTGCAACTAGCCTTTCATCTGTCACATTTTCAGTTTTGCAATTATACCTACATACGCTGTGTTGAGCCTTATGTCAGAGTTCAGCCCTACAGCAGAAAACGATAAGTATTGTTCTGATGGCAGGTGGGGGAAAAACGACGACAGGTTGTTATGCTGTAGCTTGAGTCTCCACTGCCACCAGAAATCTTAGACTTAAATTTTATCTCACAGTGTTTGGATTTCTGGGGAAATGAACTGTAGAAGCAGTCTGCAGAAAAGGCCCCCTTTTGCTTCAAGCCCTATCAAGTGGTAAAATTGTTAACGACCTAGGTTTATGTTAATCTAGGGTAAACGTTCATACAGTAGTGCTGTTAAAAACTGACTCTATCTGCAACTGTGACGACAAAACCGGCACACCACTCTGGGACACGTATGTCAGTCAGAGGCTATTGAAGGATAAAAAAGATTACTTGCCTTGGCTACTGTAACCCTGAAAGATAAAGAAACTTTGGAAAAAAAGATACCAGTATTTCAGCTCACATAGGAAATGAGATCTTCTGTTTTCCCTTCATTATCTTCCTTTGGGAGAAAGATAAAACTAGAAGGATATCTCGAACAGGAATGCATTATTTTAGATGTTTATATTCTGAAACGTCAATTATTTCATTTGTTTAAGTTGCAATTAGTACAGTTCGGTTACCATTTTAAGTGTCCCAGATAATCCTGAAAGAAAATTAATTTAAGACCCCTTAGAAATGCACCAAAAAAAAAAATCAAAACCCACCCTGCCCCTAAAAAAAACCTCCAGGACATTACTCTTTGAAACAGTATCTGTTTAGCTGGAGGAACAGTAAGTCCCATTTCATGGCATTCAGCCTGAAACACCAGATTACAGCACAAAACCTGAGAGTAAGAAGCTTTCCGTTCTTCCTCTTGCCTCAGTGCATAAACCTGAATGGCAAGAAGTCACCCCATGTCACTAGAAGGCACGCTGCAGACCTGGCCCGTCCGCAGAGAAAAAAAGAAGGAAAATGAGGTCAGTCGTGCAGAAAACAGCAAACATGATGAAATCTGCGCCGCCCCGAGGGGACTCTGCCCCTGCACAAACTCGGAGGCACCATCCCAGTCTCCCCACCAGCCTGCCGTTCCCAGTGACCTCCCAGCCTCCAGCTCCAGAACATTTTCTGAGGCCTTCAAAACCTCGTAGGAGATCCCTGACCTGAGAATTCTGCTTAAGACTATGTCCTGACTGCGCCAGGGTCTTTGCAATGACAACCAACGGGGGGAAGGACAGCAATTAGACTGGTGTCTGAATCTGTGTATACATAAAAGAAAGCTTTCCTTTCCTTGCTAATTTTTTTACATTTGCTGTTTGCAACCTGGCGGTAGTTTTTAGGTTTCTTGTTGTCTTCGCAAGAAAATAAAAAGAAGGATTTCTGTATCATTCATTTTAACATCTTTTTTTGATACGTTCAAGAATAGCATCTCTGGAATGTAAGACTTGAATTCTTCCTCTCACATATTTCCTTTGAAGAAAAAGTGCATTCTGGCCTCTCTGTAAATTGGCATTGTATTTGCCATATTAATGACATATGATAAAAAGATTCATTATTAAAAATAACTGCTGACTCCCATCAGTTGTGAGTTCAGAAACAGCAGATCTAATGACATCTTCCTTCCATCTACTGCACACGGGCAATAGTATACACTCATGGACAGATTGATTCCATATTGCCCGTGCCATGAGCCCAAAGCCTCTGGAATGCAGATTTACCGCACTTGCACAGCAGAGTTCCTCTCCTTACATTAAGTGTAAAATGTATGCCTTCAATGGCTATGCTCACCCTCATGGGTTACTTCGATTTTTTCCTTTTTTTTAGCTTAAAAAAATAATTTTGTTATCAGCAGACAGAGCCTGCAGAAAATGAGCATTACAACAATTTTAGACTTACTAATGCTGACATGAACTCTCAGTTGAAACCTTCTGAACTCTGTTAATGAGTTGGAAAAGGATGCATTGCACTTCCACTACTCTAACGTTATACCACTGAGGTTCCACTGAGGTTGAATCTTGCCGAGGGTTCAAAAGCCTCTAGCTGCCAGCTGGAACTCTGCTAAATGCACATCATCAGAGCAAAGTTGTACAAAAGTTGCTTTAGAACATTAATGTGTTGCTGTGAGCTCCAAACATAAATTAAATTCAAGGCAATTTAAATAATTTATCTAAATAGGAAAATAACATCTAGTTTTAGAACCGCTCCTCTTCTTTAGGAAAATAGGTTCAGGAGAAAATGACACACCACGTTATAATTACTGCAACACAAATTGATTTCAGTTAAGTACAATCCCAGTATCCTCCTGGCACTATGTAAAGCAAACTTTAACTTTAGGTATTGTGTTCGTAATAAAGCTGAATGTTAGTAAATTAATCTAGGCAGAGTATTGGGTTAAAAGACAAGAGCCCTGACAACCACGTGCACGGTGACAGGTCACTAAGATCCATTACTGATCATATTCAGGGGCAGACTGTCATTTCTGAATTACATTGGAGTCACCTTAGAAGCTAGTCACCAGAAAGAAAACTCACAAAAAAATATTAATTTTGGCAAACAGCAGTGAAACATCCATTTATTTTATTCTCCTGCTTATGCAATTAACAGTTCTAAAGTTCTATGTTATCTACAGGTTTTTGAAGCTCTAGTCCATTACCTACACGAAATAGACTTCTGTAACCATCTAAACATTTTTCTTGCCATTTATAAGTCCAAATACAAAACATAATATCACACATTAATCTGTATGTATCCACAGAATTAAAAACAGAGATTTGGGCTTAGTTTTGTCAAAGCCAGTAATTCACTGATAATTAAACAGCACGTGGATATGCAGAGGTGAATGGAATGTGATTAGTTTTATTTACTTATTTATCTATTTATTTATTTATTTATTTTGGGGGCAGGGGGTGTTGTAACCAAAGCATGTAACCATGTTTGTAAAAAGCTTTCCAAACATTGTCAAACTTATTTTCTGTGTGCAACCACAGCTACAGCAGCTCCAACCCGGGTGTTTGTGGGGAGAGCTGGAACTGGTCTGGGTAGCCCCTGAAGGTCTAGCAGGAGCTGGTAAAGAGGGGGCTCTGCAACTGATTCTTCCTTTATCTTCAAATATCAAAAGCTGCAAGGTCCAGGTGAAAGGCTTCTGTCTTGATACTGATTTCATATTAACCACTTACCTACTTTATAAGCAAACCCTTCATCACATTTGGACTCTGATCTTTTTTACTGTCCCTATATCAGATACCAAAGCCCTGCTTGCCTGGCAGCTAACACCAGCAGTAGCCATGGTAGCAGCGCACTTCCATTTAGGAAGTGAGCCCAGGTCACAGGTCAAGATACCAAGCAGAACAGTGTGAAGATGCTTGAATTACTAACGCTTAGGACTAATCTGCTCTATGAGGGGAAAAAACCCCATATATTGGGCTTCATTGTCAAGTAATCACAACCAAAGAATGGATATTCAACGCATGTCTAAACCCTGAACTTGTTTCTGAAATGGCAATTCCATGGTTGCATTTTTTTTATATATATCTAGCTACTAATATCTGCATTTGCTGCTAGATAGCTCCTAATACTACAAAAATGAAGGGTCTCAGAAATATGAGACCACTTTTTGCATGGCTTCAGCTTCATCAGCATTACAGTCTTCAAGTTCTCAATCTTCATATACAGGCTTAGGACATGAGTTGACATTATACCGGAATATATTAAAAAAAAAAAATGCACTGTGCAAAACACCTGAAGCAATCCCTTCTCTCTGATTAACACTAATAAGGACTCAGCTCGCTCTAGTTTCAGGCATTGTCTTTCAAGAAAAATGTGGACCAGCTGAGCAGAATCCTTAGGAGAGCAATCAAGAAGTCAAGAAATCTTGATCTATAAAGAAAGGTTGAAGGGTCATTTAAATTAAAGCATACTGAAGAGGCACGCAACAGTGTTCAAATACATAAAAGGCTGCTGAAAGGAGAAATAAAATAACTGACTGTGCTGGTGGTGAATAGTGCAAGAAGTAATTGGTTTGAATTAGCATGAAGATTTAGACCAGGTACTAGCAAATTTTTCCTGATGTTATGTGTAGTGTAGCACTGGAATAGATTAAACTGGGGAAGCTGTTGAGGCTCTAGCACTGGAGATCCTTGGGAATTGCTTAGACAAACATCTGACAAGAGTGATCAAGACCCAGTCACCCTTTGCATGGAGCAGAAGAACCCACTGAGGCTCTCTTGAGGTCCTTGCTGGTCCTGTGCTGTGATGCCCATACAGATTAGAGTGTTCCTCTGCACAGCAAGTTTGGGAGGAAACACAACCTTAGCTGTCATGTTTAAATTCAGTTGTGATTATTATATGTAATTTATGGATTACCGGCTCTGCTCAAAGACATAGCTTGAAAACCAATGTGCGTCCTTTCTGTACTGATCAGATTGTGTGATCGTGATCAATAGGAAAGCAGCATAACATTTCGTCTGCTAATCTCTTTTATATTTTAGAATTTGTGATTCATATCAGCTCACTTTTGACATCCAAAAGTTAGGTGTCTAGCACAAGGGGCTTTCTTTAAGATGCAAAACATCTCTTCAGGTGAATTCACCCTATTCTTACTGCCTAAATTAAACAAGGTGGTTTGTTTACTATGTGTGTGTCTCTCTCTCTCGGCAACACGGGAAGCTTCATCAACTAGACAACTATTTCTGTAGATTATGTGCTGGTTTTGGCTGGGATACTACTTCATAGTAGCTAGTACGGGGCTGTGGTTTGGATTTGTGCTGGAAACAGTGCTGGTAAGCCAGGGCCGTTTTGGTCCCTGCTGAGCAGGGCTTACCCAGAGCCAAGGGCTGTTCTGCTCCTCACCCCACCCCACCAGCGAGGAGCTGGGGGGGCACAAGGAGTTGGAGGGGACGCAGCCGGGGCAGCCGACCCCAACTGACCCAGGGATATCCCAGACCATCGGACGTCATGCTCGGCACATAAAGCTGGGGAAGAAGGAGGAAGGGGGGACGTTGGGAGTGATGGCGTTTGTCTTCCCAAGTCCCCGTCAGGCGTGCTGGAGCCCTGCTGTCCTGGAGATGGCTGAACACCTGCCTGCCCGTGGGAAGAGGGGAATGGAGTCCTTGGTTTGCTTTGCTTGCATGTGTGGATTTTGCTTTACCTATTAAACTGTCTTTATCTCAACCCGTGAGTTTTCTTGCCATTACTGTTCTGATTCTCTCCCCCATCCCACTGTGAGGGAGGTGAGTGAGCGGCTGCCTGGGGCTGAGTTGCTGGCTGGGGTTAAACCACGACACCACACTTTATTGGTAACCTTACTTTGAGGCAGAATACATCATTTTAAAAAATAAATTGGTACAAGTTATGTTTTGTGGTGTGGATATTATGTAAACCAAATCTCGTTGTGCAAGAATGTGGACATATGCACACACAAATCATTCTTTCCTAAATTCTAACAGATATTATATACCATATGCAATTAACATAATTACTTTCCCTAGTGGATGGATAAATAAGATCTATTTCTAAAATTTTCATACAGCTTTGGAAAGTTATCAGAAATGCTGTTAAACAAAATTTAGTTTTGGTCTGGATGCTCTAATATCTTTGAGGACATGAGCTCTAAACGAATTCCAAAATCAAAACATAACACAGCAGGGAGCTGCAGCTGACAGGCAAAGATCTGCTCAGTGCCTGATATATTAATTAACAACATTTTAAGTGTGCCCCAGTCATGGAATACAATGTTAAATGAAGGTCCTGCCCAACATAAAGTTATCATGGAAGACAACAGATAATTTCACTGTGTCAAAAGGGTCGGTGGGAACAATATGGTTGTTGTCAGTTCTGATGGCATTCCAGTAATGTATATGTCCTTGAAGAAAGTATTTCTTTTCTTCATAAAGGCTGAAGATGTTCAAAACCCGACTGGGCAAGAGACTGAACAACCTGCTCTTTTTAAGCCTGCTTTGAGCTGGGGGGGGCAGACTAGATGATCTCCAGAGGTGTCTTCCTACCCCAGCCATACTGTGCTTTTGCCATTCCCTGAACAGGCAGGTGAACCAAGAAGACAGAAAGCAATTGCAATGTCGTGACATGTGTGAACCTTTCTTTTTCCTGAAAAGTTCTCTTTCCTTTGGAACAAGTTCATTATTCTAGGTAGACATTCAGCAGTTATCACCCCAAATCCCGTGTTTGCAGATAGACTAGCTGTCCCTGAAAGGACTAAATCACAAAGAAAAAAACACAACAGATCAGATACAATGCTACAAAACACAATAAGAGGAATACATTTATCTGAGCAAAATGAGAGAAGCATTCTCTTCCACTTTTACTATCTGAACATCTTGCATCTATTACAGCCTAGCCATTCAAGACCCCTCTGTGAAAGAGGTGGGATTAAGGCATCTTTAGAGGACAATATGTTTATTAACTTAAAAAGGACCTTAGGAGACCGATGATTTGCTTAAACTGGGGACTTAACTTTTGGATAACAAAGGTTATGGGAAAGGGACCTCATAATAAAAAAAATGAGAGCAAGACATTCAGTGAACAATAATCTTAAGCGAATGCTAGGAATGTGGTGTTAGGTGGAAAGAAGCCAATCAAACATGTATCTTACAATATATTTTTATGTATTCAAACCTCCACACAGATTGATCATCTGTCTTTATAATTATTTAGATTTGAGTAGTCCTACTCCAACAGGCATTTTTTTTATTCACACCAAGTCCCTGCTTTAAGAAATGCACAGTAATAATTCCCCAGGACAATATTTCTGCAATGTTGCATATGTATTATCACCGCCTTGTTGTCTGCAGGCTTCTGTTTATGTTCACATTTGTTCAGAGCAACAGCACAGCTTGCACGCTCTCAGGCAGAGCAGACATAGATGAGCGTGTGCCAGTCACGGGGAAGGCTTTGGAGAGATCAGGTAGAATTTGCTGTGAGAGCATCTCTCCAGTACACACCACTCTACAACACTTCTCGAGACACAGCACAGTGTATCCATCCTTGCGTGTTTGGTCATTTCTGCCGAACAGATCCTGACAGCCTTGTGAAATGCATCACGCTCCCTACCCCCTTTGTTCCCTCACCTAGCATTTCTTTTAAATGAATGTGCCTTTTCTCCCTCTTCTTGTCATTCTTTCCAATTGACGGGTCCTTCCGCTATTGCCAGCCTGCAGAATATTATCCCTGAGGCAAAAGAAAACCTATGAAACCCAAAGACCTTCTCTGAGTAGAGACAGCAACACGACAAGGTCTGAACCATCTTTCAGAACTGTGGGGAATGGGGAAGAGTTTACATGCACTTGGATATGATGTTTCAGCATATTAGTACCGTGTTAGTAAGCAGAGAATAAGTAGCAAAATTAAAAACGTATTTCCTGTCTTCATCGTTTCCATGTGCTCTTCACGGTAACAGTGCTCCTAGCCCCAAAGGCTGCGATGCCGTGCAGTTTGAGAAGAGTACTGATAAAAAGGGATGTAACACCTGTGACCACGGCACACAGGGCACTTCAAGGGGAGCACACTAAAAACTGAACCAGTTTCCAACGCTGAAGGAGACATGGAGACGTCAGAGCTTCCTTTCCCTTAGATAAGGCTTGAGAAGTTTTAAGCGCACCAGTTAGAAGCAATTATTTGGACCTCCAGTGCCTACCTCTACCTCCCTTGAGTGTTACATTGATTTTAAGAAGAACCCTCAAGGATTAAGTTCTATGTGTCAAGAGTACAACCTGACCCTGCTGCACCTCAGCAACCAGCAATTACGGAACACAACACAATCAATGGACAAACAACTGAAATGTAAAAGAAAGTTTCGTCTGGATGATAAAATACAACATTCAGGTAACTCTCCCGGGAGCTCTGTGGGTCACAGTCTAATCAAATGGGAAAAGTCAGCTTTGTCTTTTTTTTCCTAATGCTCTGCAGTAGCCTCGCAGCAGGAAGGGAAAGCAAAGACTCCAGTTCCTATTAGGAACCAATCCTAAAAGCAGTCCTTTAGCTGGCACCCGGCAGTTCTCGGGCTACAGAATGTCAGCTGCAGCAGCTGGGCAGGAGCTGGAGCACAAGAAAATAAAGGATTGATGGTGACGGGGGGCAGTTTGCTATCATCCACCACTGTAAGAGACATAACATTTTTTTTTTTTTTTGATGGAAGTCATCAAAACTGAACAAATCTCACTCAGACCCCAGGCTTTTTTCCATAGGATGTGCAGGCAAAGAATCTAGTTGCATGCCCACTTGGGCACCTAATACGCTATCAGTGAATTTCATGCACAATAAATTTTGATTAGGATTTCAGCAGACATGCACGGTTTAGTACCATTCAGAATGCATGCAGCAAAAGAGAAAAAAGAAAAGGGATTGCTTAGAAAGGGCAAAGCCACTGCTGATTTTTCTCCTGGCTCCAGTATGCAGCCTGCACACAGCTCGTCTTAAATAGGAACCCCTCCAGGGAGGCTGCGAACTCGCCGTATCTCCCAACGATGGATGCTTTCAGTGGTGGGAGAGAGAGTAGGGAGGGAGGGACGGAGTCAAACTCCAATTGTACTGCAGATTCCTTCATTCACTGTGGCACAGTGAAAATTGTTCCAGGGAGAAAATGATGAGGACATAAAATGGAAAGTCATTCTGTGCAGGATTTCTGAGCTCGTGAATCTCCTAACCTCAGTTCTACTTCATTCCCGAAGGGAAATGAATCACCACGGCAGAAACGGTATTAAATCTTATCGGAGTATAGTCCTGCCACGCACAGTAAATCAATGTCCATTAGACATGGCACTCCGTCCCTCCGACAGGGAATGGGTGCAGTAGTACTGACGCTCTCCGGGAATGGCAGTTTCCCACCACCCGGCAAATCCACCACTGTATCACCGCAGCTCAGGTGGGCTCACCAGAGGTTTGAACGACTTCTCATTGCTGCACGGAAACCTAGTTAATTGCTCACGCCGTTGAAAATTTCCACCCATTACTTCCAGCTCAGAATTTCCATTTTCTCAGAAACGGCCATGATCTCCTTCAGTGTAAAATTTTTATTTTAATTTCTTACCAAATGCAAGTACAAAAACCAGGACAATTGGGAAAATATTTTCAAGTGGAAGATGCCATTAAAACAAATGTGCTCGTGAAAAAAATGGGTTTTGTAAAATAAAACTGTTCAAGACAAAGCATCCCAGCTATTTCTCCTTCAAACCTGACCACCGTTCCAGGGATCTGTAAATACACCTGTCCTGGGCTGTTCTCTTGCAGTGCTGCTGGACTGTACAATATGGCCATCTAGGATTTCTAATAGGTCAGCATGGGTTTTTTTAAAATTCATTTACATAATGTTTTTGCCACCACTTATATTTTTGCATGCAAATAAGCAGAGGAAATACACTAATGAGCTCCAGTTCTGGATTATATGCTCAAAATATAACAAGTCCCAACCACAAATTTTCCATCCTGTACCTTCTTTATATAAGCAATCAAATTATGTGCACACAGTTCACAATTACTTAATTGCTCATAACAAAATTTAAGTGTATATTTTGCAATTAGTCCTACATAGTAAGAATATAATTAAAGGCATAGTTGATAATAATTTGAAACTTTGAGAGAGGGAAAAATTGATGGCGTGGTGTTTGTACTGCAATTTGATTCCATTTTATAAGGAAACACTGTAAAGTGTTATTTCTAAACAATAGAGGTCATATTTAAAATACTGTTGAGTAAAAGTTGTGTGCGTTTACCATTGGCCACTGTTCTTTGTAAAACTGTCGTGGTTTACAGATGGGAGTTTTTTTCCTTAAGTAACAAAATTGGTAGGATTACATACCACATTGAGTTAAATATTTTATCACCCTTTATTTTTCAAATGTGTAAAGTCTTATTGTAGAATATGATTCACTTTCCATTGGCATAACCTTCCTCTCTACTGCATATTTACCTACCAGCTGTTCATTTGCACTGCCAAAATAACTAGGTATATTTAAGTGGTTTGGAGTGTTTAGTGATTTGGAGGACATTGCAATTTTCTGCATCTACCTGGAGGCATTCAAAATAGACTTGACTTTTAGCAGCTCTGAAACTCAGTCATCTGAAGTGTGCTCATGGTTAGGAATACAAAGTCACAAGTCACTTAGCAAATGCAGAAAAAAATCACGATATCTGGCCACTTCATGTTAGTACAAAGTACAATTTGGTGAACAACATAGATTACAAAGAGGAATGTGGAATGCAAAGGGTTGGACTTCTAGGTTACAGTGGAAATCAAGGTATATCACTGGGATTTCAGCTCCGTCTCCACCCACCACCTACTCTTTTACCCTCGTTATGCAACAACAGTTTGGCTTCAGATGGGAAGGGCTGTTACCATCACTCAAGTTTGTAAGCAGAATGAGACCCAGATCTCAAAAGCGAGTCTCAGAATAGCCAGGTTTCATCTGCTTTATCACAGAAGCGCCTTGTGGCCTTCTGGCTTGAGCACTTTAGAATGAAAATCTGCATTGTCCGCTTGTTCCAAGTGTAGACCAGGCTACATGGGAATGGCTACAAAACTCTTGCTAACTTCATGAAACAGTAAACTCACACAATATGTTTCAGACTGACACATAATATGAGGCCAAGCCTATTCCATATGGTGCTGAGCCTAATTGCAGATGTTCCCCAAATGCCGTGTGGAATCAGAGAAAATTGCTGGTATTAAGATTACTCTGAAGCCAGGTTGGGAGGGAGGAATGCAGAAGGAGAAAAGAACAGGTCTTCCGTGACATTTGTATCTCATAGCCAAAATTGCAGGGTGTGCCACTATGCTGGGTAATATGCAATGTGATCACAGTCATTTTAATTTTGATTTTCATATGCTCATAACTTTTATACTCTTCAATGACTTTTTAGGCAGCTGAGCTTTACTATTACAAATATTTTTCAGAAAATAACATAATAATATTTCATTTACAGTTCTCAAGGTAGACATACTAGTCTATTAGTTACGAGAGGTGAAACAATAATTCCACCTTTTTTTGTAAAATAAAAATATCAAAGAAGGCTTAACCACAGAAAAACAACACCAGATTTCAAGAGAGAAAAAAGATGCCTACCAAGTTGATAAGTACTTTTGGCCAATGAATTACTTTTGAGAAATGAATATTTCTGAAGTGTTGTAATCCATTCAAAATCTATTTGCAAACATGAATAAGCAAAACTCAACTATGTTCTTCAATAGAAGCAATTTCCGAGTTCTCACAGTAACCATTTCAACATATAATAGGCAATCACATTTTTAATGTCAGTTTTTCTCATAAAGTGTGTTACTAGTCTTGTTTCTATCCTGCTGAGCATAGTGAGCATAAGATTATAACACTCTTTTCATGTGTCTTGTGAATGGACCTTGCCTGATTTTCATAACTGGGGTAAAGCCTATACATATTGACAAAAGCAAAAGGATTTTGCTTCTCTTCTTCTTTTTCAAATAATGTCCTCCTTCAAAAGCAATCTTAGGAAATTCTTTAGGACTATGCACAAAGTAAGGTAATATTCAGCGCGGTTAAAGATACTATAACCCGCTTTCAAATTCAAGTCACAATTTTAGAAAAATGTAAGGAAAGTTCCATTTTAACAATTTCTGCTGAGTTAGTTGAATTACAATGACTAAAGGGGTTTAGATATGAATCTAAATTCAATTTTATCTGGTAATAATATGATGATTGTGACAACGGAGAATAGGCAATTCACTAATAGATTTAGAAATATAGCTTGAATGAATATTGAAAAATTGTTGTTTCATTCAAACCCATTTCAACCTCCTTGGTCAAAAAAATGACTTTGTATTCCTTACAAGATTATAATTTTCTTATTTGTGTGATTTCTGCTTTGTGTTTTGTCTGGCTCACCATAGCGAAGATATACCAAAAAAAGGTAAAAGCTGTCAAACTTAAAACCTGGGGGTTACTGAATTTTGTTAAGCATAAATAGCAAGTTATATTTATTTAAATTTTTTGAAAGCTTACACATTATATCTCACCAGAACAAACTTTCTTCTCTACAGAGAAATTTCTAAAATACCTACCAAAAACATGTGGACCCTCAGGGTTCATCATATCTTTAGTCCATGTTTATATGTTTGGTGTTCATACGAGGAAAATATCAGAAAGATTCTGAGATCTTACATTTAATGAAAGAAAGATTAGAAGTCTTTTTCTTCTGTTTTTAAATTAAAGTTTCTCAACATAGAAACGTAATCAAATTACTTTACTGAATTGTTCTGATAGTTGCCGGATTTTATATATGCCAGTAAATGTTCATTAAACACCTTTAAAATACGATGAAACACATTTGTTTAGAGGGTAGGAGAGATAATTACACACTTTAAACACAAACTGCAAAGACGGGGTAATTACTTGCCTTCACGGGTTTCCAGTCAGCGATGGTGAGAGTATATATTTACCTGATAATGGTACGCTACCTGGAGTTTCCCTTGGCTAATGCAAGGCATGGGGACATTGCCACGAGCTTTCTTGGCCCTAGTTCATATCCTAAGGTTCTTAATAATAATCTGTGACAATCCGTTCAAAATACGTATATGCTTTTGCGGCTTGGGGCAGGAAGTTTGATGGCAAAGGACAAAGGGTTCTTCCTGGCATTTGCATTAAAAACAAGATTCACAGTTTCTTCTAATTATACAGTTTACCAAAAGCTCTAGTTCCAGTTGTTAAAAACCTGGCTTCATTTTCACACTGATGTCCCTCGTCTCCGTTGCTGAATACAGCTTTCTTCTTTCACAAATGTAAATGCCAAATTAGGGTGTACGTTCTTATCTGCACATGGGAAATTAGCATTCAGCACAGTTTTCCAGTTTTTTGGAAGCTAGCAAGATCCCTACTGAGTTGTGTGGGCTAAAGTGGCATATTTAGCCAATCAAAGGGAAATATAAAAGGCCGAACACACCAACGCACTCTGATTCTTTCTGGCACAAGAGATTAATATTATATGCAACACTTATTTGTGAATGCCCAAGGCATATTTAGAAGAAAAAGTTTTTCCTCTTGTATTTTAAAAGCTGAGTTGAATTCTGTGTCCTGAAAAGTTTACCGAGACTGAATTTGTCCAAAGAGTTTCTGAGAACACAGAGGTTCACATGTGGGTAAGAGGGGGTGAAGGACACGGTTCAGTTGTGCAAAATGTTATCTAATGACATTTTATTTAGGATACCATTAGGCTTCTAAGACACCCAGAAAGCAGGTACAAGCCAAGGCCTTCATGACATTTGCATGTGTCTGGAGTTGTAGCTACAGAAGTCTGGACAGTTAGATTCAGGCAATGCCTTTCAGCCCAAGGTGTCCCAGGAGCTTAAACTACTGTGCATGAAAAGATCAGTTTTGAAGCCAAGAGTTGATAGACCCTCATGTAACAAAAGCCACATTAAATATCCTAGGTCATGTATTTATTGTCACGCTATCCTGGATCCAGGTTCATAACGTCCATCTGTTGTTTCTCGTTCAGGATTGCCTCTGGCACAAATCAACAGGTTCCTCAGAAATCTGTGAATACTTCACATTTGTTCCTGCTTCATGTTTGTCCCAGAATGATCCTCCTTGGACATACAGCCTACAGCTAGTAAATTGGATGTTTGCCCCAAACCGTTCTTCACCAGTGAATCTAGGGAACAGTCAGGTTCCTAAAGCCAGGTGGCCCGGGGTGGCCCAGAGCGGCCCGTGTCCATACAATTAAATGTTATCACTCTCCAGGAGCATGAATTGATCCAAAATACTAAACGGCAATGGTGCCTGAGCTGTGATAAGTCCCAGACTGTGTCAGAAATTGGTTGGGGACTCCCTAGGTGGTGAGGCCAAAAAAGCATGCTAAGGGGCCATCTAAACCCTTTAGCAGCATGTGCAATCCCATTCCAGTGCCTGGGAAATCCTGGCTCAGGTACCATTCAATTTACTGGTACACAGAGATGGTCACGGTTTCTGAAGGAATTAATGAGATTTACCATCCAGGCACAAAAGGGCAGTTCAGCTGCATCTGGCCAAGGATATTAGGCCTTTCTGGTGCATAGGGAAAAGTCACACGGGCATCTTTTTTGTTCCGGCCTCTTCTTCACGATACATCAGAGGGAGAATATTGTCTCCAAACCCTACTTTGAGAACCATCAGCTGGCAGAAATGTAGCAATAGGGGACTTCTTGCTGAGTTTTACTTGGGCTGTGAGAATTTTTGCAGAGAAAAGCAAGTCCGGGTCTCATGGTGAGCATGCTTAGGTTGGGCAGTTGAGCAAGCCGCATTGAGGAGTTGTTGGCACTGGACTTTCCAAGGAAAGGAAACAGAGAAATCCACCCCCTCGACTCAGGAATACACTAGCAGACCCCCTTGGGAGTCTGCCCCACATCTGGACATCTTTATCTTCCATTCCAAAGGCCCTGGGGAATCACGCTCTGGTGTGCAGGCAGAGAAGAAGGGCGCTGGGAATGGCGCAGCCTTTGGCACAAAGCGTCACAGATGGTCTTCTACCGCTGAAAGTTTATGTCCACGACCGGTTGCTGTGAGCCCGGAGGACACGCTGCTGATGCCTTTTTGCCAGAACCTCACGGGGCTAAAAGGACATAGTAAGTAAGTATGGCTGGGCCATCTGCCACGGCTGATGCAGAAATGCAGCCAATTAATTTCAGGCCTGAAATGAGCACTGTTACCCGCAAGTGCCAAGATAGCACTGAGGAACCGCTTTCCTCTCTTTCCCGGGGTGCACGGGCTTATGCAAAAAAAGAAAGATGCCCTCAAACCTGTCTTGCTGCTTCTGGCCACGCTTCCCCTGCGTCTTGCAGCAAGAGGCAGCGAGTTCAGCACAGCAGCTGAACAAGCCATGGGTACCAGTAGCACAGACAAACTGGGACCAGCGTGGATGGCGGGACAGCTGACGAGGCTGCGTTTGCTCCAGTCAAAGTGTGACATTCCTGGAATTAACTGAAGCCATAGGTACACATAAAAATGGTACATAGAGTTATGGCTGTGTGATCCCAGCAAAGGTGGCAATTTCTAGCTCCAGTAACATGACTGATTCATGACTGAAGCTAGTACAGTAGTAGGACCAACGAAAAATAATTTTCAATATAGCAAAAGGCTATGATTTCTGAAGCGGCTAGATGTAAAATGAAAACTGATTAGTAGCTTGAAAGGAGCGGTTAAACGAACTACCAGAAAAAATAACTGAGACTCCAGAAGTGCAGAAGTGCTGGCACGAATGAGAAGCTGCACAATAGCTCAGAAGAGCAAAATGTGTTTTAAATAAGCAAGGCAGACCAAAAGCATCCAGAAATCATGCCAGCAGCAGCTTAATAACTAAAATATTAATTCAGGGAGAGTTGTTAGGAGAAACATTGCCTTCACCAAGCGCACGTGAAAAGTAGATGTGACCAGTCCTTACAGGGGCACACACTAAAATTAGATGTGACAAGTCTAGAACAGGATTGTGCAAACACCAGTGTGCCCCAACCCATTATTGGGTAATTTGGCAAACAGGGTGACCAAGCAAAGACTAGAATAGCAAGACTTAACACCAGTTAAATGGAAAAAAAAAAAAAAAAAATCCAGGCAGCCCAGGAAGACCCTTTTAAAATGTTAACATATAGATTACAAAAATGTCAGCCTTAAATAATACAATGTTCCATAATATAAGCTTCACTGTTGACATAATTAATATTTATGAAATTTTCCTATAAGCATGAGATATAAACCTCTGGAGTAGAGGGGTATTTAAGAAGTTGAAACCAGCTAAATTACTTTATTCTCAGATTAAAAACTGGATTATCTTCTAAACCCTTCAATCACATACTAATTCAGGGAGCATTGGGTTGCCTGCATAAGAGTCATGTTCTGATTTCTTTGAGACATTTTTAGACAATTTTAGATAAACAACTCAATGTATACATAAAAAGAGTAACATGAGCATTCACTTCAGTCTACAGAAAAATGAAAGTCCATACAACAGAAAGTGTTAAAATCAAATTCTCAGTGAATTCACAAGGTCAAATTCACTGATATGATTAGGTTCGGTATTTAATAACTATTAGATCAGACAAAAAGAAATCCTGATGTTTTCAGAACCCAGTGCCAACTATTTTTAAATAACTATTCAACCACAATGGGTCCATCTGAAACAAGTACAGAAACGTGACGTTCTCTAAGAAAAGGGACACAATACGCCGCAATTGGAAACTTCCCCAAAGAGCTGAATGTTCCAAATAAAAGAGGAAATATTCTGTGATAACCTTTCAGAAGTGGAATTACATCAATTCGACCTGCCTGAAGGCAACCACAAGCAGTGATGTTTCTATGTGTATGCTTTGTTTCCCTGCTTTAATACAGTTAAACATAGGAGGTTCCTACAGCAACTGGCAATGCAGTCTTGATACACAGACCAGTCTTTCATGAAAATAGGGCTATCAAAGTACAGCAGCAACTTTTAGAGCTCCTAGAATACTTTGGGGATAGGAATTTTTTTCCCTGAAGATAGTTCAATAATATTGGAAGATGTAAACAAGCTGGAACTGAGATTGAAGTAAATTGAAAAGATGAGGGAAGATTCCTACTTTATTTACAGTTAATTTTTAAGGCAGCGAAATTTAACTCAATTACCACTTTTTATTTTTTGTTACAGCCACCAAACTGGGAAAGATATATGTTCTCCTCAAACTGCAGCAGGATGCCCATTGATGTAACAGGAGGAAAAAATATCAATTTAGAGGTAAAAAAACTAAAGGGTTTTCCATTTGGGTTTTTTGTTGTTTTTTGGTTTTGTTTGTTTGTTTGTTTGTTTAATTATTGTGTGCTATTTATTCAGCAACTTCTAGTACTATTTGGTGGGGAAAATGTGGTGATGTTTTAGAATTACTGTGCTGCATCCTTTGCTCCTTTCCCCACCTTTTCCCCCTAACTTCTCCTTTCTCAATTGTATCTATCTTTATTTTTTCCTTTACTTACTTCTGCCCTCTTAACTAACATAATTACAGTCTTCATTCCATACTCTGTAAAAATGATTTGGCATTAACATAGTTAATGTTTGCAGCGGTGGCAGCTCTAGTGTTCTTAACCCACAGAATCCTTAAAAGAAAATTTCTTAATAAGCTTGTGTGTGTGTTTCTGTGTGCCTACACCCCTAACACAACAGAGGTTTAAGAGAACTATATTGTACAAAAGGTCAGCATAGCTTATTCATAATGAAAGTAATAGTAACAAGACAAGAACATCAGAGAAAATGGAAAAATTGCCCGTTGCCATATAAAGAACCGTGTAATTATCCCCCGTGTTGCCTTTCTGTGCTCAGCCGAGGCTGAGACGTGCACACCTCTGTGAGCTTGGGATGACCATCGAGATCCCAGCTGACAGTTACCATGCAAACACAAATGTTCAAGAATTAGGTAGCACATTTAAGTGCTATTAAAAATGTACACGTCTATGGAGACATGCTACATACTGCAACAAGTCTGTACCAGGTTTGCAGTAACTCCTGTTGCATTATGCCACTACTGCATGTCACTATTGAGACAGAAAGACAAAAAAAAGGTGATGGAGATGGTTGGGATGGTCCCCACTGTCCATCTGCAAGAAACCCTGGTTTCTACTCAGTTTCTTTTATGATGACCCAATGAGATGATGCAGGAAAGTGAATTTCTACCCCCAAATCATTACTCTATGTGATTACAGGCTTAAGGAGACCACATTGTATCAGTTACTCTTCGGTCACTTTTGGAAGTTTTTCTTCCTAATCCTAAACAGAAATATTGATTACTGTACAATCCAAAGGTGGTATGTGGATCACAAAAAAACAAACAAACAAAAATAATCAAGTAGGAGATGCATCTGATGTTATCTAATGGAAAGTTTTAAAGAGAATGTCAGCTTCCCATGGAACAGACTCCTTGGAAGGTGAGTCATGGGACTGGGGAGAGAACAAAGAGGCTCTTGACTCCAGCTAGTCACCTCATAACAATAGAGACGAGGGCAGCTAATCTTCACTGTTTTCTAAAAGTCCTCTGGGCTGTTGAAATCATTTGGCAGCTTCTACTCAGTTCATCATGCCCAAGTTATGAATATTCACAGTATGCTCACTGGATCACTCACCCCTTTACTAAAGGATAGTTTTGCAGACACGTATTCCCTCTGTCTCGTCGAGCTAATCTGTAAATAACGGTGGATTGTGCACTGGAAGTCTGCATTGGCACTAGTATATGATTCCTCTTTTGTGGCCAGTCATTCCCTTGGTGATTAGCCATTCATTCAACCATTCGTTGAACTGGTATAAGCAAGTGCTTAAGCAGAATCTCTTGTGGTTCCTTAGGCTAGCCTAACAGACAGATAATGGGCAGACAGGAAAAAGAAAAGTGGAATATGAGATACTTCTGTATCCATGGTTTCTGCCATTTTTAATCAGGTGTTCTTCTCTATCAGAAATACAGACACGTGATAACCAGGCACAAGAGTCTTCCTCTCCCTTTCCTATTGATCTGAAGTAAAGGTAGATATTGAACAGTGAGTGTTTGCTCCTGGCTGAAGTTTTATTAATAAATTCCAGCACATGGTAGAAGAATGAGGTTGGTAACTGTGGTCTTGCTTGAAAAATATCAGAACAGCTTTTCCTGCCTATGATATTTTCGTGTTCTGAAGCACTCCTTACTCAAACCCAGTCAAAAGCACACTGAGAAATGAAAATCTGGTAACAGAAACTGAGCTATTTCCAAACACCCAGTCGAAGCAGCTCGTGAAAGGTGTGTGGCATAAAGTACACAAATCTGCAACTGCAGATTACTCACAGCATTCACCCCAAGCTAAGAGGGGAGCTCGTAATTAGCAGGCACAATGCTTGGGCTTCTGCACGTAAGTAATGAAACAATTTATAAAATGGTAGGAAAGTACAATCAAGGCCAGCAATGTGCGACATACTTCTAGAAATTAGAACAGGAGGAGGGAGAAAAAGGGTAAACATAAGGGTGGACAGCTCCTGGAAATAGCCACATCTAAACAAATAGGGATGCTAAAGGTCATCCTGAGTGTGACATTTGGCGAAACTCAAAACAAAGAGCTAGTTGCATAGCAGGAGTCATCACAGAACTTTTAGTCTATAAAAAGCTTTTCAAAATGTATTTCTATTGCTTAAACAGGTTCTTATGTCAGCTTTGATCTTTCTAATACATCAATAATGCTTTGAAGCCAGTTGTTATTTTACAGATGGCATCAAGGTCCTACAAAGACCTTTTCTATAATTGAGTTTACATATGAACAAAAGCTGTAAAGGTGTCAAATCTGAGAGCTTCAGATGAAGGCTAGTATCCTACTGTGAATATTTTCCTAGAGGAAACTTAGGGTTTTGAAGGACAAATAATTACTGATACAAGATTTATTTGGAAGCATATTAGGCAAGTCAATCCAATATCAGGAGGAGGTAAAATCTGGATGCTATCTACTAAACAAGAAAGGTATGGATCTCCCATAGGGTTAATAGCATCTGCCAGTTTCATATAGGTCTCTCAGATCCCCTACGTCCTCTAAAATGGCACTGGATGTCTATTTTTAGGCACTCACATTTCTTGATCACACTTAGGTCTTTTTACATTGGTTCTCCACTCTCTAAAATCCATTTCAAAGCAAAACTTTTGGTTCAGTCCCAGGGTTTCCTCTACATTAGTAGCTTTTTTTGTTATGCTGTAGAACAAAAGACAGATAAAGTAAAACAAAAATGAAAGTTACTATGATCCCAGAAACTGGCCTTTCACCGATAATGCTCAAATGATGCTCAGCTTAGCCTGAATGACTCTGACCTGAAGCAGCAGAGAGATCAGTTGGACAAATACAGAGCTGTACGTACTTTGAAAAATTAAACTCAATAAAAATAAACCAGTAAACTTTGGCAGTCAAGAAAAAGTCCAAAATGGCATAGAGACATAGAATTTACTTACTTATTTGTAGCGGTGACACAGAAAACCTATGACTCTCAACTGACCCCTTCTGTAATAAGGGCAAGCCACAGGGTAGACAGGTAACAAAACATGTATCATCTATTTGAGATGTGACAACTCAAGGTCTCTGTTCAATGAAGCCCTTAAACGTCTATTTAATTAAAGTCCCATTGATTTCAAGATCCTTTATGTTAAGCAGGTGGGTTAGTGCTTTGCTGATTCATTAGAAGATAAAGTAGTTTCAGTCAATACAAATGTTTTAGGGGAGCAATTACATCTGTTTAGGCAGACAGGAGCAAAAGAAGAAATATAACTAGAGCTAATGATATAAAATACAGCTAGACACACTGAAATAAGACATACATTTTTAGATTGAGGGTCATTATGTACTGGCACCAGAATATCTGACTTTTCCCTTTTTAAAGTCATCATATCCAGACATATGAAAATTAAATTCTATTTAATTTTACTTCATCTGTAATGCTGCTCACAGTCTCATAGGTCCTTCTGGTATTAAAAGCTATGCATTATATCCTGTGACATGAGTACATTATAAACCTATACATTAAAACCTATACATTATATCCCTGAATTCAAAGTTCATGGTTTAATTCTGAGATCTTTGGAATACAGCATCTTTTTAAAATATCATATTTCATTAAAATGTTATTGATAACATTTTCCTCTTTTTAAAATTACATTGTTATACTAAATATTACTCAATTTAGTAATCTGCACTCACAAAGGTAGAGGCATATGAACTATTCAGCGAGTGTATGCAATCAACAGAACTCCAAGCGTTGGCAAACTCAAACTGTGCAGTTCTGCCTGTAGGTGGTAAAATGGTCAACTTACAGGTCAGATACTTTGCCTACCCCTTAGTCTGGAACAAACTGTAGTATTTTGCAAAACCATTTTGGTTCAAGCTTATTTGGTTTTCAATGAGTATCATGCACTAGTAATGTTGTAGCTGTGGCTGCAAGTAATGTTAATATGAAACTGTTTTTCACTTATATATCTTCAGCTGGAATTACCTTACTATCAGTAGAAGTAACACCTTGGAAAGCTTGTATAGGATTTTATATTTCAAAAGCATTTGTGGGGATGGAAGTCCTCATTCTGCTTTCTAGTGGCATTGGATTGTCTCTGATTACTTACTTTAGAGTTTAACATTAGAAGATTATTCTGTCCGTTTCCCCACATCATAAGTTGTTCAGCTTTTCAAATTTTTTATCCACTACTCCAGCATTACCCCTGAGGTATCTTTTCCCTTAGCCCTGTTCCCAAAACTCATTTTGGTGTAACAACAGCAGAAGCATATGCATGGAAAGGAAGGTGTGGCAGTAGCCACCTCCATAACCCGTTCATGCGAAGAACAAGACATACGTAGCCAGTTCTAATCAGAAGTCAATCCTATTTCTTCTAGTATTTGCCTAACACGCTTGCATTGCACCTACCCCACACTAGGTATCGTGTTTGTTGACAACACAATATGCAAATGAACTACTTTAATACCTACAAAGAGACGCAAGTTCAAATGATGAGAGGATGTGAGGATCTAATATGCTGCAAGTTTCCCATCAGTGTAGTTTTTTATGCAGAGTGGTAAAATATGCTCAACTCTACCAAAACAGATAACGCCCCTAGGATAACAGCATGCCTGAATGCACCACAACAGAAAAAGCGATGGAGCAATGGGAAAAGGGAAGAACTGTTCAGAGAAAGAAAGTGACAAACAAGCAATTAAATCAGCAAAATAAAAAAAAAAAAAAAAAAAAAAAAAGGAAAGAAATGGAAGTGTAAAATGCTATGGTGTAATCCAAAACTTTTAAAGTTAAACATGTAACTAAATCAGGAGAAAGTTAAGGTTCATCACAACAATAGTCATGATTTATTTCTGAATATATATTAGAGGGTATTATAATAATAACTTTGCTGTCTTAGACTGTTGTTTTAATGATCCTTGTCATACTTTTATTTCAGCATCTCAAGACAAATAGATTTGATAAAGAATGATAGGCTCAGTAATTGCTCTGGGTCTAAGATGTTTGAAAGATTTCTTTACTCAGTGATGTACTTTCAACAGTCTCATTACTAAAGGACATATTCTGCATCGCCCTCTCCCAAGGGTTCCTAAGTCTGGGGAACTGAGCAGCTTAAGAGGTGCAGTGTCTGAAACTTTTCAGTGCTATTTTAATCTACAAATGAATTTGTATTCTTTAACTGTTGATGCTTCCCTAAGCAGAGGAAAAAGAAAACTTTCATCTTTTCCATCTAAATCTCAAATATTAATAATAAAAAGAATATTTCTTCCTATTGTATCAAGGGGTTTTTTTTTCCCCATCATTGTTAATATTGAGCATTTCAGATACATTTCTTTAAACAAGAAATTCTTATTCATGCAGATCAGGTCAGCAGCAGTGACTGGGACAGAAAATCAATAGGGGAAAAGAACAATACTTTGGCAAAGGGAAGAAAGAGATTGCTAAATATTTTTGCTGTCACTCACCTTGCTTGTCACTTTTCTACATCCAGGATAAAACCTGAGAGTGAAATTCTAAGCGTCAGCTCCCACCTTCTTTTCTTAAAAAAGTTTTAACATATTTATCACCTAGGAAACAGTAGAAAACAAAAATAAGCCAAAAAAAACCTCTTTTTTTTTTTTTTTTTTTTTCCTGTGGGATCGAGGAAGAATATTACAGAAAATGCTTGAACAACTCTGGCTACTGTACCTCACGGAAATATATGTCCAGGCATCCATGCTAGAAAAATGCAGTTAGCATAACTGATAACTTTAAATACAACTTTTGCAATTGCCAGCTTTTTTCTTTCCCCCTTTCAGAACAAATTGTAAAGAAAACACAGAGCAAACTCCTCGCAACCTTTTTTTTTTTTTTTGACATATGGGCACACCTTCATTGCACTGGTCTGAATTAATCTCTTCCAAATAAACAGTTAAAGTTGTCCTATGGAGAGGGGCTGCCCTAGACAGACACAAAGTAGGTGGCTGCCTCTAGTAGCAGCGTGCTTGGAGAAAGGTTTTCCTCATTACCAGGGCCCTGGCTCTCCTCTGCCTCACCATCGCTCCCTCCCAGCTTCCCTAAACCGTGCTGTCGACACAAAATTTAATTTTGCTGCCATTGGTGATGAGGATAAAAACCCCTTTCTTTGTCATTCTCGGGGTGACAAAAAGTTAATTTTTCTCATAGTTCTGAGAAGCTTTGGGTCAGGTCTGCCTTATGATGCCTGTTCGCAAACGGGAGCAAATAAGCTCCCAACACATATTTACTGTTGCAAAAAATCCCTTGTGGATTCACTCTGACTCCAGTTATTGGTCTGGTGTAAAGTCCAATAACTACAGGATCCAGGAGTTCTTCGACACAGCTAGACGCTGTGCCAAACAATATTATAGAGTAATCATTGATACAACAGAGAGAACAATAGAGATTAAAACCTTTATTTACATGCCAATTGACTTTTGAGGAGGAAAATGATGGCTAACTTCTCCAGAGATTAAGATCCAGATCAAAATCACTGAGTACTTTTCATAAACTTGAAGTGTTATTATTTAAGATTTTATTTTTCACTAGTTGTTTGCAATTCAAATTTGAATATGAATATCCTTAATGTTATGCTATTAAATTATATTTTCCCTAGATCATAGAAGTAGAGATCATTCAAATTACGACTGCTATATTAATGCTTTTAAAGGTATTTTATTCTATAACCGCCTTATTTTTTGCTAGATTTGATCACGTTCAGATTATTCAGGATTGATATAATTGTAACACTTTTGAAAAAGTTTCATTAATTATGATTTGAACATCTGGCAATAAAATGACTAAAAGCAAACAAGATTTACAGTTAGACTCCTCAAACATTAGCATTCAAACAGAAGTGAAATCCAATAAATGCAAATTTAAAAGATTGCTGGCCCTTTGAAACCAAAATGATCTTTCAACAGTAAAGTTAGTTTTATTGCCTGAAACTACCTTTTTTTTTCTGAGCTCCTCTATGAGCTTTGGGGATTTTTACAGTAACAATTAAATGTTTTAAAACTCTACCTTTGTTGCAACATGAAAGATCTACAGAAGCTGCAAATGAAAAACTGATTACTATCCATCTATACAAGGAATCAGAGGAGATTGATTATAAATATAGCAATTCCAAGCATAGTTTAAAGCATCCAAAAAAAGCTTTCACTTAAACAATTATTTTAAATCTTATTTTTACTTCTCACCGCAAGTATGCTAATAAAATTATGTGATTATGTGGCACAGATTTATTCAAATTCTTAGCTTTTGTACACTGTGATTGAAAATTATAAACAACTTAACTACAGACAACTGATCAATGTGTGATTGATGTCAAGTTCCATTTGAAGTTGACATTGGAATTGCATTCTTACCCTGAAAAGTGTTTTTTCATTGATCAGAACAGATTTAGGACCCAAAGTTGGTTTGCTAACTTGGAATATGTTCCCCATAATTAAGAAATGTAACTGATTTCTTCCGGTTTACTGGCAGTTCAAGATTTTAAAGCTACTAGATCCCACCTCTCTTACCTCATTTCATTCATATATTTGGAAGTTTCTGCTTTTCCAGGTCAGTTTGACAGCCTTCAAAGACCAATTAATTAAACTGAAATGAGGAAGAGTAACAGCTGCGAAAAAAAGAACACTGTAGTCAATACTAAAGGTAACAATTCAACGAGCTTTTCTTGTAACTCCTTGTTGGTTGTCACAATGACTAGTCCAGGCTTTAAAACACATTTTTACACGTACGGACAATTATGAAATGTTAAAGTCTGCATTGCCTCGATTCCTACACTGCACATTGACCACGTACTTGGTCCTGAAGATGAAGTCAGCTGGAACTAGACTGGAACCGGAGGATTAGCCAGCGCAGTGACAGTGGAGATGAACAGGGAGCCTGGGTTTGAGCCACAAACATAAAATAAATAGCTGAGGCTGTTATCACGGGCGGTTCATCTGCAACACCGATTCATTACGCCGTGAAGAGCACGACACGTGTGCTGGCTCCCCGCAGACTGAACACAGCCCTCTGCCTTCCACTGCCAGCCCGTGCCGATAAACCTCAGAGACCAATTCTCCAGCTTCCAGAGGGGTGTATTTGCTCGAACGCAGCGCCAGGCTCACAGCGGCTGCTTGTGTTTGCCTGAAGGCTGGTGCAGAGATGCCTGGGTGACTTTTCGGGGGCAGCTGGCAGGGCAGCGCAGTATCGCAGCCCACGTGGCGGCTCTGCGGCGCAGCCCACTCCCTGCGTCTTCCCGTTCCCCGGGGAATGCTGGCTCCCACAGAAGTGCAGAGCTGACTACTGCAGGAACAACACGTTTTGAGTAAGTGTTTCATGACTGAACTATCTAACTTCTGCTTGTTATTTATATCGCAGAGTTGTGTGGGCTGGGAGGGACCTCTGGGTGGAGATCACCCCGTCCAACTCCCTGCTCAAAGCAAGACCAGCCCCCAAACTGAACCCAGGGCGAGCTGATCTAACTGGGTAGTTGGACCTACTTTCAAGTCACTCAATGCACTTCCATTTCGGGTACCTTCCATTAAATATGAAGAAATGCGTTATTTATTATTTCAGAATCCAGTCCTGTTTGTGATTCAAAGCCATCCTGTTCTATATAAATCTAAACAAAAACTTCTTACCATAAACTCCCTGATTCATCGCTGTACCACCAGTGAGTTCTGTTAGAATCCTTCGTGTGAAATTTATTTATGGAGCAATATGCATTCTTCGTAAGAACAAGGCTGAAGCCATTGCAGAGCCACACAGGTTGCTGTGGTCTCCATAAGCGGGCAGGCGCTGGCTTACACAGTTTCACGTGCAGTGCCGCACACAAGAGTTCAGGTACAATGTACAGCCGGCCGTATCCATGAGATAACACAAATACATTTTAGAGGAGAATGAGGTAAGAAATCTGGTAGTACTTAAAACACAGCACAGAAGGCAGTTAATCTTCACGAAATTAACAGCACAGAACAAAACATTAACTTGACAAAAGATTAAGTTTCAATAGGCAGTGATTTAGCATTTGGGGTTTTTTAGAGGTATTGCTTCTTACTAATATCGGGACAGTTAATGCAAGAGCTTCTAAAATAGATATGGTCCTGAATCTCTGGGTGACACAAGCACATATACAAACGAAACATCTAATGGACTCCGTCTTGCATGAAACCATAGGCTTTTAGTTATTCACGCTAGCCCCAACGTGGTTTAGAAGTCTCAATGAGTTTAGAAGAACCAATCTAGCCACAAATTTAGGAGACCAAACACTGTTCGGATGCGCTTGGGAAGGCTATGGCATTCCGTACAAGTTTATCAATCAATGCAAGGAACACACTGTTGGACACACAGAGAAAAGCGCACTACCTCTTCCTCCAGGAACTACAGGTCTGTGAGCTAGCAAAGAATGGCATTACTTTCACTCCGATTTATTTGTCATAGAGCTGTCATTTCAGTTCGCTTGTTCACTTCCTCCATTAAAACAGCTGCCAGTGTTTCTGAAAATCACAGGGTGTCAGCCGGCAGCGAGAGCGCTGAGAACTGCAGCCACCTCCTTAGAGTTATCCTGTCTGCAGGCACTTCAGCGTTCCTCTTGGGACCACCTTTGAAGAACAGGGTAGGCATACCCAGTGAGTCGCTCAAAAATTTCACATGTTAATCTCCCGCCTTCGTAATGTGCTTGTAAGATAAGGGGGTTTAACCCTCTTTCTCGTTGCTGGGTTCTGGGTAGTCCACGCACAGAAGAGCAGCTTATTCTAACTACCATCTGGCGTAGCTGCTTGCTTTGCTTAAGTAACAGAGCTTCGTGTGGGGGCTTGAAGGTTCCCAGGTTCAGGCGCTGAAATGCTTTTAGCAGAGAATTTTTTTAGTTCTGTTTGAGTTTGGGTCTGCACAAGGACAAAACAGAGACATTACTTTCACTAGGCAGTGGATCAGACCTGTGCCTAAAATACAGGAATTTTTAGCGACAAACATGAAGTTCTGTTACTTGAGCGCCCCGGCAGAAGACATTGAGACTAAAGCACTCCCCTGCTGTCCTACAGGGACTGGCTACAAAAGGGTGGTACAACACTTACTTGACTGCGGAACATTGCAGCCCTCGTTGAATGGAAAAGGGAGATGTGCAGTGCAGCTGCGAAGCGGAGGCTATAATGTTTCATAGCGCCAGACTGTAATTGAGTCAGGGCAATGGGGAGAAACAAAAACTCACTTAGCACTCCATTTTTCCCCACCAGTAAATCAGCAGCTCATTTTGCCAGTAAATTACTCGAGTATATGCATATTACAGCAGTGTTCAAAAAGAGTATGTTAAAGCAAACATAGCTACAGCGTACAGTAAGCAATGCCATAGGAAGCGTAGAAATAAGACAACATGGCAAGATGGACATTCTTTGTATTAATTCAGCTAAAAGCTAAGTCAAGTCAAGTGCTGTTTAATCGGTAAACAAGAATTCCAACTTGACCCCTTTTCGGTAGGCCATTAATATTAAAGATGAGAGACTTTTAATCCTGCAGTTAAGTTCTGTACAATATCTGAAATGTGACAGACTTGATTCTTACCTGTTTTAAGAAGTATTACACTCTTGTCGTGGTGAATGAATTCAAAACTTTGGGCAAGAAAATTTATTCTTATTCTGATGTTGGTCTAGTGACTTCCTCAATTATATTTTCCCAATGGGGCCAAACTCCAAATACATCTCATTCTTCACCCTTCAGGATAGAAATTCATACACACAGGCCCACCTAAGGATCATGTTCAGGCAGAGAGACATAAGATAGATCTAGTTCCTTCCATGTTCTCTGTCACTAGTGCCTCTCAGATACAGTTCTTGAGACTTATCGTACTCGTTTCCTCATTTTTCTTAGCAGTATCTTTATTTTCTAACAGTGATGCTAACCCAGGATTAGGTTAGTACAGACAACTGACTTGTATTTCTTACTTGTAGGTGCATCTCCAGTCCCTAGTGAAGAAGTTCAACTGGAAGAACTTAGCTTTCCTAGCATCCTTAGGTAGGTTATTGGAAAAAAGCTTCAAACTCAAAAGACCTCCAAAAGAACCTCTGCACCTTAAATCAGCATCTAAAATTAATTTCCATAAACATTGACAAACAAAACCTGAGAAATGGAGGTTTAGGCCAATTCAGTTATTTTGTTATTGTTGACTTGATTATTTTGTTTCATATAAAATAACTAAAATTTGAATATAAAAGAAAAATTTCACATCAGAAAAAAATTGTTTTTTCACTTTTTAATTATTAAAACAAGGAGACATCAACAATTTGCAAACAAACAAAAGTAAGAGAATATCACTGAGCAATTAATCTGAGTCCTTCCCCTGAAAAGGTTGCAGGTGTGACTAATTGAAATTTTCAACAGAAATTTCAACATCTGACTTTGATGCATCCAAATAAGAATCACCAACCTCCTCGTCGATAATGAAGTTTAAAAGAAGAAAAAAAATCATATAAATTCTGTGTTGATATACACATAGGCTATTAGTATGCATGTTTATATATTGTAACTTTAGTTTTAAGCATATTAAAAACTTTAATGAAATGATTACTCACTGCAGTGCTATACATGCTGGTGTGGGCACAGTGGGATTAAAGGCATTGTTCAGCAAAACCCTTAAGCACATATATGAGTAATCCCACTCCTGCTCAGGGTGGCATTACTGCCAGAAGGAAGGTCTACAGCGCTCTGTGTTAATTCAGGGCCCTGTTGCCCTCTCCAAGGTCACCCAGTAAATCTGAGATAATGCTGGGATTTGGGCTCAAGCCTCCTGCTTTCTACTAGTAGGCCTTAAAAAGAAATCCAGTCTCCACTTTTTAGTTTGGGTTTATCACCATTTCGGTGTGTTTCTTTTTTTTATGGTTTTCAGATATGTACTAAGAATCTCAAACAAGTAATTACAAACTTCAGTCTCCATCCCGGTGTATCTGAAATCCAACTGACATGAATTATATGACAGAGGGGACAAAAGTAACAGGCAAATAACATAATTGTGGACGTGAGAACAAAATTTCACTGAAATGTAGGTAAACACACAATGTCATAAAATTGCCGTGGCTCACTTTCTGTGAGGATCCCTAGAAAGATAAATAAGGTTTTGCTGAACAAATTTGGGAAGCTTCTTTCAGGAGAAGAGAATGTCAGAGTAATGTATCTTATAAATACAGCCCTCATCAGAGAATCACCAGGAGGTATAAGCCTGTTTTACAGGAAACAATAATATCTTAAAGACTCAAAATCAGACCTTGCTATTATGAAATGGACTTCATTGTTAAGAGTTGCCCACTTAAGTTTTACTCTGAGTAGAAAAAAATAGTAGAGTTAACCTGGACTTAACTAACTTAAGTTATCCTGCTTAAATTAGTTGTTGTCCGTTGAAGATACATTGCAATGCCTTCCTTTTGGTTACATCAAGCCATTTTCCACTAACAAGCCCCCACAAATTGAGAAAAAGAGTCTATTATGTACTATGAATTCTTGAACAGTTTTTAAGCCAGGAGCATAAAAAATAACCATTACCCTAAATAGTGGGGTCCCAGGTACTGTCCCGAGACCATTTAATCAAAACAGCGACAGGACAAGTAACAATTTCATTGAGGTCGTGTAGGAGGCTTCTTTTTCCTCCCCTCATCTCGCCTCTTTTTCTTTCGGACAAGAGAAGCTGTTGAGGAAGCTGATTCCCCTCATCCTTTGTCACAGCTGTTGAAGCAAAGTTTAGATTCAAAAGAACTGGTGAAATAGATGAGAGCTGGAGATTTGGTTACAAAGCGGAACTTGTTCACCTTCACTGCCAGGGTGACAATGATGGAGAAAAACTGTGAGAGAACTGGAGAAACGAGAACCAGTTACACAGACGGTGGTACCAAAGGAAACCAAGAACCATGCAAAGAGCAGGTTTCTGTAAGTTGCCATAGCTTTTCTTAATATACTTTTATGTCTCCAAGGGAAGTAACAGGAGCAGAAAAATCCTCCTTTAGGATATAAAGCCTGTCATCTTCTTAACAGCAGCGAATGAGCCAGTTAGAGAGGCTCGTATGCACAGTGCGCTCAGCAGCCTGCGGAAAATCCCTTCGCCAGCAAACACTGCACGTCGTGGTAAAAGCTCTCCCTTTGACTAATTCAAAGAGCAAGGTTTCCCCTTAGGCTTGCCCAAGAGTGCCTACAAATTATGTCTTTAGTCCATTTGGGAGTCTGCCACCGAGCTTCATTTGTGTATGCAATACATTACACAATTATTATTGACCCTTATGCATATTGGTTGGCACCAGCCATTAGTAATGTTGTCAGCCGCTTCCCACTGTAACACCTTGTTTACTATTTTTTTTAAGCTTGCAAAGCTAAATGGGCAGAAATTCTCCAGGCCAGATGTCTGTCTGAGATCACACGTTAATGGAGAAATTCCAGGAGAATAGTTCAGCTAGGAACCCATCCAGAAGAAAATATATTTTTGTTTAAATATTCAAAGCATTTATCCTTTCTTACAGAAGTTCTACTGGCCCCTGACTCTGCAAAAGGACCACGACATTTGGCAAGGTTGAGCTTTTTCATCGAGAATGTGTCTTTTGCCACCCTGTTGAAAATCAGGGTTGGCGTAGGTAAGTCCAACAGAAACT
This sequence comes from Astur gentilis, assembly GCF_929443795.1. Taxonomy (NCBI): domain Eukaryota; kingdom Metazoa; phylum Chordata; class Aves; order Accipitriformes; family Accipitridae; genus Astur; species Astur gentilis. Next base: position 7,336,781 of record NC_064894.1, on the reverse strand, counting down.
TGCCAACGTTTCCGAGGTTTAAAAGCCGAACTTCCTGAAGACCTGTCTTTACTAAGAGTTCTTGAGCCTCGCGCTGCTCCCACTGCACTTGCTGCTGACCAAAGTCCTCTCCCTTTGCGGCATGTTCATAGGAGAAATGGCAGAAGCTGGAAAAAAAAGGTTTCCGGGCAGCAACAAAGCAGGGAAAAGGGAAAAAGGGAGAAAACCAAACAGAAGCAGAGGTCTTGGCTGGAGAGCTATCTGAAAGATCCCTGGAGCTGTAAGAAAACTAGATCCTCTGTGTTCAGGCAAAGGAGACCTTTTACTTTCTTTGCAAATAAAGAAATCCACATCAAAGGTAGCTGGGACTTTTCATCCAAACAGAAACAATCCCTGAATTTTAGCTAAACAGGAGTGAAAACAGGTAACAACTTCTGCTTCAGCACTAGTTCCCTGCTTCCTAGGAGTTCGATTTTCTGCAGGATATCTACTCTAAACTTTTAATTTAGTTGGAAGGACATGGGTTGCTATTGATCACCAGCTTAATCAATACATACAATCTGAACGTCAGAGTTTGCAATATTGTCAGAATTTTCTGAAGCTTTATGAAATTAATAATACAGTTATTTAGAAAATATGGATATTACAGAGGCAGCCATCAGTCCCTGTAGTTTTTCTTCTTGACATCCTGTCTTTGCTCTTCTACATGAAACTAGTTTTGTTTACAGAAGTAGATTTCTAGCATATCATAAATAACCATATTTAAATCCTACCATCATCCAAGGAGCAGCTCCTCCTAAAAAGGCACAGGCTGTGGGATTTGGAGTGCAAATCCAATTTCGTTCAGTCTCCAGTGGCCACTGCTCATAAAACTGAACATAAGTTGTCACAACTGGCAACTTCTGCTGAAAAGAAACTTGCATGTTCCCCAGTACAATAAAGTACACAGCTGCTGTCAAACTCTGCTTTCTGCAGGGCCGGAGATGGAGAGAACAAGAGTTGAATACAGTTTTCCAATTCCTTTTCCAGGATTCAGGCATACATATATTATCCTTACAAAAGTTTACTGTGAAACACGGACAATAGGAAAAACCCACTAATTTCAATGCAGTCTGATACCACAATATTTAGGGTTTGCTTGAAAGTCCTAGAAGCTTTAAAATAAACACTCAATTGTTGTGTTATGGAATAAATTAGGATGGCCGAACGTACCTGAAAAAGTATTTGATGAATACGTGAAAACATCCATCCGATGTTAAGAAACAAAAATAGGAAAGGAGAATTTTTCTGTCCCCACAGCAAAATAATTTACAAAACTGTCTTGCTCCAAAGATGACTGTAACCTAACTCAGTTATATAGGTGATACTAGAGCAGTTGCACAAAATCAACATATGAACTAATAAATAAAGTGGGCTGGTGACCATCCTCTGGTGCTGAGGCCAATTGGCACAGCACAGCTGCTACCCTGCAACTAAACCTTCCCCCAACCCAAAACACGGTCGTTTCATCTCCGTAAACAATTAGAAGCACTACACTACTCCCCAAGAAATGCCCGGATATTCTTTGTGAAGATATTAGGAGGCAAAAGCCAAACACATACCAAGGAACACGCTAAGAACTCATCTGTATGGAGACTAATGGAACAACACTTACACATCTACCTTGTCATCTTAGTATAAACACAAGCAAAGGTCCCCAGCCATGTTTCGGTTTGCTCAATAGTCTATATTGTGATCTCTTTTCTAATGCAAGACGCAGCCTTCCTCCATCAGGCACCAGCAGAGGTGAAGTTCTCATCAGTTACTCCCCAAAGAGACATGTACTTTGGGTTATAAGCACTGGTCTTGATGCTTCAAGACATAGCACATAGTCCACCACTGCTTTTGGAAGCACAGCCTTGGAAGCCTTAAATATATTACTCCCAAAGGAGTCCTCGGGAATAATTTCCAGAGGAATAAACCAGCAAGCAAATTCTCCACTCTCTGCCATGGCTCCTTCCCACAGAGCATAATAAAACTTTCACAGTGCAGATAGGTTAGGATTTGTTAGCTCAGGTGGAGCATTGTCTAACACGACCTCTCCGCACACAGACATGAATCCACGCAATATTTGCACCGCAAAGGTCTCTGCTAGGTTGGGGGCTTTGTACCTCTCTCCCTTTCATGGTGCAGATTTTCCTTGGAGGTGGCAGCATCGGTAAGTACTGCTTCCTTGAGCGAACTGGAGGTGGTACAGGGAAAAAAATTCTCCTAAGACGTTGAGGTTTACAGTATTTTTCCACCTATGTAGAAGGCAATTTCAGCAATTGCTGATTGATTTTCAGGCAATTGCAGCAAGTAGTTTTGACCACCGAAATCAGGAGGGCAAAGACAGTGGAGTAAGCGCAAGCATTGCAGAGCAAGTGGAAAAAGACTCTATATGAAAGCGATAACAGAGACCCCTGCTGCGCAAGCTTCTTTATTACCTTATCTAAGCTCAACTGCAATGTAGCTGAGAGCAGGCCTGTTCCCTGTGGGCGAAGTTTCAGCTCCAGCCTGCCTCTTGCGTGGTCTGCCCCATATCTGTGAGACCACTTGATTCTTCAGCATTATCCACGCCTGCCATTTGCCATAGACCCCAGTTTTGAAAAGCTTGCCTGTAGCCCTGCTCTCCATGAAAAAGGTCTAAGAGGTATTTTTGCCATTTATTAGTTTTAATGAATGAGTTAAGAACATTATTTATACATTGTTTCCTGATGGAAGCATTTACACATGTGAGCAAACAACTTCCACTCTTGCATCTTAGCATTCAAGCTATCCAAAGAAGAATGTGAGTTAATTGTCATATCCTAACATGCATTGCACTATGAAACACAACTATACCATTGTTTTCTCAAATTCTGTCCTGCCTACTTGAAAAGAAAACACAAAAATGGGCTGGTTATTTACAATTTTCTCATCTGCCTCTTAACTTTTATTCACACAGCTGTTGGTGAGAAATGTTATCTTTGGGACTGCCAAAGGTATCAGCTCAAAAGGCTTTGGTCTGCTTTTCCATTACTGCTCTTCAACAAGCTACTCATGGAATGAAACCAAATTTTACTCCCACTTAAATCAATGGGCAGAATTTGAATAGGATGTTCCCCAGGGTCTTATTCCTACATGCTTTGGACTTGTAATGTTATTCCAATCTCTTTATTTACCTGTTGCTTTACATGTTTGGCAGTCTCCTGGCATGAATTGAACTTATTACTTTTATTCCTTTTTTCCTTATTTTACTTTCACTAGAATTAAAGCCTGCTGTGGCACAGTCTTACCTTGCCTCCACTCCAAAGCCTTTAGATAGCCAGATTCAAATCACCTTCTGTTTCCCTTCAGCTGGGCTTGCCTTTTAATTCTTGGGCTGGCAGAAGATTATATGAGAATCTTTTATTCTACTCAGAAACGTGGTATATTCTCATTTAATACACTTATTGTTTATGTATGTTGACAAAATACTCAAAATCTACAGTGAGCATTGATCCAGTGTTAATTACCTCTTAAAAAGAATTTTGGAAGTGCTTTTCTTTATTTTCTGATGTCTGTAATGAAGATCTTGTGATCTTTTCTAGCCATTTCTCTCTAGGCAGTTAAGAAAAGGTATGTTATGGAGAGCAGAGAAAAATTACGTCCTTTAAATATATATCGACGTGTTGTAGACAAAAATTACTGTTATTTATTTCAGTTATTTACTTTTCATTTATTTCGTTCTTTACAATTTTCCCCATTTATCCTCCATGCTTCAGAGAATCATCTATGCAACAGTGCTTTGGCATTCCCCCAAGGAATTCATACATATTTCATCTCTGCAGAAGTTCGCTAGCAAACATACCCCCCCATATGAGAAAATTCCAAACTGGAACTCCAGCAAGAGAACATAATAAAACTGTTGAGGAATGTTAAGAAATCAAATATATGTCAAATTCATTCCAAAAAGTGAGCAAATAAAGGTGCTAAGACTTGAAAAATGTGAATAGACACTACTTGAGCACTGCACTGTTAGACATTCCCAGGAAGAAAAAACCCCATTGCTTTAGCACACTTCTAGAACCCGCTCCCTTTCTCCCCTTACAAGTAGTAGGTTTCCTCCTTAGGACTTCACAGTAAACTAAAAGAACAAATCTGTTCTCCCAGGGAGCAACACATTTGTGGTTTATCTAACAGTGCTTGACAATGGCATATTTACACTTTATTAGGATATGGATTTGGATAAATTTAGTGTCCTCAGTAAATCATAATATTGCGAGCTTTCAAATTTATGTGTAGTCTAAGATATCTTAATAGCTAAATTAAAGGCAGTAGTACAAATAAAGCCACATATCTCCACATGTGCTTATGAGACTGCAACCTAAACAGCAATCCATGGTACTTATTATTACTTTTTAGAGGACTTATGAACAGCCAGTACCCAGAGGAAGACTTTAGGAAGGTAAAAGTAGTACAAGCCTTCAAGAGGGAATGAAGAGAAAGCATAAACATATCTTCTTCTCTTAATGAAATAGTGGAGAAGATATTGAGATGAATTATCAGAAAGCAAGCAAAAACTAACTGAACCATGTTTCTTAAACTGTGTAAAGTGATGATGAATAAATCTTGCCATGCAAATATGGTTAGTTCTTATGATAAAATTAAATGGCCACTTACTACTACTATGTGGAGTATTTGTCTACTAATCAAAGTAAGGGCCAGGCTATTAGGGAGCAAATATTGATATAGTAGATAAAAAAGATTTGATTGTTAAGTATTGATACTGGTTCGAAGTACTTTTTCACCATACTACTTCATCTTAGCTGAATTTTTATTTGCTTTAACAGCAATAAAAAGTAAACTGCAACCTTGCAAAATGCAAAGGATTATTGGAAAGTAAGTGTGGATCTGAATAGCCACAATGTCCACATAAACTTGCCATAATTAGTGCTGAACCCAGCCTATTGCAGATTCTTTAGTAACAACAGAGCAGGTGATGAAGTCATGCCTTTTAAAATGTAGATTAACTTGCCAGGACACACAAATGCTACATGGAGGTGAAATTATTTTGGTAGAAAATGCCAAAAAAAAAAGCTAGAGCAACTAATGCCATTCCCATTTTTCTGTTTAAATTCCTTTCACAAATGATTTGGCATATTTTTTTCTGCTCTGTGAAGTTCGACCTTTAAAAGTCCTAGCATGAGTATTGCTTGCTTATAATTTCTTCTTTTTTCAAAAATTTAATCAAGTCTTGGTCATTTGCACTTAGGTAATCACTTACTATTAGTTCTGTGAAAAAAATATTTTCATCTGAATAGGAATTGAGTGCAAAGTTCTTGCCTGAGGAACTTGCCATTTAAATTTTTTTTTAACTTTCTCGAAAATTCCTAATACTGGCCGTATAAGCCCTCCTGAATATGGTGGCCAGATTAATGTCCTCCTTAATAAAAGGTATTTTTTCCTTCTTCTTGTAGATGGGTGTTTAAATGATTGATCTTTCTCTTTTCCAGTCTGTGTTTTATCTACTAACACATTGATCTACGCTCTTCTGAGATTATTTGCTTTAGAGTTGTCTGCAATTCTGGAACAGACAATGCTGTTTTGACATTAAGTGCCTCTACCCTTTTCTGTCTTGCCTGTTTGTCTATGAAGTCCTTCCCAGAAAAGGTTTATTAACTTTGAGTAATATTCCAGGGATGTTCGAAGATTTAGTGATGGCCAACAGGATCAATTTTATGCTAACAAAATATGAATTCCCACTCTGTTTAATGATTAGGTTTGTAATATTTATGAGAAGCAAATAAAAATTTTCTTCCCTTCAAGGCCGTCAAAACCTTGGCTTTCCTGTGACATCATGGCTTTATGCCCCTTCTCTCATAGGACATAGATGATAGTTCCACAAAATCCTTTATATCATGTACCGTTAAGCTATTCACTTGCAGAGTCTTCTTTCTTCCCTACACTTGCTCCTAACCTAATACAGGTACTAAAGTAAAGCTGTTTACTTTTGTGTTAATAATTGTTTCTGACTGCTTTCCTACAGGCCTTGTTTTCCTCTTCACTAAATGGGCTGTGGCTTTATGGTAATGGAAAGGGGCTCACACCAAAATAAAACAGTGGTATAGAGAGGAATAAAGACACTTAAAAGGGATCCTCTGAATGTACAACGGTTATGGCTGTCTGATACATTGTAAAGCACAGATAAAGACTTGCAACAGCAAGATAGAAACTGGTGGTTGGTGATAGAACACCGCACAGCAGAGAAGAAAAATCCTGTCGTTGCTGCCACACATTTCCTAACACTGCATTAAGTATTAATTAAAACTAACATTGCTTGTACTAAGGACTTCAGCTCATCACTAAGGAAATGTTTCCTGGCAGAAAGTCCCTCTTGTTTTCAGAAAGGCACGTTCACATCTTTCCTGACACAGTGCGATGAACACAGGCTGGAGCTGATAACGTTGGGGTTTTTTTCCACCATACGGTTTACCCTTCTGCAAGTCATAATTGCCATCTACATTTCAGTTTTACCTAGAGGTCCAAAGGTTGAGGTTCCATTGTTCAAACGATGCACAAACACACAGGAATGGCTTCTGAATCCAGGTGCTTATAATGTAAATATCCTGAAAGCTCTGGGTTTCCCCTGCCTTGTCGGCAGTGCTCCAATGCAGGCTCATGTTTCTTCACTGAAAGGGTTGTCAGACATTGGAACAGGCTGCCCAGGGAAGTGGTTGAGTCACCATCCCTGGAGGTATTCTAAAAGTGCATAGACAAGGCACTTCAGAACATGGTTTCATGAGCATGGTTGATGGTTAGACTCAATGATCTTGAAGGTCTTTTCCAACCTAAATGATTCTATGATTCTACATTCAGCACACTCACTGGCTTCAGGTGGTTGCACCTTCTATGACCTGAAAGTAGGGTGAGGCTAGATTTCAAGTCAGTACTCCTCCCTTGACCATTCCCACTCTTTTTCTTCTTGCCTGGCACAAGTTTCTCCCCCTGTAAGCCATCTGGTTCTGGTCTAGATTTGAGTCAGCCTGGAAACCAACACATACCCAGGAGGACAAGAGTCTGGACTCGTGTGTGACCTTAAGCAGCAAAATAAGATGCTGACAGGAGGATACATCTACAGAGAATCATTAAATTCAGAAAATAAATGTCAATATGGTATTTAGTTAGTGAAGTGTCTTTCACATTTTTAAGTGAAACATACTATATTTTTAAGTAGCATACAGTATGCTACATCTGAAAAAAATATATAATACAAATTTACAATAAGCACAGAAACTGGGATTGAAATATATTGTATGTATGTGAAAAGCATCCAAACTCATGAAAAAAACCCCAGTGTAGAATTTTTTTATCTTTATTTATTTGATTTTGCAATCTGAACAGTACATTGCTATATGGTAATACAGAAATTTATTTACTAGATTTGATGAACAACTGCAGTAGCTGCATAAGATAACTGTAGCAGGCACCTGACATATAACATGATAAACATAGTCATATTTGTATTTGCAATTGACAAAAACTCAGCTTTTGCCTCCAGCTAAATTTAGGGTTTGAGCACAGAAGTATCTGAAAACATGACTTGGTCATTCTAAGAGTAAAGTAAAATTGTTGTTAATTTTGAAGGATAATGATAATAGCTAAGCTATTGGGTAATCCTTTAAGAAAATATTTGCTAAATCATCTTGTCCATCCCAGCAGTGCAGCTGTTCAGTTCCTACAACACCTACAATTAACCTGCCCCTGCTCCCTTTCTGTTGATTAGTTTCTTGACACTGCAAGATACCATGGTCCAGCATGTGAAACATCTTTTAGTTATGAGTAGATCAAACAGTCATCCAAAACACAAATATCTAAGCTTACCTCGGTACCTTTGCTGCCATTTGGAATGCAGCATTACTGTGTATAATTGCTAGCAATTATTTCAGATAATTCAATTTGTGAAAATGAATATAATTTTCTCTCTGGCTCTGATATTCTTTCTCACTGTGTCTCTTTCTTACAAGACTGTTCAATTGTATAAAGACAGTTCATTTCTATATCTGAGGGACCTCACAAACTGTTGTCACAGACATAATTTTAATTACTTTAATAACATGAAAACAAGATCAAAACAGCACAGCAGGCAGAAATGCTATCTAACTTCTGAGCTCCTCTTGACAACAGTTAATGTCAGCGTGCAGCTAGAGAAGGACCAAGCTTTGATGCTTTTATTCACTCTTAGCAAACACTGGGAGAGTCTTAATGAGGGTGAATGATGTGTGCCCTCTGATACACAGGGCTGAATGCACTCCATGTTGCCTCACCTTCATAAGCAAACAGTGACAGTTTGCTGCGTACTTAATGGTGATATTTCCTAGAAAATCGCAAGTCAAAGAATCAGTCATCAGCAACGACAGCACACCAGACCACAGACACCACTCTGCTGAAAAGGACAAGCCTGGTCCTTCTGGCAATACCTGCTTTTGTGAATCCCAAAGTCGCTTCCAAGCCCTCCAGCTCAGGTGTACGTGCCACGGACCTGGGCGGGGGGGGGGGGACTCAGTCCCTGCCTGGGAAGGAAATGGCACACTGCCGTCTCCATGGCTGGAGGATTAGGTACCACAGTCCAAAAAACCACTGAAAAGTTTCTGTGCATCCAGTCTTGCAGCTAAGCTGGGAGTTTGGAAGGAGGGAAAGGATACAGGAACGGGCAGCACTTTGACAACAAAGGATTAGCCATCCGAACTGAGACAAGGTGCAAAGAAAAGGTAGTGCGACTCCTTCTCTAGAAACCAAGGGGATGCAACAATTAATAAAGATGGGACCTAAACACACCACTCTTTCACCCGTATATTACACATTACCCAACTTCTGGGGAGCGCCCAACTCCTGCGCCTGTTTCCAAAGGTTAGCGGAAAAACAGTACAATGAAACTCCTACTTGTAAATGAACATTTGCTTAAGTATTAAAAAAACTAACCACAAACCTCAGAACAAAAAGAGCAATGTAAAGCTACATGAGGCTTATTTTGTCTTTTTAACAAAATTAAGATAACTTGCAGCTCTTGTTGCTCCACATGCCTGTTTCCAGTTATTTTTTCACTGCTCAAGTAATTTCCCAAATCAAAACTAGGTCACGCATTGTTACAACTGCTTACAACAGTAAACATGTCAAAATATTTCTGCAAAATTTACATTTCTAATGCAAAACAAATCACCATAGTATCGAAAAGTTTTCTGCAAAGCAAGAAGACTCCCACTGAATCATTGAAACTATGTACAATATTCCTGAAACAGAAATAAATCATTTTTACGGATTAGATTTTCTTAAAATTAACGACCAAAATATTTACAGAAGAGAAAGAAATATGTATACATTTTGTTGCTCAAAATAAGAGGATCTTGATCAGTTTCTAGGATTTCTTGAGCTCAGAGAAGATCCTTGCTAACTTGCCAGCCGTTACGTGGAAGCCCCAGAGGTGTGCTAATGTGCTGCTGTGCACACTCTCAACCACCTCCTAGATGAGAGGAAGTTCTGTATTTTCTTGTGGATATGCAACTGAAGAATTTGCTCTTATCATTAGTTGGGGTTTATTTGAATGACAGAAGTGGCCAAAAGGACTTTTATTTCCTTAATACTTTTTTCTAGTCATTTGGTTTTCACTTCATGTCACCTGTAACCAAAGACATGGCATAACTATGATTCCAGGAGGGAAGAATAGAAAAAAAAAAAGCACTTGTCAGGTCATTTTGTAAATAATAACCTTGAGCTTTTATATGCTTTTTTATTCATAAAATTTACCACATCATCTTTATTAGATGATGATTGCTTCCACTGCCAGACACTTTCAGTTCTTTTGTGGCACTACAGCAAGCTGTGCTGTGTTAGGCTCTTGTTTTAACAGAGTCATCTGCCAGATTCACTTCAGACAGAATTTATTCACTATTTGCTCTCAATGACTCCAGGTTTCAGAATATATTTTACTGGTATCATGTCTCTAGTACTCTGAGCAAGTCAAATATGAAGTAGTTGTTGCTGCTTTTGTAATGCAGAAATACAGTTTTTACTCTTGCCCAGTGCATGTCTAAAATCTTATACAACTAATAGACAGAACAAATAACCTGTTACATATTTCTCAAAATCTTTGGGAGGTAATATGTCTTGCAGTCACATAGATCTCCATGTCCTCAGTTTTAAGTCATAATAATTATGTCCCTGATTACCCACCACCTTCAGCATCTGGCTGTAACAAGGATAAAATACTTTACTCAGTGATATCAAGCACCCTTAGCTTCTTGCTTAACATGACTTAGCTTCTCCTTAACTCAAAAGGGTGGAGACTTGACGCTTCAGTTAAATAACACAAAATCCATTCAAAGAGGCATTCAGGTTTGCTGCCCCATCTTAAAGCAGCATTTACATTCTTTGTTAGATTGGAGTTTCAGTGCAGAATTTAGCACCTTCACTCCCACTGAAAAACATAGTGTCTAGCTGTACAAGGTCTAGGTTAATCATTAAATACCCGATGTAAATGCAAAGAAGCACATGCCCAGTGGCTTCATGACAGCAACTGGGACACACATAAGCTACTTAAAAAACACCCACTGGAATGAGAGCTATTTGTCTTCTGCTTTTCATCAACTTTTTTTCCTTTCAAGCAATTTTTTAAAAGATGCTGTAAGCTCAAGTGGCCTATTGAAAAGTTCTAAATTGCCTTAAGTAGGAAGATTTATCAGGCTCATGATTGACAGACGGTAACAAGTCTCAAAAGATTTATTGAGCATGAAAGTCTTTGGTCTCCAAGAGCTCGTTATATTATATCTAGCATGTCAAGGGTACAGACTGCAAAGTAGGAAACTCTTTGAACCTTTTAATAAAAATGGTCCTGAAATGGAGCACTGGATGAGTGAGACTGGACAACACTGCAAAGCAGTGTGAAAAGGACACAGTGCACAAAAAGAACTTCTGCACATTGTGCAGTGTTCATTGCTCCAGTGTCCAGCTTGCAACATTTTGCTTTGCAGATGAATCTGCAGATGGGCTTTAGGTGATGAAGAGCACTCTAAAATTTATCACAGGAGGGGAGCCACAGAGACTACCTAAATTTAAACAAGAGGGCATGTCCCTCTAATCCTGGCTCTCTCCAGGCAGTAGGTACTTGAGGTCGCCCAGACCTGAACTGCCTCCTGAAACAGGACATCTAAGTAATTTCTTCAAAAAGTGAGCCAGGTCTTTCATTCAAAGCTGTGTTTCCCTTTACACAATTGCTTTTATTTAGCCAGCATACGTGAGAGCTTCAGTCCTCTACTGATCTCAAGCAGATTTGGTCAAGCATTTCCAGTCTTTCAGGAGGGTGCAGTAATTTCAGAGTATGGGGAATACCTGTTTGTTGACTCATAGAAACTATTTCCTCCCTCACAGTAAGGAAATGGTTGAATGTTGCTACCCCACAATTCATGCAGAAAGCTCTCATTGTGAGGCTAATCAATGAAAGGGTATGTAAGTAATTCTGGGAGAAATCAAATACATTGTAGGTGGACGCCTCACCTAACTTCAGCTTTGTAAAAGTAACACTGTTATTTGAAAAGATTATTAATAGGACATAGTACAACTTACCAGCAGTACAGTGTTCCTTAAACCTCAATAAATCCTTTGAGCGTGAAAGACAATTTTCTTTGGTCTTCTGTCAGCAATTGGAAATACCCGACAGTCGACATGAGAATGTGAATCATCTTTCCTCTCTCTTCCTCCACCCTATCAAAGGTACGTCTTTATGATTTTGAGGCTCTCCCACACTGCGATCTCCTATAGGCCACAAACAAGAAATAGGAGGTGGCCATCAACTGTTTGCATCTGTAGCCAGTGAATTCTAGCCAATATCCCAGTACAAACCCCATTAATTCTCAACAAGGAGTAAATTCAAAGTTGCCTAGAGAAGTACAAAGGGGTGTTAGTACTACTACACTTTCTACAAGTATTCCACTGATTTCCTTCTTTTTCCTAGCTCTCTCTAGCCAAGTAGCACAGGAACTGTTTGTCCACAAGTGATGAAAATGCATAAACTGAAAACAGTAATTTTTTTTTTAAATGAAAGAGGCAAAATCCCTGCAGATTTTAATTTTTTCTCTGTGTGCTGGTATCAAAGGATAAATACACTGGCAGAAAATCTTAATTATGTATGACTGTTTCAATCCTTTTAAAGGTCTTTGTTGCTTCCAAGGCAGTGATTTCTGTTAAAAGCCAGTGACTGAACTAGAAGCCACAGGCCATGTAAATTGCTTATCTATTGATTAGTCAGTAGAAAGTGCACAGTCGCAAAGAGTGAACTGGTTTTGCATGGAGGCACCTTGAGTTTAACAATAAATGTCATGTGTAATTTAGGACTAAAAACAAAGAAGTGAGCGACTGCCTTTAGACACAATCTGACAGCTCAAATACATTTGTTAAACCGGAGGGAGCCTAATAATAACTTATTCAGGCAAATGTGACATTAACCGGCACAGAAATCTGCTGGAAATGGTTCGCTTCCTTTCTACACAAAAATGTTTTCAGTACTTCACTGATAGTCACTGGCAAATAATGTGGCAAAACTCTCCTTTCTTCAGATTTCTGAATTTTTTCTTTTTTACGTATAAAAGTATATTCCATGCATGATATGATGAAATGGTTCTTATTTTTCAGTTGAAATATCCAGAATATTACAGTATTTATTATACAGATAGTTATTGTGTGAAACTGCAGCAGTCAAAAGTTAAGGCATCAGTGTGTATTCTTGTCATCTTTTTTCTTACACACACTTCATTTTCTTGTAAATATTTCCATTTTAATGAGTGATGTTGTTAATTAATTTCAGAGTGTGTCTACTCTTTACCTCCTGCCACATAGTGTTAATTCCTGGGTCTTTCCTGTCACCTCTGTCAAAATATAGAAATGCTGCATTTTATTGATAAGTATTATGGCACCATACGTACCAACCCTGCAGTGCCCCCATTCCACAAATCATGCGGAGCTGTACAATGTGTCTTATCCATTCTTGGAAAGCTAAGTTAAAACACAGTTAATATGTTTCTAGCTTGGGGAGCTTCACTGAAAATCTAAATTAGCATCTTTTGTTTGACCTTAGGCAAACCTCAAACACATATGCCTTGATTTCCTCCAGTAAAGAAATGCTGCTTACAGCAGTTATTTGGCTGAAAATGATGGCTGTTGTGTGGTTGCACTAATTCAGGTTTCTAATGTGAGCAACAAACGCCTGGGCTGTGGAAGATACTTTACAAATATAAAGCATCATTGTCAATACCTGGAAACCTTCATGCCACTATTACATGCTCCAATAAAAAATTCTTAATTTCACCTCTGTTCAGTCTTGATGTATCTCCCTTCATTATGAACTGAGGGATAACCAACTGAAAATTCCTATTTATCAGCCTGATGTGAAGTAAGACAACTCTTGCTTCCACAGCAGAGACTCATGGCACAGGTTTGTTTCAGATCCAGTGCAGTCTTTTGCTATTTGCCCTGGTGACCCTTCACTTCTCCCTCTCTCCTCCAGGCACTGCTGGAAATGCCCGTTCTCCTCCTGCAAGGACTGGCCTTGCCTCTCCTGGTGGAGATGGGAAAAGGAAGACTCTGACCGGGAGAAAAACTACAGGGTGAGGGGGAACAAAGCGACTGCAATAGGCTAGTGCAGGTCAGAGACAAAGTGACCGCAAATTCCCTGAGATCTACCAAAGCAGGACTCCTGCTGCACCGTTTCACAGCCACAAGGTTGATGGGGAGGAACTGGAACTACGGCCTCATCCTGCCCCACGGCCACGACTACAGAGTGCCTTTCGGCATCAGGCATTTTTCTCCTCTTGTGCTCAGAGGCCTGTAAGTCCAGCTTCCATGAATTTGGTTTGGAAGACGTCAAGCACCCCTAATCCTACCAAAGTCAGTAAGAGCTGTGACCACTACCCTTCCACTCCTCAGACTGGCCTTGTTAGTACCGATGGGCAAAATAAAAAGTTTGCCCTGAGAGCAATTGTGTTACAGAGCAGGATTCAGAGTTCAGGTGCTAGGACTTCCCACCTCACACCTTCCTTGCATGGTCACACTCTCTTCTTTCCAATCTCGAGGCCAAAGGCAGAGATTTCAGTAGCAGCAGTCAAAGAAAATGAACTCACGGAGGAGTTCGGCAACTAGATTCGTGCAGGCTCAGATCACCAGCTACCTGCAGCCAGGTGATAAATAAGAAGCTACCTGGATTTAGCTCAAGTGGAAAGGCAATACAGCAGCAAGGACAGGTGTAATAAAAGAAATTTTCTAGGCTGATATTGATCACCACCATCACTCTTTCTTGCTTTTGTATTAATCCAAATGAAGCTTAGTAATTTCCCACATACTGACTTGATTTCTCTCCAGACTTTACTTTCTCTCCTTGCACTCAGACGTGTTTATTAGGCAATAACTCCACAATGAGTGCTAGGTGGGAAATAATGATTCATTTAATTATTTTTTTGCCTTTGACAAAATAGCATTCTAGAATTTGTTTTGGAACACCACATTTCTCAAGAGTCTTAGCAATTTTTTTAAGACTGTAATCCAGCAGGCGCTCAGATGGGCTGGGCTAGTAAAACCTGAACAAAAGCTTGGAAATAATGAATAACCATTTCCATTGAATAAATGTGAAACAAAATGGGCAGCTCTTTCTGACCTTTTCCCCCATCAACAAAAAAATAAAGACCATTTTTTATCTAAATAAAAAGCAAAAAGACTCCCAAATACCTCAGTCAGTAAAGAAAGTGTTAAAATTAGAAAATAAAAGGCTTTCCATGATGTCAGCTGGTGATTTCAGTGCTACAACTGACTTTACATAGGAACTTCCACCTGCAGTCTTCCAGAAGCAGCAGCAGAGGAGCGGCATGCCGTTCCTGTGCAATCCCAAACAGCAATTTCCAGCAGCCTCGTAGGAAAGCTAACAGAAAGGTGATAAAGCCCACCGTGTTGGAGTCATGACCAAAATGAAAAGCAGGATCCTTCTTACATGGCTTTCTAGTTCTTCCAGCAAGAAACAGACAACCTCTTAAAATTCTAACTGATGGCAGTGCTCTTTGCAGAGCCAGCACTGCCTTTTCATGGGGATGAGCCATGGTTACCAGAAACACTGGCACGTGTGGTGGGGTTTTGTCAATAACTATTTTTCTGCGGCAGAAGCACAGCTCTAAAAATGCCCTTCTTAAACCATTTCACTTTGTTCACAGTGCTTAACACTTTGTTTGCTCTGGAAGAGTGGGAATGCCCTCAGAGCTCCTCAGAGGGTCCTCACTCCGTCTCTGCCCAAGACAGAAAGGAGACTGTGGCCACATACAGTAAGCATTATTCAAAATCTAATTGATAAGAAAGATCTATATGTGGGTTTAGAGCCAAAGAAAACGTTTTTTTCTTTATACAATAGCATGGATGATGGAAACTGTAACAATTTAAAAGTGGATAAAAAATCAATAAACTTGCAAATTATGTGCCAGAGAATAAGTAGTAAAAATGGTAATTTTGCCTGACAAAATCTAGGTATACATTTTTGGCCAGGTGCTAAAGTTTTAGAGACGTAAGTAACTTTGAACTAACTTAAAATAGGTACTTATTTTTGACTAAGTCAGAACTATATTCATTACAGTTTCTCCAGCACAAGAGATCATTGTTTTAAAAAGACTGCAATTGCTTTTCATTATGCAAAGAGAATAATCTTTAGCAAGTGGAAAAGCTCTTGTGTACCACTGGTAAAAGTCACATCAGAAACCGTTTCATACAAGAACCATGTAATTGGTATATAATAGTAATAAAATAAGAGGGCGAAACTGTAAGAGGGTAAAATTGTTCAGCTCTCATCTGAGGAATATAAATGTATATGGGAGAAACACATGCAGTATCTTTGGGGATAATCTACCATATCAGTCTAGAAGTCAATTCAGACAAGACCTTGTTATTCACAGTTTACTATTTTTGTGAACATGAACATTTTTTGCTATTCCTGCTTGAAAATCAGTGTGGACCTTACTGCTTAAAGGACGCTTCATGAAGTACTGGAAACAGAGGATCATATCCTTTTTGTTGTAAAGTTAACAGTTTAACCTCTGGCTTTAATAAGAGTGGAGACCTCAACACTCTTTTATTATTATTATTATTCATTTAGCATTATCCCTTTTGTATGTAAACATACCCTGCCACAAAACACTTTGGGAAGAATCTTCTTGTACCTATGACAGTTCAAGGTGATAAAAAAACAAGGTTTGGGTGTGGAAGTAATTTCTTTTACAACATCAGCTGGTATATTTGTAAAAAATAAAGGTCTTTCAGGTTCACAAGACCTCCTTAAGATCTTCATCACAATAAAATTGAGGGTTGAGTATGTAGTTATTAATAAAAAAAACCACAGTACTGGCCTTTTTAAATTTCTTCAAAGTTTACTAATAAAAAGTAAAATATGAAAGTTGAATAAGCAGTATTATCAAGATATTGTTTTTTAAATGTTTCTTGCCCCAAAGGATCATTGATTAAAATTACCTCTTTTTTTAAAATAAAAAAGGCAAAACAACTATATTTAAAAATTCATAGCCCTTCTATAGCATAAACTGACTGTGATACGAACTATGCTGGACCTTCTCCGCAACTCCGAGAACACAAAACTCCAAAAGGAAAGCTAAAGTAGTTGGTTCTCTTTGACTGGTGATACATTTGTTTAAGAAAAGGGTATCACGCAGATTTGCAGCCCTTTTTTAAAAAGTTTTAATTCTAAATATTTAATTTTATTTTTCTAAAATCTCCTACAAAAATAATTATCTTAAAGAGAATTTATTTTAACTAAGGATTTTCTCCATTAAAAAAACATTACAAATCACGTTTTCACACAAGCCTAAGCATTTTCAGCAAGGAAGAAATGTATACTTAATTTTTTAACAATTATAAATATTTCCATAATGAAACAAATTACAAATTCCTGTCTGCACCCATTCATTCGAATCAGTGTCAGCTAGTGATCAATTCAATAGGTACCATGGCTCACACAAGGGCAATAATAGTGCTAGATGAGACCTATAGCCTTCACATGAATAAATCAGATAATACTGAAGACAAACTGCTGTTGATTTGCCTAAAGCTATTTACAAATTCTTTTAGACTCTTTTCAATATTAATAACCCCGTCTCCAGACTCACTGAGATCACGGTCCATGCACAACTACTCCAGGGAGAGCAAAGATCACTAAAAGCCTTGGCCAGTCTCAGGCCAGAATCCAAGTCAACTTCACACAGACTGAAATAATAAATAACGTCATAGATATCCACCGGGGAACTTCTCCCTGCAGAACTGCATCAAGCGCCGCAGCCTGCGTGACTGTATCTTGAGATGTTACCTAAATCAGGTTTCCTTTAATTAGGCACGAATATTAATCTGTACTTTAGTTCTGAGCAGAAGCCCTGTAAAACGTATGCCATGTCCAACCTGGATCTCAAAATAAACCCACTTGTCCTTATTTTAGGAAGATATTCTAGCAAATATTTAACTTTAAGTACATGCTCAAGATGTACACAGACAATTAAAGGTTTCAGTTTTTTCTCTAGAACAGAGAAGACGTGGAGCTCTAGTCAACAAGATCTAATCTGAAGAAGTTAAAGGGCTTCTGGGTAAAATGATATGAGAATGATTTGACTTTGACATTGAAGATAATTCATCTTTGTTCATTAGATAGAAGGGTAATGAGCCTGTTATGCGTCATTTTGTTAGGACTGAAAGGTGTTTTGACTAAGTAGAATAAAGTAAATTTATTTGATATTTTCGAATTATATTTCTGAGACAATTGTTTTGACTCTGAAATAATTCAGTTGTAAGAATAAAGTTAACCTTTTTCTTCCATAAATACAAATGTCTCTATACTTAAATCAACAGAATATGATGCCATGCCTTTATCAAAGAGTCATAATGGCCATGTGCTATAATTTAACAAGTATATAGGCATATTGGTGTGAAAATAAGAAGGAGTTAAGAATGATTCTTTGGCGATGCTCCCCAAAGTGACATTTTGATGAACATTGTTCAACATTTTTTTCTGTCACACCAAGATTTTGAACAAGTTCGCTGTTAGAACTGACTTTGGTTTAGCAAGAAGAGGAATATCTTTTACTTAGTTTGGTTTTTGCTGTGCAAACACAGGTCCCTACAAGGGATCTCAGGTAAGGCATACATCTACTATTATTCCACGTGGGAAAGTTGCTGAGGTACTTTGGCTTGCTTGCCGCTAGCCTAGGACAGATAGATAACAGCCTAGGACAGATAGATAACAACCTCTGAGAGGCAGAGCTGGGGGAATTTCTGTTCAAAGCCATAAGGCAGGACTGCTTGGCACAGAGGACAGAAGAGCTTCAGGACCTGCAGAGAATACTTGTATCGAGATATCGGTGTCTGACGTACCTGTCATCAGAGGGCTCTCAGGGCTGTGGGTGAGACGGGGTGAGGAACTCAGCTACGCGCTCAAGAGCAAAGGGAGACTTATTTGGAAGCATAGCGCAAGCATTCTCTGGTTTAAATGAAGGAACTTGAAAGACAGGTGTTGGGAAATGGTGTCTCTAGCACCTACCTTGTTAGCCTTTATGTATTTAACACTATCAAAAGCCAGCTGGCAGATTTTCACTCTCTCACTGACCACAAAGGAAAACTTCCTTTTGTGAAACAATTAATAACGAGCATTAACTTCGCTTGAAGTCCCCCACTTTGGCTACTGTTCACCTCTCCATCACAGAAACATTCTTCTGGGCTAGTGTTGGAGTTTCTTTGGCATGATTCACATGATGAGAATAAAGAGTCATACAAAGATTTAAACAAAGACACCAGTGATTATATTTTTGCACCATCCACTACTTTCAAAACCACTCATTATTGCTCCTCTAACTTATTCCGATTCAAAGACATACTTGCAATTAATTTATAGTGAGGCTTTGTTATGCTCACTATTCTCAGAGAAATATTTAAATTATATTCTTGTTCTTGTAGCTTCCAAGGGCAGGATAACAAGGTGTATACCGCAACTAGGGAATCTTCTGCTAGTCATTAAAGATAGACTGATTAAAAGGATGTTAAAATAGAAGAAACCTTCTTACAGTGGAATCAATCACTTGGTTTCTTTTTAAAGGTAACCTTCTATTCTTGATATTAATGAGAGGATTCAGATTTCTTATTCACAATTTTCCAAATAGAGGATGATTTTATCGGCTTGGCATGCTACTAGGGAAGTAACACATACTACGTTGCACATTAGCAGAAGGAAAGAATGCAGTAGAAGGCAAGAGGAACTCCTTTAGAGATACAAAAAAAAAAAAAAAATACAGTTTCAGAACATCTAGAAAATCGTGTTTGAGTATTCAGATAACATTTTGTCAGAATGCAAACTCCACTGAAGGACATATCTTATTTAGAGAAAGTATCCCCCTTCCCTGTCTGTAAGAGGTGAACTAAGTTTCCTTCAAAGAACAAAAGAGAGTTTTATTAAATTTTCCTTTTAGCATTATACAAAGATTGAAACAGCTGTTTGACCACAGGAAAAAAAATGGTCATTTACTCTGTTGGACAACCCAAATTCATAAGATCAAAATCCAAGAAAAATCTACAAAAACTGCAAGGAAGTTTCTGGGTTCAGAAGTGAATTTGACTCTCAAAGGACAAAATGACTGTTGCATGCCAAAGAGAGTAGAAACAGGTTATGATTTAGGATAGCATCTTCTATAAGATCTTAAAATTGTGTGTTTCTTAACCTTTTTTAAAGGGTCGGGACTAGTGTGACATTTCAAATGTGAAAATGGTTTAAAAAGTGTTAATTCTGTGATGACAAGAGAAACACACATTTTGGCTATTCATCACAGAAATACACATTTTCAACTATCACAGAATGTTGTCATCACAGAAATACGCATTTTCAACCATTTTCACATTTTCAGTAAACACATAGTAGTTCTTTGAAGAAGGTTTGTAGAGAGCAATGAAATGTGGAAACTGTTGTGTCTGAGTGGACCAACAAGTGTAGGTTTTGAAGACATCTCAGAGCTACTTCTCTAGAGCACCTCTAATAGTCAATGCAGAGAGATTCCTGTGACCTCTGACTCAGGCATAAAAATGATGGGGGCAAACTATCCTATCCACTACCTATCTTTCCTCGTTGATGATAGGAGGTGCCTTGTCAAGAAGTGCAGACAAGACACTTAGCATGTGGCTAAGCTAGGTGAAACTAATTTTTTCCTAAACAGTGTGGAACATGTGCTTCCTATTTCCAGGTTTATCTGTTAAATGATGAGAAGCCACAGTAACCAATCAAAACTTAGAGATAATTCATTATAAGTTGTAATTATGTAGCAGTGGGGGAGTAAGTATACAAAAGGCTTTAAAACTCTAATTAACCCTAGGAAATAAAAAATGAAAAGTGACTGAATGTGCGTCGTAATAAATGCAGGATAAAATATGCCGCAGTGACAGCTGAGACAAAAGATTCCTTTTTCAGTTAAAAAAAAGGTGATTTCACATTTAAACTGAACTCTCACTTTTTGAATACTAAGTTTGTAAAGGGAAATTAGGATATCTAAACTGGTAGTGAAATGCCCAGAGCTTTTATATTGTTTTCCCCAGTCCAACACCTTCAAAATATTGTGACTCCTCCATCTGACAAAAGTTTACTCACCTCTCCTTATCATGAGGGAAAGATAGTTAGGAGAATTTCAAGGTTTTCAACTGCAGTATAAAAGCTCACCCTTATTCCTATTTTTCCACCTACCTACTCCCATCCCCACCCCCTAAAACAGCCAACTCCAACTGCACCTGAATTTTGCTCTGTTTTTTTAACTTCCTTAGTGAAATAAAAGGCAGTGCTCCGAGCTCCATCTCCACCACTTTGAAAAAATTCCCTTTACAACAGCTCTCCCATCATTCATCATCTGCTATTTTCCCATCTCCTGCGTGTCTAGGAGCACCAAGCTGGTTAGAGAGATAGAGCTGCTTTACCGTAACATTCCTGCTTCACCCCATGCACCTAATGAAGAGCTTCCAGGGAAAGAAGCAAGAAAATGTATTGCCTTTTGGAAATGTTTCCAACTTAAATTGATCCTCAGCCTGGATTTTTCAAAATTCTTATGATTCACAGCAGCACCTGAATTCAGTGTGAAGAAATCTAATTTAACCTAAAACATCAAAATTCAAGTCCTAGGAACCACAAACCGGGAGACGAATTTAATAGAATGTAGTCTTCTGGATCAAGTGACTTGTCTATAAAATAGATATGTTCACTTTCTGGAGTGGTGCCAATATGAAATCTTTGCGAAGCACTCAGATTTTACATGGTGAACCATAAAGCTACTGAGAAAATGCATATTTTTTAATTTCATAAGAGAGTTTGATTAGCATGCAGTAAATAATATATATACGTGCATTATCAAAAAGCAAAGTCAAGCACATGGAAATGAGTTTCCAGCCTTAATTGTTTTGTTTGATCAAATATCTCATCACCATGATTTTCTGAGAAGAGCATTACCCACTTGGGAATTATGCAGACAGTCCCAGAAAGCATTAGAAATGCTTCTAATACAGTATTTTACCTGTTTCGGGGGGGGGGAGGGGGGGGAGGGAAGGCTATTCTAAAATGTTGGAATATATTAGAGAGAAAAAGGTTTATGAAAATCATTAGGCTTTTCTAACTGGAAAGAGGTTTGAGGAAAAGAAAATCACAGAAGATGCATTTAAGATGTTTCTTAAAAAAAACCCCAAAACTCAAACAACTGAAGTTTTCCTATTACAAACAACCCTGCTTACTGGTCCATATTTCAGACTCTTAAAGAACCAGAAGCTGAGCTGTATGGCCTTACTGGACATCCAGAAAATTTTGCTGTCAAGAAATATGAAATCCACTTTTTTTTTTTACTCTGAAGGGCTAATAGATAAAAGCTTTTAAGACATCACTTGTGCATGATTGAACACCACCCTCCCGTACTCACACCAGCTAGTTTTGGGGGTAAAATTCCTTAGATGAGGGACAATTGAGTTTGATTTTTAAAAGATAAGGCAGCTATTTAAAGCTACTTAGAGACTTGGAGCATTAAAATTTTCCTAGCTGAGATAGGTTCGTAGACAGAAGAGTGATGAAGTAGATAATATATTAGAGGCGTAACAATTGCAGTTAATGATCTGACCCTGCAATTTACGATCTATTTATTACTCTTGCCAATAGTCACTGTCTCTGTAATAGCAATAAGTAGTTGATCAGGCCAAAATCACAACAAGGCATTAATCTGCATTCAGGGATTATTTTTAATGAACAAAGAGATTTAAGATAAGGACAGGAAAAAAAAGGGGATGAACCACAGTGTAAAAAAAGATAGTTCTGACAAGACTAAAAAGAGAACAGATCAGCTGACCTTGTTAGCACACAAAAAGCCAGTCTGAACAGCTGGGCTTTCTATTCATATTTTTTAAAAAAACTACCTAGATTTCAAGGAGACACACTGTGGTGGGTTGACCCTGGCTGGACACCAGGTGCCCACCAAAGCTGCTCTGTCACTTCCCTCCTCAGCTGGACAGGGGAGACTTTGGGAAGTCTGTGCATGTATCAGCATGCGACCTGATCTTTTTTAATACTCAGGGGGAAGAAATGTATGCGTGGGTAAGGCAAGTAGATTATACAGCAGATAACAACAGTTTGGTGAAGACAGATTTTTCATGACAGTTGATGCAACAGATCTGTAAGAGATATTACCCATGGAAGTCCATACACTGCTAGAATGTCTCATAAAGAAAAAAAAGGCATCTCTCTATCTTCTTTTTAGCATCTTATTCTATTTAGCATCTTATTATTGCAATTTCTTTGTCATAAATAACTTGGTAATTGTTTCACTTTTATTACGGAAGGCCAAATGGGATTGAAAAACATACCTTATTAAATAAAAAAAAACTAAAAGAAATGTGTCAGCCTGTTCACCAAGAATCCCCAGACAAGATGATGATAATTTATTTACCAGTGCAAAGAGAAATATTTTCAGTGTAAACTTAGATCTTATAAAAACAGCTGTAAACCACATCAGTGTTACATCAGATAGGTGTTGCATAAAAAAAATTTTTAAAATGGTTTGCAAATTAAATAATGTCTAATAACTGATAATGTTAGGCATTAGTTTGTCATTGTTTTTTAAAGAGATATCTTTATCATGACGTGAAATCATAATGTAAGTGGCTCTGTGAATAATTTAATCTGAATTCGTTGAAGACATCCAGTTTTATATGGCACATTTATTCTAAATTTCTGTCTATATATTTGGAATCAATTATCACCACAGTTGGTCACCAGGGTTCTAATTTGGCCTTTATCTAGCTGCACATTTCCAAAATATTATTGGTGAGTGGAAAACCTCAATTTTCCTATTTTAAAGTTCACTATTTAATATTCCAAACACTGGTGTACAGAGATGGAAAAGTGCAGCCTCCAGTTCACACGGACTGTGAGAAGCATTTGTATGCAGATACATGTAAACACGTAGCTTTTCTGGCCATCCTTCTGAAGCTATGCTTTCCTTATGCACTTTCATGTTACATCCTAGCAATTAAACAGCCTTTAATGAACAAAACCTCCAGGCCAACTCCATTAGCACTTGAATCACAACACATTCAACCAGCAAAATCCTATCTTTGCACCTGGCAGATAATGCGTTATTTTTCAGGCACGCACACCCTTTGCCTCAAATAAAACAGAAAAAAGTCTTTTTGTATGCAAACAGAGAGCATTTAAAGCCAGGTGCGTTGACAGTAACACATTATTTTCATCTACAGCGCCCAAACACAATCCCGTGCTCTTAGCTCCTATTCTATCATTGTACATCAGCTATCTCCTCACAGAAACAGTTCTCATCCTGCATTGCAACGCCATGGCAAAATCCAGAATGAAAGCATGTGAAGCGCTGTTACCCTCCAGCAAACTTTCTGGGTAGAAGGAGCATGTATAGCGAAGGATGCACCACCTTACATTATTATGCCTAAAATACGGCAACTACGTATTTTGCAGTTTGACTTGTGAATGTTGGTGGATTCACCTTGGTGGCTAAAGATGTTCCTGCCACAAGATCTCCCCCCGTATATGTTCCTTGATTGCTGCTGCTAGACAGGAAGGTGGAATAGCCCCAAACTCACTGCAGAATAGTCATGTAAACTGATATATGTTTTCAGTTACTTTAGTATGCTTGACCGTAAGTGTTTCAGCTCAGGAACTGGTTCACGCATGCTTCAGCTAGTCCTGCCATTGACAGCAGCAAGATCTGCTCCAGAGCAAAGAACAGAAAGCACCAGCTGCCTCAGGCACACAACTTTAATCCGGTTTCATCTACATTTCATTAATATCTCACTAACGGATATAAATTCTCCCTTACTGCTGTAAACAACAGTGAAGATGTGTAATAGATGAACAAATGCTGAATTCTATACATATGCAGTCCGAAAATCACATGAAAACCAGCAGAGTGCCAAGTAACAGCGTATAGAGCTGCTATGGACAGTAACCTGATTGTTCCGGAAGATGTATTTTTTTTAAAACCATGCAATTTGCAGAGACGAAAACAAGATCTAAGAGCAAAATGGGAGACCACATTCTGAAACACATTTACACAGAGAAAGATTCTGGGGTCATAGTAAATGAGCTAATTAAGCATGAACATTCAGCACAGTGCTATAGATAAGAAAATGACTGTGATTCCTGAATGCTTAAGCCAGCAAATACTAAGATTAGTGAAGAGCTGGTATTTATCTCTGTAAAGAGCATTAGTGAGACCATTACTGGAATATTATGTCATGCTGTGCAGTGCACACTTTAGAAATTACTTGGTAAAAAGTTAGAAGGGATTCAAAAATGGTTTTCAAAATAACTTGTAATATGGAAAATCCATTTGTGAAAGCATCAATAAACTCTGATTAGTTTATCAATTAGAAGGCTAAGATATGACTTGATCAGCATCTGCAAATACATGTAAGTAAAAGATTCCTGGCTTATAGCTCCTTTTAATAACAATTTTTAAAATTTATAATGAGATCCAGTAACCAGAAAACAATGAAAGATAAAGTTCAGGCTCAGGTTTACATTTCAACTACAAGCCTAAAGAATCACTGGGAAAATATTAGGAGAGAGGTGGCTTGTCAAGCATCTTTGTCTTTTTTAAATCATACCTTTTTTTTTCAACATATGCCATACCTTATGCAGAAATTACGTGCAGCCTAGGGATGGTCACTAAAGGAACACAATGGTCCCTTTTGCTCTTGAAATTCATGGAGCTCTGAGTATTCCTCAAATTGCATGGTTAAACCAAATTTTTTAAAAAGCAAGGGAGTCCCCAGGAAAAACACATTTATTGATGTCACCTAGAACAGTATCTGACTGCATTTCAAAGTCCCTCACAGTCAATTCAGAACCTATTTGTCATATTCAGTCCTCAAAGATTAGTTCCTAAAGAATTTTTAAGGGGCACATAAACTGAGCATCAGGAATCACCAGATACAATCACAGACAACAGCAAGACCTGGAGCACATGGTGTAAGGCACTGACAGGCAGACTGAGTTCCAGCAGACTCTTTCTAATTAAACTCTTGTTTACAATGCTCTAAACAATGTCTCTGCTTTGACCATCCTAGAATAAAACCTTCCACTAATATGCATAGTTTGATTTTCAAAGCTTTGCACTTGTTCTTGTGAAGTGCCCCCTGTATAGGGCAGCAGCTGTCAACAGCTGGACAGCCACCCTGCTGCCTTCTTTCAAATTGCTCCTGCATGTCTGGGATGCTTATAAAAAGCTTGGGAACATTTAGGCTGCTAACAGTCTGTAAAAAATTTCCTTTCTAGGTGGGCAGTTTTGTCTTAATGTACTATACTCCCCTTTTACGATACCCCCATTTTACCCATACGGTTAAACAATATACTTTGGGGGACAAGGGCTACCTTTTTGCCTTATACAGGCCTGGGCCAAGAGAGTCCTAGGACATATATAGGTCCAGCTGGCAATAAGTAAGAATTAAATAGAGTTAACTGACAAAAGCCCTGCAGTTTACAACATTTTGATATTTTTGAAAACAGCAAAGTCTGGATAGAAAGTATAATTCACTAGTTTATGTTTACCATTCCCGCTGTCCCCAGCTAGAAAGTGTCCCTTCACTCGTGGTGTAGACATGAGTGGTTTAGGGTTGAAAAATCTCACTTCAGTTCTTCAAAGTTCAGCTAAGGGCATCTACAACGTCAGACTGCTTCAGAAATTACTTCTTCCCAATATTAAATTATTGTACAATGTTTTTAAGTACTGCTGCTTCCAGCAAGTCAAGGAGTCTTTTCCTACAAGGAATATTACCCACTAAATATCACATTTAACAATTCAAAACAAACTTAACTAATTCCTCCCATCAATCTTCACTTTTTAGTCCTTGCCTAGTTATTTGTACACCTCCTTTTCTCTGGGTTTCCCCTATTGCCATTTTTGTCAAGTTCATTGAGTGCAAGCATCTATTTTGTTACTTCACAGTCACCCCTCTCACAAATACCATTCCTGTCCTGGCATCACCATCTGCACCTGCTTCATAGCCATTGCCTTGATTTTCAACACTCTGTATAGCTATGTTACTGCCCACATACTGTTTTCAGTCACCTGCTACCCTTCTTTCCAATTCTCATGTTCTCCCGTGCCAATGCCCATTCACGTTTCTTCTCTTGACCTCTCTCAAAATCTCTCTTTCATTGTTTTTTGTCACCTGATCCCTGTATGCAGAAATGCTTTCGGAAATATGTATACACATAAAATTTCCACTACCCTTTATAATCTCTCCTCATTACCTGGCATTTTTCCGACAGTCTTCCCAAAAATAATTTTCTGATTTCTGATAAACTGAAGAGTCTTTCCTTGTTCTTCCCTGAGTTTTTGGCTCATAGCTCAAGAAACCTTGGTGCAATCTTTTTTTTTTTCCAGCTGTAAGACCATGCCTAGTTAATCCATCACTTATGTCCAGTACGTAAATAACCATATGATATGATATGCATATGAATATGAAGTTCCCATGACTTTCTTTTATGCTTACCTTGCATCTCATATTATTTGTTATTCTTACTTGTTGCAGGATGTAAAAATTACACAGTAAGTCTTTGTAGATATCTCTATTCACTCTGTCATATGCTGTCGGTTGCTGCACAGATGATGTAAGCAGTGGAAGTTCTGTATGAATAATATGAAAAGAATTTTGCTAGTGTAAGGAGCACTTTAAGAAAGCATAAATCCCACAGGAAAAAAAGAAATTTGAATGGCTCACTGCATTGAGAGAGCATTATGAGGTAGTAACAGAGAGACAGGTGGTTAATATCAAAAGCCTACTAGATACTGGTGATATTATTTGGTAATATTCTCATGCACGTGTGCATCCTCATTTTAAATGAGTGAGCTATCATAAAGACACACAGCTGCGCTGTCAGCAAAAGGTAGCTGTTATGCTCAACAACCAGGCCAAAGTGGAAGTGGAATCTGACCCAGAATGTAAAAATATGAACAAACCAAAGTTGTAGAAAAAAAATTGCAATTTGTCCTACATCTTGAAGTGCAAGAAATATTCTGTTTAGCCTTCTTTGTTTAAAAAGGCTCTAACAAAAGTAATTTAAAAATGTATGACAGAGCATGTTAAACGATTCACTATGTAAGGGGACATACTTTGGTACCTATATTTTACTGCTCACCTTTTCAAAAAGTGCTTTTGCACATATAATTACACTTGAGAAGCTAATGTGGGCCTTGTTGATTAGATATCATCCTTTTACCCCTTGCATTCAATTTGTTAATCATGAGGTGTATTACCAATGCCATTCCCCTTTGGTGGTCACAAGCTCTCAGAACTCTTTTTCAAGTTACACAGTGCTGTAGCTTTGATAGATAATAATTGGGGTGAGCTCTTCATACCATGTCCCTCATTTTCTTCTGTCTTTTGACAATTCTCCCAATCACACTAGGAACTTGGTTACAAATGCTGAAACAAATATCAACACACCTGTGCTTTGCTTTAACATTTGGTTTAACCATACTTGATCTTGATAAGCACACTTTTAAGGCTACAGGCTGCATAGGAGAGGTGCATTAATCAAGCATGGTAAAAAAAAAAAAGTGATTTAACATCAGTATTGTCTTGCAAAAAGGAAAAAGAAGCTTTCAAAGGAAAATAATGCTCTACTCTTCATTCTGCAGAAAATCTGGTCTGACTAACTTGCTAGTGCTACAAAAGTATAGCACAGGTAATAAAAGAGGAACTTATTTATTCATGGCCGTCTAGGGAGACTAAGCAAAAAGCAATCGTTCTGAGTTCAGTTAAAATAAACAAAGACAAAATTATTCATATATTAGTGTGCATTTCAAATAAATACTGAATTTATAAATAACATGCCAACTCATTAGGTCTTCATCTTATTAATTCATTTCTGATAAAAGATTTAGAGCCAGATTTTGAGAACCAACACCATGCAGATCTTAAGTTTATATCCAGTAGGATAATTTCTGACATCAGATGTGTCTGGCATCACATGTGTCTTTATCTATCCTATCCCAGTATCTTGAAAGTCAAAGTCCTGTTATTTGTACCTACGTCAATTCTGTTCATCAGTGGATGGTGGCACAAAGTCAAAACCTGGTTTTAGCAGTTGTTCTAGAACTACTTTACATAAGCAGTTCTGTGAAAAGAGAAAAAAGGGTAAACAAACAAAAAGCAAAACACAGTTCTGCTACTTAGCAGTCTAGAGGAAATTACTTTCATATATAATTCATTAAAGCTCCAGTATTAAACAGGTTAAAGCGTTTTTATTTAATGAGTTTCAGTGCTATGAATCCTTCAGAATAATAGTTAAAAATGGAATAATCTGGCATTATTTGTAACTATGGTGGAGATATGTGTTTTGGTTAACACAGTTATAAAGGAACTTTCCTGAGCTGCAAATGTATTTTATTAAATTACCAATTATTGCCATAGATGGATGTGTTGGGAAATGCTTGTTTTGCCCAGTCCATCCTGAGGACAGTGCAAATTAGAGTGAATGAAGCAGCATGGTTCTTTTCAAGCTGCATCTCCATATTGCTCTTCATGCCAATTCTGAAATCAAGAATATTCTAGACTATCTGCTGTACTATCTACTCTACCTATTGAGAAATTAATTTCCCATACAAGCTTGTAAATCCATGATTCTGTCTCTTCATTTTAATGACAATTAAAAATCAGGTGGAAAAATTATGCATTTGGATCAGAAATTTAAATCCTTGTTTTCTTCAACAAAGAAAAAAAGTAGTGTTTTTGTATTATTTCAGGATGAATTAAGAGTCTCTCTTCTCCCATTTTTTTTAAGACCTAAATATTATCAATTAATGGAATAAGCTGAGAAGACATTCATAGAATTGATGGGGAAGATGTGGCATCTTTTTTTCCAAGCAGCCCAAAAGCAGGGCCTTTCAGTCAGATGTGAGACTCATGTTCAAACACATACCTGTATTTTTTGATGGGATTTGAACCCTTATATCCCAGGAGAGTATCTTTACCAATAGGTTTCACTATAATTCTCAGTAAATTGTTCTCCATCCCTCTTCTTGACACCAATACTTTTTATAGAAAAGTGCAATATATATTACATTAGAAAGGGCGTAAGAACTATTTTACAGCTGATAGATAACTTACTTGCCTCAACTAAGATACATTTTCTGCAAGTGGAATAGCAGGAGAGACTACAAGAGATAACATGCTTGCAATTTGCCTATGGAAAATATGGACCAAAAAAAGCTACAGAAGAATCTTTGGTTAAAAAGTGCTGGAAAGCACTGCCTGTTTCTCATTTTTCTGAAATATTTCTTCTCCTAAACAGAGAAATCCAATTCAAAAATCACAAACAGTTCTGCGTTAAAGTAATTTTTAATATCTTAAATAAATAAATAAATGACCTATATCATGGATCCAAAGGCCATTCACATATTTCTGAAAAAGCATTGTTATTCTGACAGTTGGAGCAAAACACTTTCAAAGCTGGATTTTAAGACACATCTATTTCACGGTCTTCAGACAGTAAGTTGGCTCAGTACTGGCTCAGATATCTGAAAATATTACTGTTTGTAGTTAAAGTTTGCACTTGAAAAAACTCATAAGGGTTTGCAGATGTCTGTCTTATGTTCAGCTATAATTTTTCCTCTTCTTGCTTGTTTTTCCTAGCAGACCCATATTAAACCAAACAAAAACAAACAAGAAACATTCCCACAGCTTGCTCAATACACTACACTAGCAAAAGATTGCAAGTGCAGCTCCAGATCAATTCTATAACCGACAGAGGCTACAGAAAGATAATCACTTCTATTTTTCTGTTGAAGTGTTGAAGGAGCCAACATATTGACCAGGATGAATTAGCAGACAATATTTTATCAGACTGAACCCTAGTTCAATCACATGATAAACTTCAGATGATAAAACACTTGCAGCTGCCAAAGGGGGCCTGTGAATGCAGAATAACACAAGGCAGTGCAATCCCTAAAATAGCCCAAGCCCCCCTGTATGGCAAAATGGCACAGGCAGCCACAGTGAAATAATTTTAGCTACTGGTCCCAAAGGAGTACAGGGATATCCCAGTGACACTTGGTAAAATTAATAAACTGTGCTTCATAAGCAAATAAACGATGCTTAGTGTTAAGTACCGCACTGCTGTGAGATGGCTACCTTGCCTCCAACTCCGGTTTGGTGGGAAGGACTCCGATGAGTACTAGTTCGGGATTGCCTCTACTGGGCTCCACTGCATGCCATGGGCATGCTCCGAAATGCTGAGGGACACAGGTCCCAGCAGCTTTCAGTGGAGTTGCCATAGCCCACCCTTGTTTTCTAGGCAGGTGTGACTTAAAAGTAAATATTTTTGCATTGGTGCCATGTTAGGTGGAACACATGTGAGACATACACACACATTTTAATGAAGAATCCTTCCCAAAGAGCTGAAGCAAGTATTAAAAAAAGGAAAACAAAAGCAGGACCTGTTGAAATTATTTTAGGGAAAAATTCAGGAGTGCCCAAAAAGCAAGGCAACTCATCAAGACCCTAGCAAGACCGCCAGCTGGCAAGCCCACCGCATTTCCAAAGCAACAGGCAGAGCAGCCTGTGGCAGCTGCCAGCTGATCAGATGTTGTAGCTGATGAGATACTATTTTCCATATATTTATATCTAACTCCACTACTATCTAAAACACACTTTTTGTTCACTAAAATAAAGCATACAATGGAAAACTGATGTGAAGGAGAAATTTAGAGGCAAAAGCATATATTTGATGTTTAAATGGCAAAGTTACACTCCGTAATCTGAGAATGCACAGGGATCTGAACCATAATTCACCATCTCTGCCTCCAATACTTCAAGGGATATAGTATATGAATAAACTTGAACCTTCAAAAAAACCCCTTTATTCTACAGAAAGGCCTTGCACACTTTCCACACAGAGCTCTGCAGAAGTGTTTTCAGGCACTGGTTACGGGAGCCCACCTGTGCAGACCAGATTATAAATTCAAAAGGAAACACTGATCAGCTCCTGGGCTTGCGACCACCTCATGACACAACCTGAGAGTGGGTGCTTTAAGCTACAAAGTCAGAACTTGTGTAATAAAAGCAACTCTTACCCTACCTCCCCAGCCAAAGTCCAAACTATTGCTTCTTCTGGCCACCACCACCGCTTGAAGGCAAGGGCATGAGCGAAAGTTGGCAACTCATGGTCTAAGTATGTTGTTCTAAAATCAGGTCCCTGAACTCTGCGCTCGTTCCTGGCCACTGAGCTGCATGAACTTTTACAAAGGCTAAAAATGGCATATTTGCACACTGTTAATTATATATAGTGAACTAGCCTATTTATAGCAGCTTTTGGTGTTTGCAGTAATTTCAGCACTTCAGTGGCTCACTGGGCATTTATTTCTAAGCTTCTAGGAGGTGTAGTAAGGAAAAGAAAACAGAAGCACTGTAAAAAACTAATCCTGTCTCTCAAGGCTATGAAATTCAAATGGCCACACAAGTCTTTTGATGCTGGTTCTGGTTTACGGGCTATGATTAGGTGCCAAGTAAGGAAGTTAGCTAAAACCATGATGTCATCATAAAAGCATTATATGACAGCTTGACTGGGACATTAGTGTGAACATCTCCTTTCCAAAGCTTTTATTAAAAATCTCAGTCTTCAAAGACAACAAATTAAAAGTGTTACTTAAAGTTTATTTAAAGACAATTCAGCAGATGTGCACTTAGCCTCACAGGTACTTGAAAGTGTAACATAGGACAGTGTACAAGACTCTTCAGCACAGTGATCCAGAGAGGTGAAGAATATGAAAGAAAAACTCTATTTAATTGAAACAAAAGATGATTAGAATTTCCTTGAATAGAAGGTGTCCCTGACAATACTGGCTTAATTAGGCCCTAAGCGAGCTCTGTCATGGAACACTACTAAGCCACTTCCCTCCCAAACTTCAGCATTCCCTGTAACACTGGGCCTCCCCTCTCCAATGCAAGATGCAATCCGTAAATCACACCAGCTACTGTGTTAGCTGTTTCATGATGTAAACAAACAGGGACTAGACGTCCAAGCTCTTATTTTTGTAGACAGGAGACAACATCCCGCTTAAATTGCATTCAAGGTGACTTTTGTGATCTTAATTCAAACCCCAGCTAAAACACAGAGCCACCTAATCCCACAATCTGTTTTTTTCTATTGTACCTAATAGAATTTTTTCTGTTGCTCAGTCCAGAATTTTCACATCCACAGTTGTTTCTCTAAGTTGAAGTTCTCAAACTTTATCTCTTTGGAGAGGACAGCCTTCTGGAATTGTTCAAACTCTCAATTTATTGCTTCATCATATTTTTAATGATATTTTCAGCTCTTTAACGTCTCCATGTCTACAGAATCTAAAAAGGCAACTCTGAGTTCAAGAGGATTTTCTTTTTTTCAAGGTCAAGTGCAACCCAATCTCCTTATTTCTTCCCTTTCCATGCCCAAGGGATGCCACCTTAAGGAAAGAGAGCAAGTTATGTAAGGAAGAACAAAGGAGTCTGAGGTATTCCTACCTGTGTTGCTTGTAAGCCTCTGATCTACTTTTGCAAAGACTATTGTGTTATTTTGGCTATCTGTATTGTCAGAGCCTGCTCTGGAAGAGAGAAGGTGTGGGGGAAGCAGGGGGAATAGTTCCTGCAGGGCTGCTTCTCACATCACGTACATCTGGAAAGATAGCAATGTATTGGAACGAGTGCAGAGAGAGAAACAAAGAGTTAGGGCAAATTATACTCCTCACCAAATGAAAAAGACAAAAGACACCAGATTAATCACAAGCAGGTTCCCGTCTTCTGGAACAAACTAAACAAATACATTGTCTCAGACTACAGCTAGACTGCAAAATTAAAAATTAATGATACACAAAAGCATCTATGTTAAAAGAGCATTATTAAAGTTGCCATTCAAATGATGGAATTAGGCTTAGGAAATGACAGAACTGCCTGTGCAGACATCATCATTCACCTCTCACCCACTCCAGGAATACATCACCTACAACATTTTGTTGCATAATCGCACCCTTAGTGCAGACCTACCAAATCTCACAGACCAAGTTAGACTCAGACAACAGGCTCACATCCCATTCTCTCCCACTACAAGCTCTAGACCTTTCAGCACAACATGGAACCTTCTCTTGTCCTGTGACTTCACATCAGGTTTCCCCAAGTGCGTGGATCTGAGGCAGTCTGTGTAGTCCACAGATGAAGCACTGGAAGAGGAGTTGTGCGTGGTGGGTAATGTGCCACCCAGTGCTTCACCACTGCGGTCCACTTCATGTCATAGTGCCCAGATGTATCAGACTGAGTGCACCAAGAAGGAAAAAAGTTGAGGCACACATCATTTCTTTAATCTGTCAGATTTGATGTGCAGAATGGACTATGCTCAGCTAATGGGCTTGCCTATTTCCTGCATGCTCTTCAAACCTTTTTACATAGGTGGTATGATTAACTTACAATTCTTCCTGCAGAAGGCCTCAATAGAGTTTCTGAAGACTTCGTGGGTATTCAGCCATCTTCCCAAAACTTATCTGTGAAAGACAT
This sequence comes from Astur gentilis, assembly GCF_929443795.1. NCBI lineage: Eukaryota > Metazoa > Chordata > Aves > Accipitriformes > Accipitridae > Astur > Astur gentilis. Next base: position 7,302,686 of record NC_064894.1, on the reverse strand, counting down.
TAGTGGCATTAACCTTGTATGGCTGAATCTGAAGCAGAAGATGAAGTCATAGCTTTTCTCGCACTGTTCCCAGGCCTGGGATCCTGCCTCACTAAAGAGATCTCTAAGTAGTTACCCTGTTCTATGAATTGGTTCCTGATGTACTTGGCCAGCCTAGCTCATTCTTTGACTCTTCCACTCTAATTCCTGTTGTCATCATTCTGCTTTGGAACAGCTGACTCCCAGTTTCCCATTTCTTCCCCCTTCTCCAACCCTAACAGCAGGATCTCCATCATTCCTCACCCAACTATCACAGCAAAATCCAATATTTTGTTTTCTTGTCCTAATTCATTACCAACTGCTTTCTCCAGTTCTCTTTTCTCTCTCTCCTCCAGTCTCTGTCTCATCACACTTTGAATTTATTCCATTTTCCCCTTCTGGTTTTACTCTATTCCCCACAGCAAAAACAGATCACTTGCTCTCCTTCAGGAGACCAGGCTCACCAGAAATCAATTAAGTGGAAAGTCTTTTGAAACTCCTGTAGACCTGAACTTGAGCACTCAAATATTTTGTAGCAGCAACAGTTATTCAGCATGGTCATTTCTGAGCTACGTGGACCATGTTCAGTTTTTCCACAGGGATGATAGATGTAGCTTGACCATCATTTTGGGATCTGTCTGAGGAAAACCAGTGTGAAGGCAAATGGTGATTGAATTTTTTGGGCCATTTTTAACTATGGAAATTCAAAAATTCCCTACCAAGTATTTGCCAATTCCAGTTTTCACAGATATTGCAAAAAGGTTCCCCCTGACAAAAAGAGAAACTTTTCTCCAAAGATCTGTGATGGCTAGAGAATTTTAAAGATATAATTTCAGAACATTACAGCATGGGTAAAACAAAGTGTCCTTCCTCTGATAGTATAACAGAGTGTGAGGAACAAAGGAGAGACAATGATAAAAGGAAGTGACTGAAAAAAATGACTGTATCATTTTAGCTGAAATTTTCCCAAAAAAATTCAAACATGCAAAATAGAAGTTTGAAAAGCTACATACGCATTAAGGAATCCTGCTCAGAACAGTTTCCAGTTGCCACTTATTGTAAGGCAATGCTGTAAAATGTTTTATACAACTATGCTTATGTATCTTTTAAATCCTCTGTTTCTGTGGGAATTAAATTATTTATTAGCAAAAATTTGTAACATTTTGCATATTATGTTTATAACAGATCATAAAACTAGAAACTCTATGTCTTTCTAGGTTCAACAAATATTGGTCAAGAATGGTTTGCGTGCAGTCATTCTTGACTTGGGACAGAAGGATGGACTCATGCTTTCTTAAGTTTTCTTTCAAACCTACTTTCTCTGATTAACATAACCCTTTTTACAAGTCCTGCACCTACACACCTTTAAAACTATGAATATGGACATTCACATCATCAGTAGCCTAAAACAATCCCTTTGCATCAGCAACATATAAAGAGAGGCAGTGATGGCTTGTGCTAATTGCAGCTAAATCTATCAAACTGTGACTGTTTTGCCTCTAGCCATTTCAGTTACTAAAAGCCATGCAAAGATACCATAGAAATTAAAAAAAAAAAAAAAAAATGGACTGTAGAGGCTACATTTCCATTAGCAAGAGGTAGAGTTGCCAACAGAAGCAGATTTATAGGTGAAACAATTAGTGCTGAGGACCTACTGTTGGCAACAATAGACAAATACACATTTTGGGTGTTTTACTATGGACTAGCCCCACTCTGGTCCCATGGACAGACAGTTAGCTGTTGGAGTAGAGTAGGTGAGTTCCCGGAGTGTATCTTCTGACTTAAATTCATCAGAAAGGAGCCAGTTCTTGCCCAGTCTCTCCAACAGAGAGACTCACTTTGAAAGAGCACTCCTGGCCCAAACTGGGACCCTAATGTAGGCACACCTTGACAATGAGGTTTCTGAAGCTATAGTACGAACGACTGACCCTATTGAAGTCAGTGTTATGAAGGGAAGTAAGCAAGATCTAAATCAGGACCCCGTAACAATAGTACTGAGCTTTAAAACTGAATTACCAATGCTTACCTAAAGGTTTATATTTGCCTACAAGGAAAAGGAAGGAAAGCAGACAGCTTGAGGTCTGAGCAGGTAAATTAGAGATGCTGCTTGTCAACATCTTAAAGAATTGCCAGGAACTGTTACCTTAACTGGATAAGCTAGGTAGCCTGTAAATTCATTACTACCTTAGCTGAACTCTCCAGATATGCTGCAGGAAGAGAAAACCTACTTTACTTTTTTGGGGGTCATGCAGGGCTAGATGCAGAGAATCTGGGTGGACTGTGTGACATGAGGAATTTACACACTCTTGCACAGTAGCCAGAAGCTACCAATTTCTAGATTCCCAGAAGTGCCTATTATAACTGAATGCTAAAAATTTAAGAGGATGCTGTGATGTAAACATATGTATTGTTCTAGTTATAATGCCTGCAGCCCAAGTAACTCTTATCCAAATGAGGCATATAAATTAATTCTTCTGATGAGCGAGGGACATTCTCTGCTTATTTATCCAGTGTGGGTGAAGGGACCTGTGCATGTGTAGAAGGGTTTGGGGAGTTGTTTGTTTGATTTAATGAGTATAATTTCTGTATTGAATTTTCAAGCATACATGAAATTTCAGCAGACCATTATTTCTATGCAGAGCCTCACGGAAGTATACCCTTACAGATCTTTAACAAAGAAAAGCACACTATATGGTTTGAGATATTCCTCCCTTCTACTTTTCCATAGAATGAATAATTAAAAAAAATCCTATAGCAAAACCTGCAACTTTAAAAAAATGTATCCAGCAAATATGAAAAAAAAAAAAAAGAATAATATTCAGGCTCTTTCTCCATGACCAGCTTTTCTACCTTCCCAATTCAGCCAACTAAGGTCAGTCCAGTAAAAAGAAATCAATGCTTGATCTGGATCCCAGGCCAGATATTATTTCTTTGACACATTTCTGTCACTGCTACAAAGGTTTGAAAGAATTTTCATTCTTCTGTTGTACCAGGGCCAGAAGATTCAAATGCAAAAAAACCTCATGCCAATAGTTAAACATCATTCATGATAAAAAGAAAATTGCACCTTATTCATATTGTGTATTCTAATAATAATAAATGGAAAATCCTACATTCCTTTTTAGGTTAAAACTTCCCTATTTCCCAAGAGCTGCTCCCTTTTTTCCCTGTAGACTGTAGTCAAATAAATTCTTAACCTTTTCTTAAGACAGAAATAGATTAGTTTCCTTAAATCTTACGAGTGTAATCCAGTTTTCCAGATGACAAATAATTTCTCTGGTTCTTTCCTAAATATTCCCCAGTTTTTCAATTCCTTTTTAAGTGTGAACTCCAAAGCTAGACTTTAAACCAGAATTTTAAAATATAGGTTTGAGAAATGCTGAGTATGGGCAAAATGTTGTTATGTAAAGGCCGATCTTCTAAGTTGCCAAACTAGAAAAGAAAATCTGTCACCACTAAAGTGAATCTGTTTATGAAAGTCAGCCAAAGCCAAAGTGAAACAGAATAGTACAAACTGTACGGTTTAAAAGCTCTGACAAGGGGGTCTCAAAAGAGCCTGCTATGGTTCTAGGTCAGCATGACTATGGTGTGAAGGATTTTACAAGCAAAAGGAGACGTTTAGCATTGAGGCCACTTACAGATACCTTTCCTGTACATTGATAATGGGTTGAGGCTGCTTATCCCTCTTGAAACCGGTTATAAGGCACTCCTGTGTGGAAATACAGGAGATGACTGGAATTTACTGTGAGCTTTGCCATCAAAGTTACCATACTCATACCCAAATCCTGACACTGCTCAGCCCAGTTCATGCTTTTATAGACCTGGCCCTTCAGAGCCATCAATAGTAGATCAGGTCTGACCAAGAAGCATGAAGCCAAGGCTTGTGACTAAATTATGAATGGTGTGCAGACTTGGGATCCTGCTCTTAACATCTCCTGCCTACATTTTTCTATCTTTTTTAACCCTTTAATTTCTTTGGCATACTTCTGTCTTCATTCAATAATATATTGGCTTAGCAGACCAGGAATATGTCTCTTGAAATACCTTTTGAGGTCATGATTAGTGAAAAACTAGAAGCAATACTCAATAAAACATGTGACCAACACAAATTTGTTCAGCTTTGGATTGTGTTATTGTAGCAGTCTTCAAAACTACCTAAATCAAGTCAGCCAGGTGGGTTTTTCTTCTAGTAGTACTCACTAACTGAAGGAATAAAGACTTTTATCTAAACAAGACTTGTATTTCACAGCTGTTGTTGAAGTTGGTGCATACTTCAAGTGCTTTAACATCCATCCTAGATGTATTAGCATGTAATGCTTGTCATCTACTACAAACTCTAAAAAAAAAAGTTAGTTTTTAAACAGAAGCCTCCTCCCCTTATGTACATTTACCAATTTACTGGCAAACTAGTCACTTTTTGACTTCCCAGCACAAAAGGAGAGAGGGGAAACTGGCTTCATAACCCAATGAACAGAGAGAGGAGTGCAGAGTTGTGCACATTCCACAGAAGGGGACCACTGAGAAGAGAGGTAAGTTCAACTGCAACCACATTGGAAGACCCCAACAGAAGTCCACTGGATCTCACACAGGGCCTCTGCTTTCTAGGATTTAAATAAAAAGAGTTGGGTTTTTTTACCATTTAGAATTAGAATTGTTACGTGTTACTAAAACCAACACATTTGCACATAAAAATAGCAGACAAGTACAGTCAGGGAGGACAATGTTGAGGCTTTTTGATAATTATCGATGAAACTTTCCAATTTCTCTTCTGTTTTTTTCTCTCTTAAGATAGGTACTTGACAAGTGGCTAAAAGCCAAAACTGTAACAATCAGCAGAAATATTCTTTCTGTTCTCAATCTCATTTTACTCGAAAGTATTTTGTCTTTGGAACAACCTTTCAGTCAAAAAGCTGCAAAAAATCAATGGGATTATTTTCTTTGCGAGGCACCATTTCTTGTTTCACATTGAAACCTTAATAACTTTAAAGCAACTCATCCTTCCCAGGGGAGGAGAACTTACCAGCATCTTAAATCTACGACATGAGCTCTGTGCTGTATGAACTAGACAAGAAAACTGTTATACAACATGATTCAGAATAAATCTGTATTACATGAACTTTGTTTAAGTGAAATTCTGTCATGTTACCGTGAGATAGTCAGGAAGTCAGGGAGACCTCCCCCAATATAGGAAAAAGAAGGTGAATGGATAACAGCGTTGTCCCATGGCTCCACTTCTCGTTCCGTTTCACTGTAACCTCCATGTCCCCCACCTCATTCCAAAACCCGTCTTCTCTTAACCCAGTTGCTTTCAGATCGGGGCCTATGATGATTAGTGCCATTAAATTGCATCCATCTTCTGCTTCGTCTGCAGGGGAGGTCCCCCACGTGCTACAGGCCCTCAGCAGGACCCTGAACCACTGAACCCACTATTCCCAGTCAGCAGAGAGTGCTGCCGGAGCGCTTCAACCCTTGTCAGCGAGCAGTAATGGTATGCTGCGCTGTATGGTATAGAGGGGAAGAAACCCCCTCTTTTTTGGAAGACTTCTTTAGCCCAGACCATTGCAGCACAGCTGTGCTGGCGAAGCGACGGGGTCTGAAGCACGAGAACGGGATTGAAGAAGGACAAAAGGCGAGACCAAAGCTTCCTCAGCTGGTTTTGCTGCCAGAGACGAAAGGAAAGACCCACCTAGTCCTCTCAGGTGTTGTCCTGGAGAGCAGGGCAGGCACACCAGGGATGGGGCAGGGGCAGGAGACGTCCATGGCTTGGGCAGCCATCCGTCCTCCCCACAGCCAGGCCTCTGCGCTCAGCTTTGTGAGGGGCCGTTCACAGGGCAGACATTTGGGCCTCAGGGCAGCCCCGTCCCTGCCGTGCCAAGGAGGAGGCCTCACGGAGACGTTTCGAAACGTTTGGAAAAACCCGGCCTGAGGCCTGCCAGTTTCTGACGCTATGCAGCCTTGCCTTTTGACGTATCCAAAGAGAAAACCCTGTCAGAAAGATTTGCTCTAGCAGAAGCTGGTTTGTGAGGAAGAACGTGGAAGCCCCATTTCAAGCACTCTTACCTTTGTCTCCGGTGCACTGGCAGGAAATGAATCTCATCTCAAAGTTTAAAGGACTTAATTCCATATTCTTTTGTGACTGTTAAAAGAAAGAAGCAGGAGGCAAATTTAACTACAATGTGAGGTTCAATTATTTCAGTTACCACCTCCTGCCTAAACGAAGTCTGTTCTTTCAAAGGCATCTGCAATTTTACACTCATTTGCTCTTAAAATAGCATTAATTATGATACTTTCACTGGAAATGATAAAAGAATACATGAACAAATTAAATAACTACATACATTAAAAAGTTGCATACATGTTTAATTTATAAATTAGTTATTTACCTTACATAATTAATCATGCAGCCAAGAACAAGTCTAAACAAGTATCTCATGAATGTAACATGAGATTTTGTTCCCTTTTTTACACGTGTTGTAAGAGTCATATTAATACGGGTTCCCATTCTGGAGGCCACTTCACGAGACAGAACAGATGGATCTTATGTAGTTGATACTTACAAAAAAGCACAGTAAAGTGGCATAACTTACAAGGGAAACTATCATGCCATCACTTTGGTGCTTTTTCTGGGATGGGGATGATAGGTGTTGGTGGCACTGTTTGTGTGGGATTTTCCTAGAGTGTGGATCAATGAAATGAAAGAACAAAGAAAAAAAAAAAAAGAGAGAAAGACAAAGGAGAGGAGGAGACAAGAGAACAAAAGATTTTTGCACAGTCAGAAAAGGAGTGAAGTGACTGTGAAGCTGCTCCATGCAGGGTCCCAGGACATCCACTGCAAAAAGCCTGTAAGGAAAAACATAGATAAAGGCACACAAAGGAAGGCAGGCAGGTCTTTGTGACATTTGCTGTAGGAAAACAGTATTTGTCAGTCTCTGTGTAAGGATTTTATTTCCGTTAAGTGAAATGGTAGTGAATAAAGGTCTTACAGTGCAGAAAATACTTCAGTATAGGAGGTATACAGGAGTGAAGCCAGTTTTAGTTACAGACTACTTCGTTGTATGGTTGTTGTTACTGAATTTAGTCAGAACAGAGAATGAACAGACACAAAGGGGTACATTTCTGAAAGATCCATTTTAAATCATAATCAGGTTTTGTGTCTGATCCTAAGAAATTGTTTCTGCCCGCAGAAAAGGCAGGTGCTGTAATTTTGAGGTGAATAAGCAATAGAGTAATTTAATTTCTGCTTAGACTGACAAAATCCATTCAACCTTACCTATGGAAATCACCCTTTATGTATCCAGAGAGAAATGGAATGAAAGATGTATAAGCCCAGCGTGAACAATCTGCATATCAAAAATTTCATTCCCAGACTTCAGCCAGAAAAACTACAGTGGGCACTGACAACAAAACAGTGCAAGGAACCTTTAATTTCTCTGCTCTTTTTACTGTGCTCCACAGCACAGATTGATGCCACTGCTTTGCAGGAATCGGTGTCAAAGACACTCCTACTTATTTTCAGCCTACTTCTGTGCAACATGCTTACTGGCTTCCCAAGACATGTACATACGTAGGTACATACTGATTCTGCATTATTAGCTTGTAAGAGTGAGTCAGGAAGACAAAGATAAATATGCTTCATTTTTTTTCAAAACTGTATTTTTTGTCCTATTTAGATCTAAGGATGGAATCTGTCATGATTGTGCAGTGGGTGTGGGTGACCAGTTTTAACAGGATGAATATTAATGGAACCAGACATTGAAATTCTCTGCACAACATTGAAGAACCTCCTGTGTTAACACTGTACTAAAAACAATGGCATCATTGAGCAAATAATAATAATTCAGATCCCAGGTGATTGCTTATCTCTAAATCAAAAACATGTACATTGATTTTATTCCTCATCTGTAGGAAAATTCGCAAGAAATTTTCTTCTGGAACCCATGGTAAATCTATATGTCCAGTTACAATTCAGTGACTCTCTGTAGGACATGTGAAAGCAGGGACTGGACTTTTAAGAGCAACCCCTGAGTATTGTCAGCAGTGTCATGGACAAAGAAATGGTACGCACATAATAAGCCTGATTTAAAACAGCTAGCATTTCTTCCCTATTATTTCAAGGAATTAACTGGTAAAGGGGGCAGAAAATCTTAGCCTTGGGGACTCATTAAAGGCATATCTTCCTGTTAGGATCTTGCTGAAGGAGGAGATTTAGTGCACCAGGGCCAGGAGATTACCCTTTCTGATTGAGTAGTGATTAATGAGTGATATAAAAAGTGGGTGGAAGCACTGTTGAAACTTGTGCTCCTCAGAGATGCTCCATCTGAATAGTGAGATTGCTAGATAATAAAAGGTGCTGGCTCCTTGTTCCTCTCCACCTGAAATAATTCCAGAAGTAAATCTTACATACAACAGCTCCCACTATCTGACCTCTGATCCTTCCATCCTTCACTCTCTCTGTCTCCGCATTTTACTCTTTGTTGTTCCTTGGTGCTTCTCCTTAGCTGTATATATGGCAGTTGCTAAAATTCTGCAAGTGTGGCATGATAAAAACACCTAGACAAATATCTAGAGTATATGTTTAAACCTCAAACATTGCTTTATTAAAAATGTAATTCTTTGCTCATTGGACATTATTTCCCGCTGCTTAATCAGACATTGCCAGAAATAGACAATGACTCCCAGAAACAAGAAAAGAACACTTTGTGCAAAAGTCTGACAGATTTTTTCCATGACATTTTTTTACATGCCTCCTAACCCAGAACAGAACAGGACCTAAGAAAGAAAAGTCATACAGTCAGAAACATCTTCCAGGAGCATTACAGAAAAGAAGACTCTCCATATGTTTGTCTATTGCTGTGCAAAATAATTAAGAGCGGAAGCTACGCAGCAACAACTTTCTGGCAATTGTACTTGCTGGTACAATTAGCTTTCTCTGGATTTCTCTCAGTAGAAAAAAAAAAATCCTGTAATGTTTTCCACTGATGCCTTTTATATAACCATCCAGTTTCATATAATTCTTCCAATTTCTTTTTGTCTTTGCTATTGCAGGTTTTCAGAATCTCCTCCAAGGCAAAGGAAAACTCAACTAAACTATAATTTAAGGACAACACCAAACTACTGTTGATGGGCAGATTAGAAAAAGAAGAAACCAGGAATATGTTAAAAACATTCTGCAGGTATTTTCTGTTTCCACATGAAATTTCTCAGCTAAATGCAATTGTAGATACACTTCTGCAGAGTATAAGAAAACAATGTTAATATTCTACACTATAACTATTTATAGATATTATGTCTTTCTACCAATATTTCATTCCGGCCTTCCTATGTGTTTACTGCAGTGAAGTCTTTGGAAGAAGCAGCTGTATGGGTAGATGTATGCTAAAGAGGTCTCGCCAGCTAACAAAGCCACACGGGTTGCTGGTTAGGTAAAAAAGATACGTTTGAATGCAGAATTAAGTAAAAGGCTGCTTAGCTCAACATACTCTCTCTGCCCATAGGCCAGTGACCATGCTTAGGGAAACAATACAAGAAACAAGGTGGCTAAAGAGTGATCCTTTCCCTCATGGATTCCCCAGTTTCCTGAAAAGAGCATCTTGAGGGACTTCTTCAGTCAGAAATTGTAGACAGACTATCATGTTTAACAGCTGCTTCATAAATTCATCCATCATTAAAACCTGTATAATCTTTTGGCTGGTACAGTATCATATGCAGTAAATATGAAAGTTTAGTTGTGTTTGATCAGCAGCTCTTCTTTTTATTTGTTTTGAACGTGGTGCCTGATGGTTTCACTGGATATCCCCCTTCCTGCTTATGGGAAATAAAGAGGAAGTATTCCCAGGTATTATTTTTACAAGCTGTGAGATCATAACGTTTAGTGTATTCTCATATAGCAATGTGTGTTGCTGTACCTCTGACCATTTTGTTATCCTTCATTGTTCTTTTTCTTATATGTCTGGGGTGAGCAGAGCTTCATTCAGCGCATGCAGATGGACTACACCATTAACACAAGCCCAAGACAGCAAAATCGTGGGTTCAGCCATCCTACTAAGTAGCAATTTTCATAATCCTAGCCTTCACCACAACTGAGCTTAAGTATGAATTTAACACATAAAGTGCTTAAATAACAGATTTTAAGGCAGAGAAATGAACTGTATAATGAAATAAGACACTGAAATACAGTTCTCTCTATCCTCCAAGTTACAGAATCATACTTATGATTCTTAGCATTCTTATGTTAACTATTAATTTTAGAATAAGGTTCTTGTGTTTGCTTATTTTTCAGTAAGCACCTTTTTCAAATTAATCCTGCAATGTCCCCAGTCAATCCAAGTTTATTTGAGAAATTACGGTCTGTCATAGTATTAGACTGTAATATCATAAACAGAAGCATTTTCCTTTCAAGCAACAGCAAAAGGAGAAGTTGTGTTAAGTTGTATCTAGGAGGAAAGATTTCTCCTTCAAATATACAAGTCTTCAATAAACACAAGTGAAACACAACAAAAACCAAATTGCTTTTTCTGTTAGTTATTTGTTTTTCAGTGAAAGTACTTCTTCTAATGCATAAAATTCACCAGAAAAATCGTTTTTTAATCTTAAATAGTATGTGAAACACTTGACCTTCAATACAAATGTGTAAATTAGCTGTAAATGTCTGTACCACATATACTAAATAATAGCTTCACTGATGAACAAATTTAACAGAACTTCAATAGCAAGCCACAGATCTAAACAAAGTAGAAGCTGTCTGATCTTTTATGAGATGAGAGTTGTATGTGCCTCTGTGTTTTTGGACAAAGTTAACCATATTCAAGACAGTGGTCCCACATAGTGTTGTATTAAATACCATGTTGAACTTCTGTTGTTTTCAGGCAGGTCCATTTAAGTTCAGAATGCATTAATATCTAGCAGATAATGACATCACTGCTTGTACTGTGTACCCTGACACAGACCAGTTTAGACACCCAGGGCAAAAAAACCCTCCAGGTTGATCCTTTTAATATAGAGTTCACAACTTTTTGAGAAACTCCAGTCTCTCCCTTGTACTTCAATTTGTGACAGAAGCCAATGCAGCTGCAATTCTGCAGGCCTTGAGGGATCCTGCAGTTAGTCTGATGGAGCTCTTCAGTTGATGATTTGATGCAGTCAGCTTTTCCCCTAGTTTAGTCTGACACTTTGGTTCACATTTGCTATCTAATAGGAATTGTAAAGGAAGTTTTGTAACACCGGAGATGTTTGTGCTTTGTCTTCAAACACACTCAGCAGTGACAATACAACATTCAGTAATTCCCCAGCAGCTCCTTCAACATTAATAGAACTATGCTCAGCTTAGAGGAGCAAGGAAGTGTAACTCTCCTGATAGCTCCACATATACCCTAAATTTGCCATTAATCACAGTGCTGCAGATCCAATTTAACAGATTTTAAGAACCCATTGGTTGTTTCCTCACAGCAGTTGAGAAGCATATTAAAAATCACACTTTGTAAATCTTCCTAGAGGTACTTTGGTAAATATGAAAAACATTTGGCTCTTATCATTCTGTACTAGTTCATCTTCATGCTGGAGAATGCAATAGATCAGGCAAGTTCCCTGAACTCTCAAGAACTCTGAAGTTCTAGAGGTATATAAATGTAAAGCAGGTCATCATTTGCATTAAAAAATGTATACTTAGATTTGACTTCACGTTCACATCCAAACCAAGGTAAATGGGCCCTTTGCATATTCAAATTTGACATCTTTAAAATAAAGTATTGAATTAATATCATGTGTTAGAGACAAGTTATCATATCTCCTTTCTGAAAATAGCGCAACAATGTGTACTGTGCATTCTTCAAACTAGTTTGCACTTTATATGTGGGAGAGCATAATTAAATTTGTATTTCACATTCAGAAAGATGAAAAACTTTTTACTTTGAAAAGCATAAGAATGAATTCAGCATTTATTTAAGTGTTGTTCAAGCTCCATAGACATAACAAAGAATGTTTCCCCTCCTGTCATTTGAGAATATGATCTAATTCCACAGTTCAACTGCTGAAGCTTTTAATACATATTAACCATGAAACAAATTTATACATCTCTTCAGCAACCTCTAAGAGAAATAATGATCCTGATTTGGGTCTCACTTGCACAAGCACTAATAGCTACCAAGTTGGTGAAGTTTAAGAATTTATTTGAGCTAAGAACACAACATCTGATGCAAGGAGGCACACATTATGTATGTCTGATTTGCAATGATACAAAAAGCTTGCCTAATATAAATTCTTAGAAAAGTAGAACTACTACATAGGTTCTGCAGGCATTCTTCAGAGCATATCCTAGCATTGTAACAGCATGGATTGGGATGAATGAGTTGGTATCATAAGAAGTGTCTGAAAAGTCAGGCTCAAACTAAAAACCATTTTGGTGCAGAATATTCAAATTAGAAATCCAGTGAATATTGTTTTTCCCTTGAGGGGAAAGGCTTCATGATTTGACTCCTTGGCAGTATATTATGACTTTTTGTACCGCCTGTGAGTCACAGCTGCATTCCTATGCAAGATTAAATACATTGTCAGGACTCAATAATTAACATTAATGGTAGAAAAAACTTATTAAAACAGTAACTCAAATAACAAGTAAATTAAAGCCAGTGAAAAAGAAGGGTGTGAAGGATAGCTGATATTTTTAAATGCTGGATCATGCTGAATATTTCTTTCCAATGTTTGCACTATTTCTCATATCTTTTAGCATTGCACAGTGACAAGGACTTTATGGAAAAAAAAAATCAGCACCTGATGTGTGAATTAAAAAACTTAGATGAATCTTAAGAGCTTGCAAGGAATAAGAATGCAGCAGAACTGGCCTAATGCTGGCATTAATAAAGTTCTAGCAAGCCAGTGTTTTAGATCCATCAAACCTCTGCCTATTATATTTCTTCTTGCAAATTCTTCTGAGAAAAGGTTATTCCTCACATTTTTTAAACTTTGAATGAAGACTAGCAAGTTATTTTAAGTACATTTTCAGAGGTGTGAGCCAGCATTCAGAAAACACACCCCATATCTCTGAAAAAATACTGGACAAGAGATTTCAGTTCTACAGCTTTTCATTTATTTTCCCAGCTTATCTTTTAAGTGCTAAGGTGTGTCTCTGTGTGTTTGAAAATAATTTGTATGCCATCCAAACCTGCAAACCTGCAATCAAGTTCAAACGTGGCACAAAATAAGTAGCCATAAAAAATTATTTATTCCTCTGAGACAATTGCATACTGCTAAAATTTTGTTACATTTAGACATCACAGCCTGTGTGTCCCTTTCATCTAGTTCATGAATAGAATCCAGGAAAAGAACAATAATATCCAAATCATTACCTAAACCAATCTGGAATGTCATAGCAATAGTCCTTGCCACACCCAAGAGAAATGTCTCATCACCTCAATCTTTCACAACATCCAAACATAAGAAATGCTAAACAACAGTGATATTTCAGTGTTCAGTTACATAGCTGAGGATTTAGAAGTGTTGCTTCTGCAGAGAAAACAAGAAAAAGACAGAACACAAAAATGAACTAGGCTTGACAAATTTCTTCTTCCGTGACATAAGATCTTACATAAAACCCTCAACATAATGTTATCTTTCAAATTAAAAGTTATTCGAATCATTATTTTTTTAGCCATCATGGAGAGTTAGACTTTACTTTCCTGGTTAAACGAAGTTATTTCATTCACCAAAACTCCACTTTCCATAAACAATTGCATAAAGAAACTTTACTCATAGAACATTTGCTGAAAAATTAGCAAAAAGATGTTTTACAACGCAATTCTGAAACCACAAAGTGTGAATAAGTACTTCACCCAACTCCCAGCTTTCCCAAATGTGGAGATGTCTCCACTTGCCTTTAATGACTAAGAAATGTATAATTGTCATGGTTTAACCCCAGCCAGCAACTAAGCACCACGCAGCTGCTCGCTCTCCCCCACCCAGTGGGATGGGGGAGAATATCAGGGAAAAGAAGTAAAACTTGTGGGTTGAGATAAGAACGGTTTAATAGAGCAGAAAAGAAGAAACTAATAATGATAACACTAACAAAATGACAACAGTAATAATAAAAGGATTGCAATATACAAATGATGCACAATGCAATTGCTCACCACCCACCGACCAGTGCCCAGTTAGTCCCCGAGCGGCGATCCCCCCGCCCCCACTCCCCCCAGTTTATATACTGGGCATGATGTCACCTGGTATGCAATACCCCGTTGGCCAGTTGGGGTCAGCTGTCCCGGCTGTCTTCTCTCCCAACTTCTTGTGCCCCTCCAGCGTTCTTGCTGGCTGGGCATCAGAAGCTGAAAAATCCTTGACTTTAGACTAAACATTACGTAGCAACAACCGGAAACATCAGTGTGTTATCAACATTCTTCTCATACTGAACTCAAAACACAGCACTGTACCAGCTACTAGGAAGATAATTAACTCTATCCCAGCTGAAACCAGGACAATAATGCAAGAAAATAAACTACCTGAAGCCAAGAATTTTGCAAGGGGCTGGAAACAATCTCAAGAAATTATTAAAAATCACATCTACTTGTGTTGGAATAGAAATTTTTGTCAGTGGCATGTAAATTGTAGATAATATATGTATATAATCTGTCTATATGCTATTGAGAAACTCAATTACAAGAAAAATATGCAGACTTTTTAGAGAACTAACAGACAAGAGGTTTAGCACAACATACTCAGATAAATTACTTCCAAGTCATATTATTGCTTAAACATTACAGCAGTTCAGACTAAATCCTTCTTTAGCAGGTAACAGGCAACCCAGCTGAGACCAGGGCCTAAGCAATTCTTCAAAGCCTTAGTGTTTCCTATAGTCACTTCCCTGCTACAGTGGACTGTAAAACCAGTAATTTCTTAAAGGGATAGACATGATTCAGATGAAACATAGCTCCAGTGTGTTCCATCTCTGTGAGAAACTGAAGTGAAGCCAGAGTACAGTAGAGCCTTAGCTCCCCTCAGGATGTGGCCTATGAAATGTTAGAAATGCAAACAAATTTAATTAAATCAACACTAATCCCCGCAAAAACAGACAGAGTTGTGGTATTTATTTCCCAGATATTTTCAAGAGAGGTTATTAAGCCACCATATCAATCTACAAGGTGAATAGTGGAAGGGAGACAGCACTGTGTTAGTGCTCCTTTGAGGTAAGGCAACAAGTCAGACCTTGGCTAAGACTATAAAGTTCTCCAGGCCAATCAGATTGAAGAAGATTAATTTTAAAACAGCAACAACAGCATCAACAAAATCTACTGAACATATTTTACTTCAACAATGTTTCACACAATTGCTTGTACCTATTAATTCAACAAAGACAAGAAGGCTCAAGGGGCATCTTATCGCTGTCTACAACTGCCTACTGGAAGGGTATAGAAAGGACAGAGACAGACTCTTCTCAGTGGTACTATGAGAGGTACTAGAACAATTATCTGTATTTAAAAAAAAAAAAAAAAAAAGAAAAAAGAGAGCTGAAACTCTCAAAGTAATTCTCAATAAGATTGTCCAGGAGAGATAATAATTTCAGAATTCTTCCAAATTTTTCATAGTCATGGTTTTTAATGTTCTACTAGCTCATATAAATGGTAGAGGTTAATCAGTCACAAAAAAAATCGGTTTGAAAATGAATTTGTATGCACAGATAAAAGCACTTTTTTTGAATTTTATTTTCAGCAGATGCCTCATCAGAGATACTAGAATTTTATGAATGATTTATCTCATTCGGGAGGTACAATAGGTGCAGGATGAGCAGAAAACTTGTTTCACAGGAATTTCAGACTATGGATTAACATTTTGAATCAATCAATATTCATGGTGTCTCTTTAAGCATTAAAAATCTTTGCCATCTTAAATGCTAATGTGATGTAATAATAATGCTCTGCACCTATTATATCACCTTCCAACTAGGGGTCTCAAGATAGTTACCAGGAATCCATAAATTAAGCCTAAAAAAATCATTGTTACATCAGATTATTTTGCTGGAAAAGAAACAGAAAAAGCATGGTTCCATGTCTTCCTAAATGTTATACAAGAAATGTTGTAGAGAAAAGATGATAGAACCAAACACAGTATTCCAGGAAAGTGTATCCCATTAAGTTACATGAAAACTTTACATAAGTTCAGAATCATTTCTGTTCTGTTTGGGGTATTCTCTAACCTTGTCTTAATTTGTACTGAGGTGTCGACAATGATGGTTAGGTCTTTGTATCTGGGTGGCTCTGTATTCAGATCCCGGTGAGAGATATGAGAAGTTCCAGTTATTTCTTCTAGTTACCAACTACTTTGCATACATCAGCCATGAATTACATTTACCAGCTTACTGCTCAACTTCCTCATTCCCTCAGGAGCCCCCCTAAAGGTTATTTATAGAATCATACACAAACATAACAGATCTCAGTAATAACGCTTTCCAGTGGCAAATATATCTGCATGTATTTTTATATAAATACATTGGGACAAATTCTGTTTTAAAGTAAGATGGTAAGGCTCCTTTGATGTCAAAGAAGCTGAACACATTTACCACTGTGTAGAACTAAACTTTTTAATTTTAATCAGGAAAGGACTAAATGCACTTCCATACTATTTCTGCTGTCTGTGACTACAGCTCTGTGTTTGCGAGGTTTCTAATAATTTTAGATGGATGAGTCTGGAAAAAAGTTCACAAATTGGATCAGTGCAGGTAAATTCAAACCATCTCTCTGAATCCAAGAGTAAGGTTCCTGTTCTAGTCTTATGTAAACAAACTTAAAACAGCCCTTACCTCTTCTACAAATAAGCTATCACTCATGCTTCAGGAACTGCTGAAAAGATGATAAAGATGATACCTGAAAATCCATTTTATAAGAGAAAGACACAAACAGAGAGAATGTTCAAAGGCAGGAATTTGCTTTCATTCCTCAGGAGAGAAATTTTCAAATAGATTTTTATAAGGAAAGAGAAATTGTATGGAGAAACATTACATCAACAATTTGAAAGCAACAGGGAGGCCTATAAAGTACGAGAAGATGTCCCCAGAGTCCACTGACTTTTCCAACATAGAAAAAATCTGTCAGGGTTTTTTGTTTGTTTGTTTGCTTGTTTTGGTGGCCAATGGGAGTTCTATAAATCCTAGAAAGATATTGCAGTTAAGCAGGCAATGACAGGCAGTCTTAATATCAGTGTTCCATGAAATCTTTTATAACAATTCCCACTAACTGAAGAGTCATCTCCTGATGAAAACAGAACTGACCAGCTAAAAGTTTCTTTCCTAGTGCTTTTATTCAGATCATCAACCTTGAAGTTGTCTTGTCTGGTATCTAAAAAAACTCAAGAAAACTTTTTCTCCTATGCAAGAAAGGAAACCTATACTATTATGATTCAGTCAAGCATCTGCATGCACCTTTTGAAGGTATAGGTAAAGTCAGCAACTATGCACAAGTCAGCCTTCCAGTTTTGAAATGTCTGTGGTACTTCTCTTACTATCATAAAAGCACCCTTTTTTTAACATGTTCATCCTCCCAATACTGCCTTGAGATACCAAAGTTTTGTGGAAATGAGTTTGGTCAACAAACCTCCAGATCATCAAAGTTTATCAAGCCTCTAACTCCCCCCAATTGCAACCTTGGGGATCTGACCCAAGGACTTTGCTGAAGGTCACACAAGTGTCTGTAGATGAACACAGAATTCAATCCAGCTTTCTACATTCCCAGATTACTATTCTTATTACAATTCCTCAAATCCCTATATCTTAAGTAGATTGCTGAGAAAATGTTCTTATATGAGCAATACTCTGATTTTTTTACATGTAGATACATCCTGTCATTTCAAAACTACACACTCTTCAGTGGCAAAAATAAGGGGGATGGGGGCTGTTCGTTTTAAGTTGTTTCAATCAGCTTTAATACTGCATCGGTCAGGATTATCTCACAGCCTCATTCAGGGTTCATATTCAGATAACGCTCAATTTTATTTGGATTGTGTAAGGCAATATTTGCATATATGTAAGGTAATTTTCTGAGCACCTGCTTTGCCTACACCCAGCCCAGCCTTTCCTGTGTGCTCAGGTAGCTTGAGGAATATGTTTAGTTGCAGTCTCTGATTCAGTCATTAGATGTCCCTGTGCACTGTGCAGGATTTTGTGCAAGGTGTAGTCTCCAGTAAACAACATAGAGCTGAACTAGATCGGTTCTGGGAAGTCTGCTTGTTGTATTTCTGCTTGTTACTATCCTGTTAACAGGCCTCCTCTTTAAGAAGGCCTGCTCTTTACTATTTTGCAGATGTAATACAGGTAATTACATACCCAGAAACATCAATTGGCTAATCCTAGTTAAATACCATATAGTTCCTTTTATTCGGTAGGACCAGATTCTGTCAACCGTCTTTTAAGTCAGCCCCTTCAGTTTGTCCAGTTTAGATTAATAGCTTTACCAAAGAGAACTAAAGATCAGATTGACTTGCTTACGTGCCATAAGCATCTTTATATCTTCCTTCCCCTCTCCACTTGAGCCTGTTCCTTTGTACAGCTGTCTAGCTTTTGCTCTCTACAGATCCTCCTTGTGCAATATGCAGTCTCCTGCATAATGAAGTAGATTCTGTGGGGATGAAAACATGCTGGTTTTCTTATAAGTCTGCAGTTTCTCATTAGACTAGAATTCTGGACTCAGCAATTTTATAACCATTCCCCCTCATATTCACTACAGATTAGTTAAGGAGCCTTTAAAAAGTAAACAATAAATCATAAAATACAAACGTGGGTATAAAATACTACACACTGATTCCCTTGAGACTATAAACAACTTCAACAGGAGCACTGACTGCACAATTAAAGCAGAACAGGCCAGTTTGTATTATACCAAAAGAATTAATATTATCTGCCATATCAACAGGAGAAATGCATTGCAGTGCACTCAACAAACAGTAGCATTTTCAGCACTGACCATCAGTATCAAAGTATCCATTCTGCGTTTGTGGACGTGAAATAAGCCTTGCAAAAACAGGAGAGAAAAGGCGCTTTTCTGCTCTATCGCTTAGCAAACTGAATGAGCGCTGCACAATATTTTCATATTCCCTAATGCTTCAGCAGCTGTTGTGAATTTCACAAAGCCCTTTTATATTATGAAGTAGAAAATATATTCAGAAGCATCAGGATTCCCTGATATTAAATGTTTCTCTCTGTAATGAAATCTCTAAATGTAACAAAAGCAACTACTGTAGCAACGATTCTAATTACTTTCCTATAGCACTGAAAGAAATGATGGCATTTTAATGGAAATTTAATCTCTGCAATTTAACAAATATGTGTATTCCTATTATTTCCTTTATATTGCTTTATGTATTATGAACATGTGTAGGACTGTGTAGGTTTCCCTACCCTCAACAAGCATCTCAGCAAAAAGATTTTTACTGAACCTTTTACTTGCTGCTCTTTTCACTATTTTTATATTCTGTATAAAATGCCATAAATGAGCTATATATTTTTAAAGAGGTTCTGACAAAGTGTGTGTCATGATACATTCTCATCCTAAATTTGTACCAACCTTTGCCAGATGTGTTTAAATTCTTGTATAAAAAATTTTAAGATGTCTATGAAACTACAAACTGCTTTTAGAATCCAGTCACAATCCAAAACAAATCCAAATCCAGAATGCAAAACAAACAGTTTGGCTTGGTGTATTATTTATACCATGCCTTTGCCACTTATTTATCATTCTAAGATTTCTGTATCTGTAAATCATAGCCAACAATCTAAGGAGACTAATATATTTATTATGTTGAAGTAGAAAACTATGAACATAAGTTAAGAGAAGTATGTATCCAGGGCTTCAGTCACACAAACACATGCATGTGTGCTCCACTTTGCTCACAAGTGGAATTGGTAATTTTGATGAAACTGATTGTGTACTTAAGTCAATTATATACCATTCTGTATAACTCAAGCCAAAAAGATGATAGAATCAAGTCCTTTATTAAGAGTACACTTGGGACTCTTAGTTACAGGACCCTTCAGATTATAGCTCTCCATCTGTTGTGTGTTAATGGGCATTAGAATAAAGCTAATTCAAGAGCTGAAAGGCAATGCACTTTCACTAAAAAAGCATGAATCCAGTCTACTAAGAGGGTTACGAGAAAAAGAATCAGTAATGCAAATATAAGATACTTATCTGATGTTGCTGGCTCTGTGCAATTTTCTGGAAGGAGAAGCTATCTTCCTGTTCGGCAGAAGCCCTGCCTTCAGTCTCTGTAAGTTTTTGGTAGGACTGTCTGCATTCATATCTGAATTCTATAGAAGAAAGTGATTAAGTCCCATGTGGGACTTTTCAGTTACTCTTACAAAACGCTTAAACTGACAACTATTCTACAGCGCACAATTCTTTCTGGAAAGTAATATAATTTAACCAATGCAATAAAATTAAGCATGTAGCATAATACATAACAATTTAAATTTATGTGACATTAACTGCTTTTCTGCAATATAGCAAAATATAATTTGAAAACATTTCTCCTACATTGTGAATAAAGACCCAATTTTGAAGTAATTATGATGTATTACAGAAAGCTTTCTGTATCCTATTGGTAGGCTTTGTACTATTGAATGAGGAGCTATGTATCTTTGTTTTATGCTTCTCAGGCATCCTAGTTGTGGTAGCCAATAGTTTATTTTACAGACAAGTATTAGTTCTGCCAGGTGAATCACTTATACCTCTAGATCTAGGTATACACAATCAGCATTCTTCCTCACAGTGAATTCCATTTTTATCTGGTCTGTTCCCATGAGACATGGAGCACACATGGCTTCAATACAGCTTCTACAAATTCAGTAGTGAGATGTTTTTATTCACCAGTTTTGC
This sequence comes from Astur gentilis, assembly GCF_929443795.1. Classification (NCBI taxonomy): domain Eukaryota; kingdom Metazoa; phylum Chordata; class Aves; order Accipitriformes; family Accipitridae; genus Astur; species Astur gentilis. Next base: position 7,281,822 of record NC_064894.1, on the reverse strand, counting down.
TCATTTATTTATTTTGCTGTGAAATCTGCTGGGTAAGCAGTGTTTCCAAGGTGCAACAGGAAATGAATGTCAAAAGTCTTGCCGGGGGAATTCTAATGTATTCAAAAATTTTCTACCATGTTACTTAATCTATGGTACCTTTGTTATCAGGAATCTTTTTGTCACATATGTGATAAGACTTTTTGTTACTGCATTAGAAAAATGAATACTGATAAAAGTCTATTACAAATGATGAAAATTTGATCAGACTGTCATATTGTAGCAGAAGAGAAGCCTGTTTCTAGATTCAAAAAATTACATTAAGAAAGAACATGGAGTACACTAACTCTCTTTCACAGCTGATGTAGGAATATTGGCAGTGGTCCTATTCACGGATTTGTAAAATATTTGTAAGATTGGAGCTCAGTCCATGTTTCCCATATTCTTGCCTGGTTTAGCAAAGTTCTAGGATAATTTAGGCTAAAGTGGCCGCTGTTTCCTGACTGTTTATACATAGCACCATATTCCATTACTTTCCATCATTGCTATTTCTCACATTGTTATTACTAAGTGTTTGCTACTATTGGACCTCCTGTTTCTCCTCTCTCTACTTCTTCCTTATGATCCATTTTATTTCATTATGATATTTGTGTTCCGTTCTCCTTGTATTGTGTAAGTTTACTGGGGTTTTTATACTCGCTTTCATATTATGCTTCTGGATGAATTCCTGGTCACCATGAGGGATTTTTGCTAATCACAGTGGGAGTTTTTTCTAATCACTTCCATAACACCAAGAACTCAGTCTTTTAATCTGTGTAAATAAACTTCTCTTTTCTGACCTTCATGTGTCATATTGCCTAACTTGTTTGGAGATTTTACTGATTTAGATACATTACATTTTACAGCACAGAATTTAAAAACCCATGTAATGTTTCTCAGAATGAGGCACTGATCTCTCCATATTCTAACACAGTGTTAGACTTTCTGTGAAAGGAATATCTCACACTTAAATCCATTCTGTGGTATAAAACATGTCCCACTTCTGTGTTGTGGGAGTAGATTTGACAGATGTCTGACCCCAAATCCAGACAGCACTAACCCTGAAACTAGTCCTGAAGATACCACTGCGGGAAACTGCCCCACTTGACAGCTAAAAAGCTGATCAACAATTTGTATTGCACCCTGCCCTATATATCTGACCTGAAACCCTGACCTGAAACTCAGATCAACCACAGACAACCCCCAAGCTCATTCATGAAATTCCTTAGCACAAAAAAAAGTTGCTTCTTACTAAGTACTGTTCTGTTTTAAAATCAGCTGTCTAGATTGCTTAACTACTAAGACACAACAATGCCAGTTCAGGAATTTCAGCTTAGTGAAGCATTCCCTTGCATTGTTCTTAAAAAGGTGTTTGCATTTCCCAAAATAGTTAATTCTTTCCCACTAAGAACAGAGTGCCAATTTTAACACTAAGATATGTAGACAAGTTTGCCTTGGATGAAAATGAGATCCAGGGAAAAATATATGGTAAGAAAAATGGGCATAAACAGGAATTAGACATTATCTTCAACATGACAGTAGGACAGAATGTTGCTTTCACCTTGTTCTTGTAGTCATGCTTATCACTTTCCTTGGGCAAAGCAAACACCCTATACGCAGAATTCCTACAACGCAGGGCCATTCTACTGATGACCACTTCAAAGGCATTTGAGCAAATGGCCTTCACAGACAGCCCACGAACTATTTTCAGAGATAACTTAGGTCCCAAGTAAGCAGGAGCTTCTTCACCTATCATGAGCACACTTACCCATGTGGAGGCTATAGGGCAAAGCAAAATAGCTGCTAAAACCCTGCATTGCTCCCCATGAGAGATGCTACCACAGACCCTAACCCCAGATTCCACCTCTTCCATGCTTTAAATAAGGATGACCATGCTTGTTTTGAACTAGATAATTCAGTCACTGCCATAAAAGTAATATGGAGCTTTGTACTGCCTGGCTGCTTAGTTTTTTCTTGCCTCACTTTCACGGGCAATGTTGAGCGTGTGCTGCTGTGGCTTCACTGCTAGCTGCATGTAAATACAGATGGACTTCAGGTATTGCTATGCAAGTTACAGAAGCTCTCAAAAATACTCATTCAAACTGAAACTAGAGGCATCTGTGGTAAATGGAAGAAACACAGGGCAGTGGCATCCCTCCAGAGATGGTGTTCTCTTTCTTTCATCCCAAGCTATTCAAGTTGTTTGAGGAAGTAATTTGGAGCTGCCACCCAGTGCCACATGTCCGCATGTCCTCCTGCGTGAAGGCAGGTCAATGAGACCTGTTTGTTTTAAAGTGCTGGTCTATAAAATGCTTCTGGAACATTTTCATGGAAGCTGGCACCCAGAAAAGCATCTGAGCCCCAATAAAAGCTCTTAGCCCGATGAGCCGGCGGTCACTTTCATAAGCAGGACCTGTTTGGAGAAGCAGGATCCCAAACAGATAGCAGTAAAATAGCTGCCACTAGCACCCTCAAGAGATGGCAACAGCAGCCTCTGATGACCTTTAAATACAATGTGATAGTAGCATTTATTATATGCATTGCCACAGTGCTTATGAAAGTGGGTCTTGTACAATACACACATAGCAACCCTACTCCACAACAGCTTCTTATCTAAATAGACAAGCAGATAAAAGCTAGAGAGAAGGATTAAATACACAAACAAAGCAAGAAGTGTAACAGCCTGCAAATTTCATGTCAGTTCAGCTAACTTTGCTTACTTGTCCTTTGGGCAGAGTTTAATTAGTAAGGGATTAGTTGACAGAAAGAGAGGACAGAGGATGTTAAAGACAGGAATGAAGGAGATAATGCAATGGCCGGAGGGAGGGAGGAGAGGCACAGAAAGTGGCTGGAGTGAGGCTGAACTCAAAGAGTCTGTAAGAAAGGAGGCTCAGGGGGTTGCAGAATGTGGCTGCATGGCACAGGGGAAAGCTAGTCATAACCAGAACTGTAAAAAGCAGTCTGATGTCTGTGGTGTTAAATGTATAGGGACAGAGGTACTATTTTGTCTTGCCTCTAACAAGTTCATAGCAAAGAGGCAGCCCTGAATGGGTAATAAGGATACTCAGCCAGCCCACAAAGTGTCTCGTATAGCTGCTATACAGAAAGTTTTGAGGTTTTAACTTCTGTGTCACAATCAGCCCTGAGCTGGCTCCTCCAAAACCATTTGTCTGGCTGAGAGTTGATGTGGTGCAAAAAGCTGATGCATCCCAGAGGGTGCCTCTTCTTTGTTGTTCCAGATCAGAGAGCCCCAGGGACCCCCAGTTCACTGCCCACTCATCTCAGGGCTGAGGTGGGAGGAATCCACATAGCACATCCTCTTCCATCTGCATTGAGCAGAGCCCCAAGTACCGCTGACAACAGGGCCTGGTTTCTGGAAACTGGCTTCAGGAAATGCCCTCATTGTATTTTGCCATGGGGAAGCTGGGAGCCACTGTGGGAAATTAAAGGTAGCAATGAAGAAAGAGGAGTTGGAATGAAAAAGATGTCTGAAAAGGAGCTAAATAAACCCCCACGTTAACACAATCCAATGCAGGGGGTAGAAAGAAGGCACAGTGCTGTTGTTTATTTTTTCCTAATATAAAGATAAGCTATTCAGCCTTTCTAAATGATAATTCCCTTGTGACCTTTGAAGGCAGGAGCCTCTTATATATTGCTGTAGCCATCAGTGAAATGCAGAGGGAAGGAAAGAGGAGCTGCCAGCGGAGGGTGGTATTGTATAAGATAAAATAAGTAGCTTCGCCCTTCTTACCTTGGTGTTACCAACCAAGGTAACACCGTGGGGTAGCTAACAAACAGCACAACAATCCTCCAGTCCACTCTTAGCTTTCAAAATAACACTATAATGGGCTGGAAAGCAACTTCAAGCCAAAGACATGGAGGAGATGAGAAAACTGTGTAAAGAAGCAGAATGAAATTAGGAGATGGGATGAAATGGGAAGGCCAGAAAGGAGAGAAAGCAGATATGGAAAGGATAGAAACCTGAGGAAAAGAGACCAGACAAGAGGCCACACGGTCACCAGGGCAGAGGATCAAAAAATAGTGCTTGGGTAAATAAAAACTTGGTGGAGAATGTGGGTTTTATAAACAGAGCAAAAGATCAGAGAAAGATTGAGTATTTAGGATTCATTCTGGACTGAAGGGGAAGGAACAATATGAATTGTGTACAACAGATTTTCTGACCAGCTTCTCCCTTCCTGCTGTCCATATGCACCATCAATGCTATGCAGAGTATAACTGTACCCTAACTGAAGGATGCAGGTTATAAACTGGAAGTAACTTAACCACAATTGGTCCTGGTTTTTATACTCTGAAAAAAAATGTCAAACTCCTGTCCTATTACTTTGATAAATCCTGTGTATTCTTTTCTGGGAATTTGTCATCTTTAATTGAGTATTTGTAGTGTGCCTTGAATTTCTGAAGCCTAGTTTAGGAATCACAGTAAGAACAATGATTAAAAAAAAAAACCCTGAACAGGCTATTAACACCATTTCTAACAATACACACACAGGAACTTTTGCCACATCACAGAATTCTGTTCCAGAAATGAACAAATTCTAGAATTTTTTTTCTTCTTACTCAGTCTAAAGTTTTCTTTCTTTAAAACATAATTTCAGCTTTCTAGACTTGATAAACTCCTAACTGTACATGGAATAATTCTTCCTGTTCTGTGTGTGTTATACTCTAAAATCTTTATGTGTGAACATAGTTGTCGTATCAAAGAATCCCATTGAAAATACTGTTTGGAGCTGAATGTGGCTTATAGATGCCCTACAGTAGGCTGAAGTGGTGCTCAAATGAATTTGAAAAGTTACTTGCCTCTTTACAGGGAGTTGTTTCTGTTCCCTCACTATGAGAGTACTATAGAACCATAGAATGACAGAGGTAGGAAGGGACCTCTGGAGATCACCTAGTCCAACCCCACAGCAAGACCAGGGTCAGCTAGACCAGGTTACTCAGGACCATGTCCAGTTGGGTTTTGAGTATTTCCAAGAAGGGAGACTTTACAACCTCTCTGGAGATCACTGTCCTAGTGTTCAATCACCCTCACACTAAAAAAAGTCTGTTCAAATGGAATTTCTTGCATTTCAGTTTGTGCCCACTGCCTCCTGTCCTTTCACTGGGCAACACTGAGAAGTCTGGTTCTGGCTCTTCCCTCCCTCCCATCAGGTATTTAAAAATGTTGTTAAGATTCACCCCGAGTCTTCTCTTCTGAAAGCTAAACAATCCCAGCTCTATTCAGCATGCAGAGTAACACATGTATAATACATTTGGCCTTGTAAAATAGTACACTGAAACTGCAAACTCTTCCAGAAATACAAATCTGCAAGAAAGAAAAATAAATGGAAGTGAGAGGCAATTGGCGTCTTTATAGAAAAGCAAGGTCACAACCTTACTAAATAATATATGACAACTTCTCAAGCTGCTTAATGAAAGTGAAAAAGCAATTTTTAAACATGAGAACAACTTTATAATTACTACTTTTGGAAACAATAGAAATAAACTTGTCTTCACAGAAAATAGTCAAAACTTATTCAAAATTTTTCCATTTAGAATGGACACCAAGAACTCACTTAATTCATATTTCCCTTAAAGTTTAACAATACCAAAATATTAACATGAGAAAGGGCAATCGAGCAATACAAACAAGAACTATAACACGGTTTGAAAGAACTAGAGCAAATATTTTCATATCCTTAGTCTGCATCAGCTGCATTTCCAAAAATGTAGCTATGAGATGCAGAATAAGGCCCAACTGGCACAGAGCCCTTTGGAAAGAATGTAGAATAGTAATAAAACTTTATTTAACAGTCTAAGATAACGTGACTAGTGATACAAGTAACAAAGCATGATCTGAATAATGGCAATATCACACTGGTAATGTTATACTGAATAAACCACAACAGAGTTTAATGGTGGTAACCACAACATCAAAGTTAACTGGGTGAGATTCCATTGAGGGATCCAGCAGCAACAATACTGGGAAAAAACAGCTTCTGCACATACACAGATTCCACTATGTAAACAATGACAGCTATGATACTGTCGGCTGGGTAGAAAAGAGTTAGGAATCTATCAAAAGCATGAAACAAGCTTGTTAGATGAGAGGCCAATACTTGTAAAGTTGACATACGACCTGCTTCTTAAAGCATCTTTGACAGAACAGGTTTTTCGCAGCGTTTCTCTGAGTTCAAACACAGTAGGTTTATCAGTGAAAGTAATTGAAGCAAAAAGACCAATAACATAGATAAGAGCAGTGTTTCAATTACTTAAATAATTCTCCAAGCCTTGACAGGCCTAGTTAAATGCAACCTCCACACTCCTTCTTCCAGTTTTCCTAAGTTTTGTTAAGAAAATATTGGAATTAAATTTGGATATTTACTCTTGCTGGAACTACATGTTATCACAGCCATTAACTTTGTTAATGACAGTTATCATCACACATATGGATCAGGAAGTTCCAGGGTATGGTCAGGTCCATAAAAGTCCTGCTTACTGTCACCTGTCCCTTCCTGAAAACAAAAGCACACCCACCTGTCCTGAAAAAGGAGAGTAAGAAACTGTTAAGATAATAATA